>NC_140987.1:95335125-95896155 GCF_052327205.1 Somniosus microcephalus | reverse complement strand
GGACCGAGTGTAACATATCAAAGTTTGCAGATGATACAAAGATGGGAGGGAAAGTAGTGAGTGAGGAGGACATAAAAAACCTGCAAGGGGACATAGACAGGCTAAGTAAGTGGGCAGAGATTTGGCAGATGGAATACAATACTGGAAAGTGTGAGGTTATGCACTTTGGCAGGAAAAATCGTAGAGCAAGTTATTATCTTAATGGCAAGAAACTGGAAAGTACTGAAGTACAAAGGGATCTGGGGGTCCTGGTGCACGAAACTCAAAAGGTTAGTATGCAGGTGCAGCAAGTGATTAAGAAGGCCAATGGAATGTTGGCTTTCATTGCTAGGGGGATAGAATATAAAAATAGGGAGGTATTGCTTCAGTTGTACAAGGTATTGGTGAGACCGCACCTGGAATACTGCGTACAGTTTTGGTGTCCATACTTAAGGACATACTTGCTCTCAAGTCAGTACACAGAAGGTTCACTCGGTTAATCCCGGGGATGAGGGGATGGACATATGAGGAGAGGTTGAATAGATTGGGACTCTACTCATTGGAGTTCAGAAGAATGAGAGGCGATCTTACTGAAACATATAAGATTGTGAAGGGCTTGGATTGGGTGGATGCGGGGAGGATGTTCCCGATGATGGGTGAAACTAGAACTAGGGGGCATAGTCTTAGAATAAGGGGCTGCTCTTTCAAAACTGAGATGAGGAGGAACTACTTCACTCAGAGGGTGGTAGGTCCATGGAATATGCTGCCCCAAAAAGCTGTAGAAGCTGCATCATTACATAAATTTAAAACAGAAATAGAGAGTTTCCTAGAAGTAAAGGGAATTAAGGGTTACGGGGAGCGGGCAGGAATTTGGACATGAGTCTAGGTTCGGATCGGTCATGGCCCGGTGGGTAGCGGAGCGGGTCCAGGGGCCGTGTAGCCTGATCCTGCTCCTATTTCGTGTGTCTAATTCTGTTAGATTCAGGAGATGGTTCTGTGATAGTGGAATGGCGGTTAGGATCAGATCAGCCATGATCTTATTGAATGGCGGAGCAGGCTCGAGGGGCCGATTAGCCTACTCCTGCTCCTATTTCTTATGTTCTTATGTTCTTATGATAAAGCAGAAAAAGATGTCAAGTTGAGAATACATCTGATAATCAGGCTAAATATCGAAAGTTCAGAGAAGTGAAAAAGAAAATAAGAGGGGCAAAGAGAGGGTATGAGAGTAGGATGGCAGCTAACATAAAAGGTAATCCAACAGTCTTCTATAGGCATCTAAATAGTAAACGGGTAGTAAGAGGGGTGGGGTCGATTAGGGACCAAAAAGGAGACCTATGCATGAAGGCAGAGGGCATGGCTGGAGCTAAATGAATACTTTACATCTGTCTTCACCAAGGAAGAAGATGCTGCCATAGACATAGTGAAGGAGGAGGTAGAGGAGATACTGGATGGGATAAAAATTGATAAAGATGAGGTACTAGAAAGGCTGGCTGTACTTAAAGTAGATAAGTCACCAGGACCAGATGGGATGCATCTTAGGACGCTGAGGGAAGTGAAATCGCAGAGGTACTGCCCATAATCTTCCAATTCTCCTTAGAAACGGGGGTGGTGCCAGAGGACTGGCGAATTGCAAATGTTACACCCTTGTTGAAAAAAGGGTGTAAAGATAAACCCAGCAACTACAGGCCAGTCAGTTTAACCTCGGTAATGGGAAAGCTTTTAGAAACAATAATCAGGAACAAAATTAAGTCACTTGGACAAGTGTGGATTAACTAAAGGCAAATTGTGTTTAACCAACTTGATCGAGTTTTTTGATGAGGTAACAGAGCGTTGATCAGGGCAATGAGGTTGATGTGGTGTACATGGACTTCCAAAAGGCGTTTGATAAAGTGCCACATAATAGGCTTGCCAGCAAAGTTGAAGCCGATGGAATAAAAGGGACAGTGGCAACATGGATACAAATTTGGCTAAGTGACAGAAAACAGAGAGTAGTGGTGAACGGTTGTTTTTCGGATGGGAGGAAGGTAGTGTTCCCCAGGGGGACCACTGCTTTTCTTGATATATATTAATGACTTGGATGTGGTGTACGAGGCACAATTTTAAAATTTGCAGATGACACAAAACTTGGAAGTATAGTGAACAGTGAGGAGGATACTGATAGACTTCAAGAGGGCATAGACAGGCTGGTGGAATGGGTGGACATGTGGCAGATGAAATTTAACACAGAAAAGTGCGAAGTGATACATTTTGGTAGAAAGAATGAAGAGAGGAAATATGAACTAAAAGGTACAATTCTAAAGAGGGTGCATGAACAGAGAGACCTCGGGGTATATGAACACAAATCGTTGAAGGTGGCAGGGCAGGTTGAGAAAGCAGTTAAAAAAGCATACGGGATCCTGGGTTTCACGAGTAGAAGTATAGAGTACAAAAGTGTGGAAATTATGAAGAACCTGTATAAAACACTGGTTCGGCCTCAACTGGAGTAGTGTGTGCAATTCTGGGCACCGCACTTTAGGAAGGATGTGAAGGCCTTAGAGAGGATGCAGAAAAGATTTACAAGAATGGTTCCAGGGATGAGGGACTTCCGTTACTGGACAGACTGGGGAAGCTGGGGTTGTTCTCCTTTTCGGCAGAGAAGGTTGAGAGGAGATTTGATAGAGGTGTTCAAAATCATGAGGGGTCTAGTCAGAGTAGAGAGAAAAACTGTTCCCATTGGCAGAAGGGTCGAGAACCAGAGGACACAGATTTAAGGTGATTGGCAGAAGAACCAAAGGCGACATGAGGAAAAACTTTTTTACTCAGCGAGTGGTTAGGATCTGGAATGCAATGCCTGAAAGGGTGGTGGAGGCAGACTCATTCACGGCTTTCAAAAAAGAATTGTATAAGTACCTGAAGGAAAACATTTTGCAGGGCTACTGGGAAAGGGCGGGAGAGTGGGACTAGCTGAAGTGCCCTTGCAGAGAGACGGCACGGGCTTGACGGGCCGAATAGCCTTCTTCGGTGCTGTAACTGTTAAGTCTGTGTGTTCTAGTTGTAAATACTAACACAGACTACAAGGTTAAAGTTCAACAGGTCTTTACTGGTTGGAGGTCAGGACTATACTAAAATACAATATTACTACACAGTGCTTATATACCGGTGGTCACCACCGGTATTACGTATACAGCAGCCAGAGAAAGTCGTACATCTCTTAAGGTGGAACAGGTTACACACACCACAATCCTCCCTTTTTAGCTTAACAGTCATATCCCCATTTAACATAACATATAATAACATATATAACTTCAGGTATAAACAGTTCAAAGGTTCAGTCTCTCAGGAGGCCTTCTGATTCGGTTTGGATAACGCCTTTCAGTGGTCTCTGATTCCTGTTGCTGAGGTGACTCCTCTAGTTGGTCTCCCATGCATTGGGTGTTATCATCCTCAGGTACATTCCGTGCCGAGGTAGATGCTTCAGGTTCATTAACGTCTTCCACAGTTGTCTCTGTCGCAACCATGGGTTCGACCCTTGCTCTCGATTCTACCAGTTGATCCGCATGATGCCTTATCACATTGTTACCAATATCTACTGTGTACATTAGAGGTCCTTGTCTGGCCCGAATTGTTCCGGACTGCCATTTTTTGTTTCCATAGCCCCTTGCCAACACTGGTTGTCCTACGTCGAAACTTCGAGTGGACTTGTTATTAATATGCCGGAACTGTTTGTTTTCCACTTCCCTCCGCACATTTGGTTTTAACAAGTCCAACCTGGACCGCAACCTCCTGTTATAAAACATCATGGCAGGACTTTGGTTAGTCACTGCATGAGCGGCGTTTCGATATGCCATTAGGAAATTGTCCACCTTGTGCTGTAGCGGAATCTGATCATCGTTCATGGCCTTTATTGCCTTTTTGAATGTTTGGACAAATCTCTCGGCCAACCCGTTTGTCGCCGGATGATATGGGGCAGAGGTATAATGTTTCACCCCATTCTTCTTTAAGAATTTTTGGAATTCTTCCGACACGAACTGTGGTCCGTTGTCCGAACAGATCTGTTCTGGCAATCCGTTCCTTGCGAATATTGTTCTTAACACCGCAATTGTCTTTTCTGAAGTAGTGGTATTCATCTTGATCACTTCTGGCCATTTGGAATGTGCGTCCACCGCAATTAGGAAAATGGAGTCCATGAATGGACCAGCAAAGTCAATATGTACGCGTTGCCATGGGGCTGAAGGCCATTCCCATGGATGTAGTGGTGCGATCGGAGGTGCATTTTGCACTTTTTGGCACCCAGCGCAGCTTTTCGTCAACTCCTCTATCTGTTGGTCAATACCCGGCCACCATACATAAGCCCTAGCAAGACTTTTCATCTTAACTCCCCCCAGATGACCTTCATGCAGTTCTTTTAGAACTCTTTCCCTTAACTTGGGAGGAATAATCACTCTTGTCCCGTACATCAAAGTACCATGGCAGACGGACAGCTGGTCTCGCCTTGCCGAGAATGCCGGTAACAGAGGATCACCACGTGTTGGCCATCCTTTCACTGTCACCTCGTAGACTCTGGACAGTGTCGGGTCGTTCCTGGTTTCTCTTTCAATACTTGCATTGGTGACTGGTAAACACTCGATGATGGTCGAATGAAATAACTCAACAGGGTCAACTTTCGTCGTTTCTTCTTCTTCAGGTACTGGCAGGCGCGACAGCCCATCAGCATTGCCATGCTGCTTCGTACCTTTGAATTCTATTTGATATTGATGTGCCCCTAGGAAAAGGGACCATCTCTGGAGACGCTGTGCTGTCATCACTGAAACACCCTTCTTAGGGTTAAAAATGGATACCAACAGCTGATGGTCTGTCAGAAGTGTGAATTTTTGGCCCTGCAGGTAATGATTAAACTTCTTCACTCCCCATACAGGGCTGAGAGCCTCCCTATCGATCTGCGCATAGTTGCGCTCAGCGGAGGTCAATGATCTGGATGCAAACGCGACTGGCCTTTCCGTGCCATTTGGCAACTTGTGTGAGAGTACTGCCCCAATACCATATGGAGAAGCATCACAAGCCAACCGAATAGGCAGTGTCGGGTTGAAGTGAGCCAACACTTCCTCTGAGGTGATCAATTCTTTGCTTTTGCGAAATGCCTTCTTACAGTTTTCGCTCCATTCCCATGGTACCCCCTTCTGTAAAAGAGCGTTTAGCGGGTGCAGTACCGTGGATAGATTTGGTAGAAATTTATGGTAATAGTTAATCAATCCTAGAAACGACCTCAACTGAGAGACATTATCCGGAGCGGGAGCCTTTACAACTGCCTCTATCTTGTCAGGAGACTTATGAAGCCCCTCCCAGTCAATGACATGACCACAGTACGAGATCCGCTTCTGGGAGAACTCACATTTCTGCCGATTAACTCGAAGTCCATACTCTTTCAGTCTGTTGAGCACCAGTTCCAAGTTTGCGATGTGTTCTTCATCACCATCACCTGTAATCAGAATATCATCCAGGTAACATTGTGTGCCTGGAATTCCCTGTAATACCTGCTCCATGGCCCTCTGCCAAATTGCTGGAGCCGATGCCACTCCAAAAACCAGCCTATTGTACCGGTACAAACCTCGATGCGTGTTGATCGTGAGGTATTGGCGTGACTCTTCTTCAACCTCCATCTGCAAGTACGCCTGCGCCAGGTCTATCTTGGTGAAGTGTTTCCCGCCAGACAACGAAGCAAAAATATCCTCAATCCGCGGAAGCGGATACTGCACCGTGTGAAGCACCGGATTAGCGGTGATTTTGAAATCTCCACAGATGCGAACCTTCCCTGGTTCTCCTGGCTTGTTGCTCGAAGGACGTTTCATAACGGGAACAATGGGCGTAGCCCACTCACTCCAATCTACCTTAGACAGTACACCTGAACGTTCTAGCGCTTCCAGTTCCACTTCTACAGTAGGTCGTATTGCATAGGGTACCGGTCTGGCTTTAAAAAATTTTGGGTGTGCATGTTCATCAATCTTGATGTTTGCCGTAATTCCTCTCAGTGTTCCCAGTCCCTGCTGGAACACCTCTTTAGCATCATCCAATATTTTGGACAATCGTTTAGGTTTGACATCTGTTTCCCCGGAATCTACCGTTAGTGCCTTCAAGGAGTGCCAGTCCATATTCATTTTCCTAATCCACTCCCGTCCCAGTAGTGGTGGACCTCCTTCAGGTAGCACATATAAGTCCATTACTTGGCTTTCTTCGCCCTTGTGGACCACTTTTACCTCTATCTTTCCGATGGGGTACACTCGTTGCCCCGTGTATGTTTTCAATATAATCTCCGTATCCCGTAAGGGAATATGTTGGAATAACCTTTTGTAATCTTTCTTATTCATGACCGTCAATGCCGATCCAGTGTCCAATTCCATCTTTACTTGGACTCCTGCTATCTGAAGGGTGACCCAAATTGTCTGGAGATCTGCATCCTTACCAACGTTGTGTACTCTTAAGCTACCCAGTTCATTACTGCTAGCGTCTGAATCTGACTTCTGTTCAGTCGAACTGTTCTTTGTCACCTTGTGTACCTTTATGTATTTTCCTTGCGGTGACTTTTTGTTGCTGGTCTTCTTTCCTGACCGGCATACTTTAGCTATGTGGCCAAGCCTGCCACACGTTCTGCATTCTTGGTTTTTAAACCAACACTGGTTCTGATCGTGCGTTGTCTTTCCACAACGATAACATTTTACAGTACTCAAACCCAATTTATTTGTACTGAGTTCCGGTGACCGTAGCTGCATTACTGCTGTGCCTCTCGCTGCGGCTTTGTGTGCTGCTGCCATAGTGACCGCTTTCTCAAGCGTCAGCTCATTCTCCTCGAGCAGTCACTTTTGTGTATCTTCTTTTAATAAACCACACACAAATTTATCTCGTAGCGCCTCTGTCAGTCTCGTTCCAAACTGACAGTACTTTGCTAGCTTACGCAATTCCATTAAATATTCAGCATTGCTTTCATCCTTCAGCTGCCTTCTGCTGTAAAATTTAAATCGTTCCGCTAGCATCAGCGGCGTGGGGTTTAGATGATTTTTCAGGACAGTAACAATCTCCTCGAACATCTTATCCGCCAGTTCATCTGGTGATAAGGTGTTTCAATTGCCCGTATGTCTTCGCACCCATTAAGTTTAATAATGTTAGTGCTTTCTCTTCATCTGGAATTTTATTTGCTTTACAATAATTTTGTATGCGTTCTACATACATGGCCCAATCTTCGATGTCGCTATCAAAGGTATTAATGTTCCCATGTTTAGGCATCGTTGCAATTTAATTAATTTTTATCCAAGATGGCGGCTTCCCGCTCTTGTCTTCGTCCTCCGCCTACAAAATGGCGGTTTTCCCACGCTTGGCGGTCTTCACCCGTCCCCCGACGCTGTCTCCGCTTCACCGCGGCTCTCGCGCCTTCAGTTGCCCCAGACGCTGCGCCTTTTTAGCCCGAATGCGGCCCGGCCCTTATCACCAGCCAAGATCGATGTCCCCGCGCTGCGCCTTTCGGCCCGAATGCGGCCCGGCCCTTATCTCCGCTCGCGATCGATCTCACCGCCCTTATTCCTCCGTCTTCCCTCCCCGTCTGTACAGCCAACGCGGCCGACTTTCTGGTCGCGTCGCTGCCCGGCTTACCCACCACCGAGGAAGAAAGAAGATAGCTGACAGCCGCTGATGGAGGTTTCGAGTTCAGGATGTCTTCTGCACTCTGGTTTCTCGATGTCTGCCGCGCGCCGTGTCTTCCAGCAGGGTGATGAGGGTGGAAGCCTCTCTTCGACGTCCGTTCTGTGGACGAAGCCGCCGTGGATATAAACTGCCGCAGGGTAAGAATCGGACTCGTCGCCACTGTTAAGTCTGTGTGTTCTAGTTGTAATTACTAACACAGACTACAAGATTAAAGTTCAACAGGTCTTTACTGGTTGGAGGTCAGGACTATACTAAAATGCAATATTACTACACAGTGCTTATATACCGGTGGTCACCACCGGTATTACGTATACAGCAGCCAGAGAAAGTAGTACATCTCTTAAGGTGGAACAGGCTTAAGTCTCTTAAGGTGGAACAGGTTACATACACCACAGTAACCATTCTATAATTCTATACCCTTGTCACCTCCAGATTCAACTAGTTCAATGCCATCCTCCACCCTCTAAATTTCAACTCATCTGGAACTCTTAGAAGGCAAGTTCTTTCTGTTTTGAAAAGTCTGTTCTTTCCTGTCCATTCTCAGCTTTG
This sequence comes from Somniosus microcephalus, assembly GCF_052327205.1. NCBI lineage: Eukaryota > Metazoa > Chordata > Chondrichthyes > Squaliformes > Somniosidae > Somniosus > Somniosus microcephalus. The sequence continues at coordinate 95,887,959 of NC_140987.1, read as the reverse complement.
TATCAGCTCACCACTTTGCTCTCTTGCCTTCCTAACTTATAACCACTTATGATGACACCATTACAGTAGCCCACCTTAAAGTTATCAGCATTGTGTCACTTGTTCGCTATGTAACCAATTATTTTTATGGTTTTAAAAAGCACAATCTCTAATAGGTTAAACTTTGGCCAAAACTTTCCAGGGGGGGCGGTCAGTGGGTACGATCGATGGCGGGTCGGCTGGGAAAGTGCTTTTTTTTCCCCAGCTGGGGACCCCGCTGTGAACCCCCCGCCATGCGCCTTTCCCCAATGTTGGGTATGTCAGCACTGAGCAGACCCGACACACAGCAGCGGGTTCACAGCGGGGGACCCAATTCAGGTAATTAGTGGCTTGTTTAGAACCACTTAAGAATAAATTTCAGCTCACCTTCTACATTTGACAGCTCGCCCAAGGGGTCCACACTGGTCATGGACCACGTCTGTCAAGCTGAGGCGGAAGTTCAGTGGCCATTGAATCAGCTGTTGAGTTGACAGCTTCAAATGTACAGTAAAACCTTCCACCTTAGAGATATCTTCCCTCAGCCACAAGCTCTTCCTCACTGCATTTCCACAACAGATTCACCATGCTGCAAGTCTTTACACAAGTCTCCATCCAGTCTGGCCATATTACCTCTCTCACCAGTGACAGATCGCTTCGGTCTTCTCTACTTCACCTGCCATCTATTCCATCAGCATGGGTGCCCTTTATACTCTCTCACCTTGGTCCTCAGAATCCCACCATGATCAGCCCCAACACCAGCAGCACCAGGCATACTAGCAACACCAACAACAACTCCACCAACCTTCCCCGCAATTACCTGATGCTACACAGGACAGAGGGCATCAGCACCCGACCACACTGCAGCCCGGGAGGCCAGAGATGGGCTCACCATAGCCAGATTTACTTCACCTGACGCTGTACACCCTGGCTGCCACATGATGCCAGGTTGGCAGCACCCCACACAAACACCATGAAGCATCCCTACAATGCCCAAGCCATTCCTTTCATGCTCATCGCCACTGCAGGGGTTACCATTATGTCTCACCATTCACTGCAACTCACTAAGGCACTTCCAAAGGTGCACACAAATCTGTCCAAGAACGCAAAGTGTTGAAAATAAAGGTTTCAATGTTTGACAGCCCATTAACAGAAACTTTACATGAACATTGCATAATACACCCAAGTGGCGACCCGTGTGTGTTGTTAGTTGGTATGATTGCACTAGGATGAGGGCGAGTGTGAGAGGTGGCTAGTGAGATGGGGATGTGATAATATAGATAGAGAGGGATGGGTGGAGGTGCAAGGTAAGTTGGTGTGAGAAGGATGTGCAGGAGTAGGGTAGGGAAGGCAGAGTGATGGGGGTGTGATGAGAGGCACAGCAGGATGAGATTGAGTGTGGCTTTGTACTAACGTTTTGTGATCTACTTAGATCATTGAAATGTTTTCGGCACTGCACCCAGGTCATCCCTGCTTGTTCCCTTCTCTGCAATGTGCAACCAGGCTGTGTTGATCTCCTGGGGAGGTCTCTTCCGCCCATGGGAAGGGAAGAGGACCTCCTTGCGTGCTGTGACTCCCTCCATAAAGTATAGAACAATGCTGCAGAACACCAATAACACAAATGTCAAATTAAAGTTGGCCATGGTCCCTTTAAGGAAACCAGCTGATGATGCATCATCAGTGATGTCACCAGACCCTCTTCCTCTAATTGGCCAGGAAATTCGCTGGGCGGGCTTAACAATCTCAATCAACGGAAAGTCATTTCAAACAGCGGGATGGAGCCAGCAGCGGGGTCGGGACCCGCCATGGGCCCGCCGAGATTTGTAAAATCCTGGCCAACGATATTGTTTGCTTAAAGAATCAAACTATTCAAGTCCACTGTGATGTTTAGCATACTGTAATTATATCTTCACCACTTTGGAAGGTATAATGCATAGGGATTTATAAGGACTGTTCTGCAATCTGTCACAGACTTGAATAGCCCCACCAGTTCTGATGTCCTTAACATACAAAAAATCCTGGATTGTAAATAAGAAACTCCTGCCACAAAATGCACCTTTAAATGCTCCCTGGGAGGTCATATGACAATATATATTAAGTGCGGAAGTGAAGGTTTTGCTGATGTATCCAATTATGATGGAGGCATTTAGGCAGTGAAAGTAATTAGTCTCCAGGGTACTTTTAAGAATTATAACAATGCACTTCCATTTAATTTTCCTCCATAGCTGGCAATGCACTCGAGGTCTGCTGCACTTCAAAATAATTTATCTGTAGGAAGTCCAGTACATTATTGTTAGTAAAGATGAAGAATTTGTAGTATTTTCCCCTTACTGTGAAATGTTGCACAAGGATATCCACAAGTTAGTTGGAAAAATAATTCAGCTTTGCCAATCTGTATTACCTTGGGACCAGCACAAGTTATATATTCAGATAAACATTGCTACCATCCAGATGAAAGGATATAGGCTTGCAATCAGGGTAACAATGAGATAACAATATGTTGCACAGCTTTTAAGTATCCATCCTACCAAGAGACTGAGCTACATGATCTCAACTGCTTTTACTTTTTGTCGATATATTATGTAAGTATGCTTTATGTTCCAAGGTCATGCACATTTTTTTCCCCAAATGGATGACCTAGCTTCTATACTGTTGATTATGGTAGACGAAGGCAAAGCAATCTCCTCTTAAAGGCAGTATAGTATGCCTTAACTCAGAGGTGTCCACATTGCAGTCACCGAGCCCTGGCAATCTGGCCTTCAAAACGTAAAAAGTTACTTCTATTTCCACTTAAATTTCGTACTCACAGCCTTGTTCTGTTTAAATTTTGTAATCCCAGCATTTAGAAAATTCAGTTCTTAGCTGCTGTCACGTTGGCAACTAAATCAGAAAACCAAGATCTGTTAGCAATTGCAACAAGAACAACTTGCATTTATATAGCGCTGTTAATGTAGGTAAATGTCCCAAGGCACTGGAATTTATTTCTAGGGGTATGGAATTCAGAAGTAGTGAAATTATGTAAACTTGCATAGGGCCCTGGTTAGGCTGCACTTAAGAGTACTGTGCACAGTTTTGATCTTCATACTGTAAAGAGGACATAGAAGCATTGGAGAAAGTGCAAAAAAGATTTACAAGGATGGTACCAGAACGGAGAGATTACAGCTATCGGGAAAGATTGAACAGATTGGGCTTTTTTCTTTAGAAAAAAGACAGCGGTGACCTGATAGAGGTCTTTAAAATTATGACTGGGTTGGACAGGGTAGATATGAAGAGAATGTTTTCACTTGTGGGGAAACTAGAAGCCATAAATACAAGACAGTTACTAATAAATCCTATAGGGAAATAAGGAGAAATTTCTTTGCTGAGAGAGTGATTAGTATGTGGCACTTGCTACCACAGGAATTGGTTGAGGCAAATAGCTTAGATGTTTTCAAAAGGAAATTTGACGAGTACAGGAGAGAAATGGGACTAGAAAGATATACTGAAAGGCTGAGATGAGGTAGATGGAATGGGAGGAGACTCGCGTGGAGTATAAATACTAGCACAGACTAGTTGGGCCGAATGGTCTGTTATTGTGCTTTATATTCTGTTATTGTGCTTTATATTCTATGTAATTCATAGAAGCATAATCAGATAAAATATGACAACCATCCAAAGAAGGAGTTATTAGGAAGGGTAACTAAAAGCTTGGTGAAAGACGTAGGTTTTAAGCAGCTTGAGATAAGTAAAGTAACTGGACCATGGATTTAAATTTTATATATGTACTTTGCAGCTATGATGTGCCCTATGCAGCCCACAAAATCATTGTCTCCAACACCATCAGTTAAGGCATGGTTGTCCAAGCTTTTTGTCTAATACTTGCATTTATCAAAAATATTATCTAGTGGCATTGCTCTCAATACACTAAAACAATATATGTCTCTATGCCACAAAGGGAATAATGTCAGAGCCACTGATTTACTGGTACTTTGGGGAGTAAATTCCATGACTCTGTCCATTATTCTGTGAAAATCATAAATTAGTGTTTTTTTTAATCTATTTTTTCCCCCTTAAAGCGGAGAATACACAGCAAAATAGTGTGGAAGACGTACCGACTAAAGTGATATCCATCATTTAGCAGTACTGAGTAGGAATGGTGGAGTTCTCGGGACTCGGGGCAGTTCTGAATCTTGGTAGCACTAAAGTCAGTGCTGGGCTTTGGCAGAACTGGGGTGGGAGTCCTGGAGTTTAGGAGTTTAGGAATGTTTAGGGTTGCATTACTGTGGTTAAAGAACCCAAAATTTGGGAGAACTGTGGAAGAAAAAGCTGTGATTTGGCAGAACTGGGAGCGGTGGCGGGGAGGTGCAGTTTGCAGGAAAGAGTTGAAATGTGAAGCATGGTTTCTTTATGTGAACCATGAGGAGACGGCCAGGACATAGGCCTGACAGAACTGGGGGTGTGGGTATCTCCCAGCATTGGTTTGTAACTTTCCAACAGAACGCTACAAACATTAAATTTGGTGTTCTGGTGATTTTGTTTTTGGAAGTGCATATATGTGTCTGTGTCTTTCACTGCCTTCCTCTCTATCTCTCCCATATGTATCAGTAATTAGGATGCTTAGATTTTCTAATAGAATCCAGGTGATAATTAGAGTTATTAGATTGATTGGGGAATGTCACTCAAAGGGTTGACGGTGGATAGGCAATGGCAAACATTCAAAGATCGCATGAATGAACTACAGAATTTGTTCATCCCAGTTTGGCATAAAAATAAAACAAAAAAGGTGACTCAACCGTGGCTAACAAGGGAAATTAGGGATAGCATAAGATCCAAGGCGAGGACGTATAAATTGGCCAGAAAAAGCAGTAAACCTGAGGATTGGGAGCAGTTTAGGATTCAACAAAGGAGGACAAAGGGATTAATTAAGAAGGGGAAAATTGAATATGAGAGTAAGCTTGCAGGGAACATAAAAACTGACTGTAAAAGCTTTTATAGATATGTGAAGAGGAAAAGATTGGTGAAGTCAAGCGTAGGTCCCTTGCAGTCAGAATCAGGGGAATTTATAATGGGGAACAAAGAAATGGCTGACCAATTAAATACATATTTTGGTTCTTTTTTCAGAAAGGAGGACACAAATAACCTCCCAGAGATGTCGGGGAACATAGGGTCTGATGAAAGGGAGGAACTGAAAGAAATCAGTATTTGTAGGGAAATGGTGTTAGGGAAATTGATGGAATTGAAGGCCGATAAATCCCCAGGGCCTGATAATCTACATCCTAGGGTGCTTAAGGAAGTGGCCCTAGAAATAGTAGATGCATTGCTGATCATCTTCCAATATTCGATGGAATCTGGAACAGTACCCATGGATTGGAGGGTAGCTAATGTTACCCCACTATTCAAAAAAGGTGGTAGAGAAAAAACGGGGAATTACAGACCGGTAAGCCTGACATTGGTAGTGGGGAAAATGCTAGAGTCCATTATAAAAGATGTAATAGCAGAGCACTTGGAAAGCAGTGACAGGATCGGACAAAGTCAACATGGATTTACAAAAGGTAAATCATGCTCGACTAATCTACCGGAATTTTTTGAGGATGTAACTGGTAAAATAGATAAGGGAGAACCAGTGGATGTGGTGTATTTGGACTTTCAGAAGGCTTTTGATAAGGTCCCGCATAAGAGATTAGCATGTAAAGTTAAGGCACATGGGATTGGGGGCAAGGTATTAACTTGGATAGAGAACTGGTTGGCAGACAGAAAGCAGAGTTGGAATAAACGGGTCTTTTTCTGAGTGGCAGGCAGTGACTAGTGGGGTACCGCAGGGATCGGTCCTTGGACCCCAGCTATTCACAATATATATTAATGATCTAGACAAGGGAACTAGGTGTAATATCTCCAAATTTGCAGACGACACAAAGCTGGGTGGGCGTGTGTGCTGTGAGGAGGATGCCGAGAAACTCCAGGATGATTTGGATAGGTTGGGTGATTGGGCAAAAGCATGGCAGATGCAATATAACGTGGATAAATGTGAGGTTATCCACTTTGGTGTCAAAAACAGGAAGGCAGATTATTATCTGAATGGCAATAGATTGGGAGAAGGGGAAGGGCAACGAGACCTGGGTGTCCTTGTGCACCAGTCGCTGAAGGTAAGCATGCAGGTGCAGCAGGCGGTTAAGAAGGCAAATGGTATGTTGGCCTTCGTAACGAGAGGGTTCGAGTACAGGAACAAGGATGTCTTGCTGCAGTTGTACAGGGCCTTGGTAAGACCACATCTTGAGAATTGTGTGCCGTTTTGGTCGCCTTATCTGAGGAAGGATGTCTTGCCATGGAAGGAGTTCAGCGAAGATTCACCAGGCCGATACCTGGGATGGCAGGAATGACGTATGAGGAGAGATTGGGATGATTGGGCTTGTACTCGCTGGAGTTTAGAAGAATGAGAGGGGATCTTATTGAAACTTATAAAATTCTGACAGGACTAGACAGACTAAATGCAGGAAGGATGTTCCCGATGGTCGGGGAGTCCAGAACCAGGGGTCATAGTCTAAGGGTAGGCCATTTAGGACAGAGATGAGGAGGAATTTCTTCACCCAGAGAGTGGTGAACCTGTGGAATTCTCTATCACAGAAGGCAGTAGAAGCCAATTCATTAAATATATTTAAGAAGGAGTTGGATATATTTCTTACGGCTAAAAGGGATCAAGGGGTATGGGGAGAAAGCAGGGACCGGGTACTGAAATTGGATGATCAGCCATGATCGCATTGAATGGCGGAGCAGGCTCGAGGGGCCGAATGGCCTACTCCTGCTCCTATCTTCTATGTTTCTCTGTAGAGACTTTGTTTGCTTTCAAAATTCGATTCATATTTTTAGTACTCGAATTATATTAAGATAAGAAAGGCATTGGGGTAGAATTTCGTCTCCGGCGGTGGCGCAAAATGGTCGGTATACCACCCGTTTTGCGCCACCACCCGAGACAAATTTCTACCCCATTGTCACTCTTTCTCTCAGTCACTCTGCCTCACTGGTGTCAGAATTAGAATGTTTATATTTTCTAACTATCAATAAAACACAGATAATAATAGTCAGGTGATGGAAACTTTGTGCAATGGTGCAAAATGGGCGATAGTGATTCAGCAGCCCATTGCCCATTTTACATCTTTCTGGATTTTTATTTCCATTAATTTCAATGGAAATAAAAGTCAGGAGAGATGTACAACAGGCTGCTGATTCGCCATCACGCATTTTATATTATCGCATAAAGTCAAAATTACCTCCTTTTTGTTTGCTTTCAAATGTCAACCTTTTTAAAAAATAAGAATTCAAATTAGGATGTGGAAACACACTGCCTATGTGCGTCTCATACTCCCTCAGCTTTATACACTTTCTAAAGTTTATTAGGTATCGGCTCAGTGGTAGCACTCTCGCCTCTGAGTCAGAAGGTCAAAGGTTCAGGTACCACTCAAGACTTGAGCACATAACCAAGCCGACACTTCTGTGGGAGTGCTACACTGTCGGAGATGCCATCTTTCAAATGAGACATAACGATCCCACGGTATTATTCGAAGAAAAGCAGGGAAGATTTCCTGGTGTCCTGCCCAATATTTATCCCTCAACCAATATTTACCAAAATACATTTTCTGGTCATTATCTCACTGCTGTTTGTGGTACCTTGCGGTGCACAAATTGTCTGCCACGTTTCCCTACATTACAACAGTGACTACTTTTCAAAAGTACTTAATTGGCTGTCAAGCATTTTGGGACATCCTGAGGTCATGAAAGCCACTATATAAATGTAAGTTCTTTTTTCTATATAGAGCATTTACAAGCTACAAATGGCTAGTCTGTCATTTTTTTTTCATTCTCGCATGCACGTGGACAGAAACACACATTATTTTATCAAAAACACACAATATAAATTGAATAAAGCTTTTGAAATTTATCCTCAAGTTTTACTTCAAATAATTTTGAAAAACAACCAAGTAGGATTTTGTTAGAGGCCAAGTGAAGCATTCTATCATTTGGCTAGTTTAGATGCTTGTCAGAGCTTTTGGATTTTTAAACTACAGTGGATATTTTCTTGGGTTCAGCATCACTTGCATCTGCTACCATCACCTTTTCTGCCCAATGTCCAGATAAATAATATGATCCAAAGATGGCAACAGAGTACCCTTACTCCATAAAACAGCTACTTGTATGTATTATGTGACGGCATATGAATTCTCCTCACTTCACAGACAGCAGACTGAATAAAAATTCTATCAAGTTGAGTCACAGGCTTTAAACCAATAAGTAGATTATTTACAATAGATATACGAATGAGCAATACAGTTTTCACAGTGAGATATATTTACCCTACACTCTTCAATATTTAAAACAACAAAGATGTAATTTGCTTTCTGCCTAAATATAGGGACCAAAATTCTGTGATCCCAAGTTGTTATCTGCTCGTGACCTTACCAGTGACAGATAATTTCAATAAATCCAGCAAATGCGCGTGGCAGTGTCGCCACATCTTGGAGCACCAGTTAGTGAGGGCAGAGCAAAATATGGGAAGCCACATTAATTTTCAATGTCCGCAAAACCAGCTACTAAGTTGTCAACTACTGCTCCACGGAGTTAAAAGCGAATATTTTGTCAGCTGCTCGAGGTAAAGGAGGCTGGAGCAGGGGTAATTCTGGCAGGTGACACCATCTGAGTTTAGGTCCTTTAATTGTGTAAATTAGGAACCTAATGTCTATTTATCCCTAAGCTTAAATTAGTCGGCGATGAGTGAGGATGGTGCTCATGATTCTTCAGCAGACCCAAACAAAAGGCAGGTTAAAAAAAACGTTCCTGTAAACCCAGTAGAACTGACTCCAAAGGAGTCCGGATCACACCCCCCACCACCCTGCAATCCCTATAACCTGCTCCGATCACCCCCCCCCCCACCCCACCCCGGGACATACCCGAGGGCCACTGCGACGAGGCAGGTGCTTCAACATTTATGGCCTGGAATTTGCAGTCAGTGGCGAAGCAAAAGCGTTTGCCACTGGCCCTGAAGTAAGCTTTGCACAAAGATCTCGCGGTCTAGGGACGAGAATTTAGGGTTTTTCAATGTGCAATTCAAATCAATGGAAGTTAATGGGGATTCCCAGTGAAGAGCTGCGGTGATGTCAACAAGCTGTCTAAGCAGCCAATCAAAATGCAGAATTCTCAGGCAGTGAACCAGAAAGTGGGTAAGCTCCTTTGATTCTAACTTTTTTTAAATGTTAAAGAGCAAAACAAAGATTGGGGCTCTCACATGGGGAAAAGGCAAACCTGAAATAAAGATAACAAACTTTTTTTTTAATGAAATTTTTCTTTAAAAAGTTGCTTAAAATTTTTTATGTTTTATTAAAATGGATAAATTTAACACTCCACAAAATTAAAATTGGTTTTTCAGGGCCATAACCTTTGTTTAGCAGTCAATACGCTGTTAAAACCACAAAAGGGTCTCACTTTTAAAGGGGTATCTAACAGCATAAATACCATGGAAGAGCCAAAGTTTGTGTCAGTTTCCCTGATTTGAGTGATTGCATTGATTGCTGGCTCTGTGAGGGGCGCAGCGCAGTCTGTGATGAGCAGCGAATGACAGACCACAACTTCAGGATTTCCGTATTAGGCTGTGCATGCGCTAAATCCTGAAGTTGTGGTCAGTTTCAAAGGCAAAATGTCGGCAAACGCTGCCAGTTTGCCATCATCAGGACTGCAAATTCCGGGCCATGGTTTTTTGCTTGGTGGCGTGAATATTGCCGGCAGCTCGCCCAAAGTGTGATGAGGCCTGAGGACCAATTTTTATCAATCCTCGGTCCTCTTGAAAACGGGCCCAGACCAAAGTTTACCCCAACTTCTGAGACAGCATGTGGTATAGTGAGAAACAAAGATTTTTAATCTGCAGGGAGCTGGATCATGGTGCATTCAACTAACTATAACCTGTTTTTCACTTAATGCTGGATGGATCAGGGTATATTTTATTCCTATTTTAAAATTTAAAAAAGTAGAAAATGAATCAGATTGCTTCCTTTATAAACATCCTCAAGAAGAAAAAAATCAAATACAAAAGATGCAAGCAAATAATTTCATTTGTTTACTCGATTTGTTACTGTACCATGCAGTAAAGGTCAATAGTTTCAGATTAGCATGTGATCTTCACTCAACCTGTGTATACAAGAACAGTTCCCACTGAACAATATTGCACAACCTTTATTATTAGCTACTTGTTTGGGCAAGTCTCAACCTGTATGATGAGGTGAACAGATATTGTTTTTGTTGTTCAAGGTTGCAATAGCGGAATCTACACAAAAAAGAACAATTATATTTAGATTCATTTCCTTGAAATGAGCTAAGTTACAGCACAACAGCCAATAAATGGACACAAAACTATAATACTTTCTATCAATGAATATACTTTAGAGCATAAAGTGGAAAAAGCAATGATAGATGCAGCTTAGTATATGCTTTTTAATACCTTTCACACCAATTTTCTGGGAAATCCCCAATTATTTGACACTACAGTATCCACATTTCACTGGTGCCTGGATACTCTTTTATAAGTACCCTGGTGGATTCAGAGGTGGACAGTTTTTATACAAGTATATGATAAAATTTTACTTCTACAGCTACAGGCTTGGTGTTGCCTAGCCACTAATTCTTCATTTCTGACCTTCTCTCTCTCAAGGATAGATTTTCTTTATTGAGAAATAAATTATAATGTTATCCCACTTCCCATTCATTAGTAGCATGTGTCAAGATTTGTGACTCATGAATTCAATAATCTTCCTGGTAGAAAGTAGTCAATCATCATTGAAAGTCATTTTCAACCAGTTAATAAGTTGCTTAAACATAATTTCTTGCAGAAGATATGCAAATGCAGCAGTACAGGAAGGAATTCAAAAGGCTTCATGGGAGGGCATTGCTTCAAAAGTGAACTGTGGAGGAGACACATTTAAGAAGCTTGGACTGGTTGAATACAGGAGAGAGATCAAGAAGGGACAGCAAACTGCAGCGGCAGTCATACAGTTTGTCAATAATTTGGTAGAATAGAAGTTTGATTGAAGAACCTGAAACGAGAAGTGATGGAAGTAAAATGGTGAGGAAATAATCACGCAGGAGCTGGGATGGCAAAGGGTTGACGGTGAAAATAGTGGGCTTTGTAGACAAGATATGTTTTGAGATAGCATGGGAGGGTAAATCCTGGAGAAACTATGGAATTAGGATGAATGGAGGCTTGGACTGGAGGAAGGCAAATCTAAGGCTGGGGAATGCAGTCCTGGAAGAGTCTGGGTAGGTGAGCACAGCACAGTAGATGTCCTTGACTTTGGACAAAAGACTCAATCTTCTCACGTTTGGAATCTGAGGTGAAAATGGAGGGTGCAGGTTGGAGTTGTGTAGTTGAGGAGAGAAGTTGGGAGTTGTTCCTGCTCTCCAGTATGAGTAGTATGAGGAATTAGTCATTAAAAGAGAGTGGCGGTAAAGCTTACTATGGTCGAGGCATATTTGGCAATGGATAGTCACACCATTCATTCAAGTGTGCTCAAGTTTATTGCCTGCTGAATTGATGTCACAGAGGTGTTGTATCAGGAGAGCAATGGGGATGGGAAACTGTCTGGGATCTAATGGAGGCAAGGGCATCAGAAGAGGAGGCAGGACAATTGTGAAGCAGATCAACGTGGAGTTGATGCCATCCAACTGATGGACCAAAGTTGAGAGAGCTTGGAATGTTGCAGGACATGTGTAAGGGGAGTGAGTGTTTTTTCCTGTGGTAGAAGAGTTTGAAACAGGCAGGTAACGCAGCACAGAAAAGACATGAATTTATTGGAGAGCCCCATCGACGATATAAACCTTGGAAATCTTGACCACCCTCCTCATCATGCATGGCCTCAAGTGTGCGGCAAAAACTAAAAGCTGTGTTTATTTATGGGTTTAATAATATGACATTGATTCTGAAATCCATCACCGCTTGAGTTGTGCAAGTGCAGCCTTTTCTAAACTGAGGAGGAGAGTCTTTGAAAATCATGACCTCCAAGTCCAAACTAAAATTCTTGTATACAAAGCCATCATCATTCCCACCCTTTTATATGGAGCTGAAACCTGGACTATGTACAGTAGACATCTCAAAGCCTTAGAGCCATACCACCAACGCTCTCTACGCAAAATCTTGAGGGTCAGCTGGGAGAACAAGCGTACCAACTGGAGTATACTTGAAGAGGCCAATATCTACAGCATCACTACGCTCATCATGCAGCAACAACTCCGATGGATTGGACATGTCATTCGCATGTCAGACTCACGTCTCCCAAAACAGGTTCTGTACTCCCAGTTGAAGGAAGGGCAGAGGCCTCCTGGTGGTCAAAAGAAGCGTTACAAAGATAACATCAAAGTAATCCTTAAAAAGTTCCATATCGATATTAATAACTGGGAGGAAATCGCACTGGACAGAGACAATTGGGGAAAATGCATCCACAACGGTGCCGCACTACATGAAAAGAATCTCCAGTGTGCCGCTGAGGATAAACGCCAGCGCCGTAAGGAGAGACAACAACTTAAGAAGAGCCATACTCCAGTCACTACCAATAGTCTTACATGCCCACACTGTAGTAGAGTCTGTGGATCTCGGATTGGCCTCCACAGCCACCTGAAGACCCACAAGTAGATGACTGATGAAGGACATACCATACTCGAATTCGAGTGGTCGCCGATGATGAGAAACAGTAAGGTGCTAAGAGTATGGGGGAAAATTTGTGTGTGCCAACAGAATTGCCGGTGTCACCGGCAACTCAAGTTAACGGCCGCCGAAAATGGCTGCAGCACAACCGTTGAAAAATTGGCTCTGGGGGCTGGTAATATGGAGCACAGCGCTAACTTACCATGCAACGCCTTCCTGGTGGCGTTAATGGAGGCCCCCAACCCGAAGTTCCTGTCTACAGTTGGTGTTGCTGCGGAGTTCGCAGGGCATTGTGGGTAATTAAAGGGGCAATGCATACAAAACTAATAAAAATTAAAAACGTGAAAAAATGCATTTTTCAGACCTTACTGCCTTTCAAAAAAAACCATTAAAAATGATTCCCAAATGGCAGTCTTCAGCTCTTAAAGCTGAATTGTCTGCCACACCTAAAAAAAAATGGTAAACGTGCTTCAGCACCAACACAAATGGCTCAGCAAGCCAGGGAAGAAGCACCCAGGGTCTCGCACACAGCACTCCAGCTTTGTGCAGGGGGGTCAACACTGCAAGACAGGTCCTCTACCCATAGGGGCCAGGAGGCCCTCCAGAAAGAATGATGTGGGACCAGATCACCAAGGCTGTCACTCCCAGCACAGTCGGCCTCACCACCTGGCTCCAGTGCCCAAAGAAGTTTCATGATCTAAGACCACTGGTCAAGGTCAGTGAATACATATTCAAAAGCCAACTCCTACCAACTGCACCACTAGCCTCACACACTTGATGCACAATATCCCACCGCCCCTCCCCAATCTGTATCAATTACGAGGCACATCTCCTATTCGCGCCACAGAAGTGCCAGGAATTGACTATCTCCAACGAGCAGGAGTCTAACCACCTCCCCTTGACATTCAACGGCATTACCATCGCCGAATCCCCCACCATTAACATCCTGGGGGGGGGGGGGGGTCACCATTGATCAGAAACTTAACTGGACCAGCCACACAAAGTACTGTGGCAACAAGAGCAGGTCAGAGGCTAGGTATTCTGTGGCGAGTGTTTCACCTCCTAACTCCACAAAGCCTTTCCACCATCTACAAGGCACAAGTAAGGAGTGTGGTGGAATACTCTCCACTTGCCTGGATGAGTGCAGCTCTAACAACACTCAAGAAGCTCGACACCATCCAGGACAAAGTAGCCCGTTTGATTGGCACCCCATCCACCACCTTAAACATTCACTCCCTCCACCACCGGCGTACCATGGCTGCAGTGTGTACCATCTACAAGATGCACTGCAGCAACTCGCCAAGGCTTCTTTGGCAGCACCTCCCAAACCCGCGACCTCTTCCACCTAGAAGGACAAGGGCAGCAGGCGCATGGGAACACCACCACCTCCAAGTTCCCCTCCAAGTCACACACCATCCTGACTTAGAAGTATATCGCCGATCCTTCATCGTCACTGGGTCAAAATCCTGGAACTCCCTACCTAACAGCACTGTGGGAGTAACTTCACCACACGGACTGCAGCGGTTCAAGGCGGCGGCTCACCACCACCTTTTCAAGGGCAACTAAGGATGGACAATAAATGCTGGCCTTGCCAGCGACGCCCAGACCCCATAAGCGAATTTCAAAAAAGTCCAGCATGTAGATTCACAGTTCACCCACAGTGTTCCGCTCTCCAATAAGAACTGAAGACATAAGCAACCAACATTGTGATTTATGCTATGGGAATTCTTTCATGCTAATGCCGTACCTTTGAATTCAACAACCAGCCTGGGAGTACAACACCTGGGATTGTTAATAGCTAAGTATGACTATCATTCTCCAAACATTTTCCTTGCTGGTTCCACATTCAAGGAAATCAGAATTGTATATCAATTTGCAAACACCAGCATTTCAAGTAGTTGGTTTGATAGTAGACAATAATTGAAACCACAAACCCATTGTAACATAATCAACCTATGTACTATCCCTGACCTATAGCTTGAATAAAATCTTTGGTACTTTTTGGATCGTAAGTAGAAATGGTAATTTAGTGAGCATTGGAATTGTTGATATACAGCTCTGGCATTGATTTTAGTTTGCAGCTTATTTTTAATGCAACCAAAATAAATTGAACAGCAGCAAATTTCTGCTATATGGTAGTCTAACCATTATGGACAACACAAAGTTTCTTGGAAGTGGAACTCACCCAATATTCCACTGCTCCACTGAAATAGATTTCATAGTTATAGAACTTTACAGCACAGACATTTAGCTTACCAAATCTGTGCCAGTGTTTTACTCCAAGTGAGCCACCTAAACTAATCTCACTCTCCTGGTATATTTTCAGCATACATAGATAAAAATGTACAGGAAACTCTCGATTTACCAGCACCGAAATAACCGAAAATCTCTGTTAACCGGCAAAATGCAGGTGTAGGTTCAGGTAAGTTTTACTTCATATTAGTGACCGTTCCTGGATCTGTGGCCGTGTAACCGGAGTTCCTGCACCTGTTGCTATGCAACAGGGACACCTGGATCTGTGGCCGTGTATGGGGCTCTCATACCTTTTACTATACCTCTCTGTAATCTGGACTTTTTGATAAGCCGGCACCACGCCGGTCCCGTTGGTGCCGGATAAAAAAGAGTTTCCTGTACATAGGTGAGTGGGCTATTCTAAAAATTAACTTTTAATGATTATGGAACTGCTTACATACTAGAGGATATATATTTATGTTTTTCACCCAGCCGACAAAAAATATTTTTAGCATTTTATACGTTATTATACTCTTACCTGAAATTTCTTTTACTTTTTTTGTTGCCACCAGTGGAGACCCTCAAGTAGTCTTTCTGCTATGCCACTTCAGTGACATTAATTACAGGGAACATCCCTGTGAATTCCAGAATGGCTCCAACAGGAATGAAGGGAGGTAGGACACAACTTGTATCATGGCTTCCCAAGGCCAGGCAGCTCTCAAGCATCTTTAAAGCCAGCTTTCCCTCCACCATTTCTAACTGTTTCAATGGTATCTGTCTTCACAGTAGAAGACACAAAAAGCATACCAAAAATGGTGGGGAACCAAGGGTCTAATGAGGGTGAGGAGCTTAACGTAATTAAATATAAGTAGAGAAAAAGTACCAGAGAAACTAGTGGGACTAAGAGCCGACAAATCCCCTGGACCTGATGGCCTACATCCTAGGGTTCTAAGAGGTGGCTGCAGAGTTAGTGGATGCATTGATTTTGATCTTCCAAAATTCCCTAGATTCTGGAATGGTCCCAGCGGATTGGAAGGTCGCAAATGTAACACCGCTATTCAGGAAAGGAGGGAGAGAAAAAACAGGGAACTACAGGCCAGTTAGCCTGACATCAGTCATCAGGAAAATACTGGAATCCATTGTTAAGGAAGTGGTATCAAGTCACTTAGAAAATCATAACTTGATTAGGCAGAGTCAACATGGTTTTATGAAAGGGAAATCGTGTTTGTCAAATTTATTAAGAGTTTTTTCAGGATGTAACTAGCAGGGTAGATAAAGGGGAACCAGTGGATGTAGTATATTTGGATTTCCAAAAGGCATTCGATAAGGTGCCACATCAAAGGTTATTACACAAGATTAGGGCTCATGGGGTTGGGGGTAATATAGTAGCATGGATAGAGGATTGGTTAACGGACAGAAACCAATGAGAAGGGATATACAAATCTTTTTCAGGTTGGCAGGCTGTAACTGGTGTGGTGCCGCAAGGATCAGTGCTGGGGCCTCAGCTATTTACAATCTATATTAATGACCTAGATGAAGGGACCAAGTGTAATGTATCCAAGTTTGCTGATGATACAAAGCTAGGTGGGACAGTAAGCTCTGAGGAGAACACATCTGCAAAGGGATATAGATAGACTAAGTGAGTGGGCAGTAAGGTGGCAGATGGAGTATAATGTAGGGAAATGTGAGGTTATTCACTTTGGTAGGAAGAATAGAACAGAATATTTATTAAATGGTGGGAAACTTTCAAATGTTGATGTTCAGAGAGATTTGGATGCCCTCGTGCAAGAAACACAGAAAGCTAGCATGCAGGTACAGCAAGCAATAAGGAAGGCAAATGGCATTTGCAAGGGGGTTGGAGTATAAAAGTAAGGAAATCTTGCTAAAATTGTACAGGGCCTTGGTGAGATCACACCTGGAGTACTGTGCACAGTTTTGGTCTCCTTATCTAAGGAAGGATATACTTGCCTTGGAGGCGGTGCAACAAAGGTTCACTAGATTGATTCCTAGGATGAGAGGGCTGTTCTATGATGAGAGATTGTGTAGAATGGGCCTATACTCTCTGGTGTTTAGAAGAATGAGAGGTGATCTCATTGAAACATACAAAATTCTGAAGGGGATTGACAGGGTAGATGCTGAGAGGCTGTTTCCCCTGGCTGGAGTGTCTAGAACTAGGGGGCATAGTCTCAGGATAAGGGGTAGGCCATTTAAGACTGAAATGAGGAGGAATTTCTTCACTCAGAGGGTTGTGAATCTTTGGAATTCCCTGCCCCAGAGGGCTGTGAATGCTGAGTCTTTGAGTATATTCAAGGCTGAGACAGATAGATTTTTGGACTCATGGGAAATCAAGGGATATGGCGATCGGGTGGGAAAGTGGAGTTGAGGTCGATGATCAGCCATGATCTTATTGAATAACGGAGCAGGCTCAAGGGGCAGTATGGCCTACTCCTGTTCTTATTTTCTTATAAGATGCTTAGGAGCAGAGATTTGCAATACTATGAGTTTTCTGACTGGAGCAGAGAAGGCCAAAAGATTTAGTGTAGGCTTTTAAAATTATGAAAGATTTTGATAGGGTGAATAGGAAAGGACTATTTCCTGTGGTTGGGGGAGTCAGTGAGGAGAGATCACCAATTTAAACTGAGTGGAGAGAGAGGTTAGGAGAAATGTCTTTACATAGGGGGTGGCCGCAGCCCTTACCTTTTAAGAAAGTGGATGAATATTTGAAGTAGAGCAAGATATAGGGCTATGGGAAAGAGAGCAGAACAATTGAATTAGTTTAGAATTGCTGTGGCAAAGAGCCAGTAAAGACACATGGGCCAAATGTCCTCTTGTATTCTGTAAACTTCTATGGTTCTAAAGCACATATTTCATAATTGATATCACGAGAGAAACTTGGCAAAGAGAGTGATTCTACTTGAGGATGTCCATGGTGCAACACAAGTCAAGTAACTTCCCACAAGTTTTTATTTTATATACAAAAGGAAGTGCTTGGAACCATATACAATGTCCTTCCCTTTTGAAGATGATCATTGTAACATTCATTACCACATCACAAGGAAGCCAATATGATATAAATAAAGGACATATGAATGTTGACATTTGGGATATGATTTATATCGCTTGAGTGGGTTGACCTAATAATTCATGGGAGGAGTTGCAAAGGAGTAACTAGTAAAATATATAAATTATGTCTCACAGGTCTTCATAATGTGCTCTGTTTATTATTTTAACTATTAAATATTCTAACAATTAGATGGAAATATTGATTTCAGCACAAACTATATTGCAAGTTGGTTCTAGTAATGACAAACTTGCATTCATATAGCCCCTTTAACGTAGTAAAACGTTCCAAGGAGCGTTATCAGACAAAATTTAACACCAAAACACATAAGGACATACCGGTCTCGATATTTACCGAGCCACGCGTTCAGAGTTGGGGGCGGGGGGGGGAGGAGTTATGGACAAGAAACTCGGAAGTACAGGTTTCCCGACGTTGTTAAATTTATTCTCCAGGTTTCCCACCCGACAGCCAGCCTGATTGACAGAGGTAGGCTTTTAGGAGCATCCTAAAAAGGAGAGGTAGAGAGGCAGAGGGGTTTTTGGGAGGGAATTCCAGAGCTTAGGGCCCAGATGGCTGATGGCACACCCACTACTGATGAGGCAAAGGAAATAGGGGTGCACAAGAAGCCAGAATTGGAGGAACGCAAAGATCTCAGGAGGGTTGTAGAGCTGGAGGAGGCTACAGACATAGGGAGGGGCGAGGCCATTGAGGGATTTGAACACAAGGATGAGAATTTTAAATCCGAGGTGAAGTTGGACTTGGAGCCAATGTAGGCCAGCGAGCACGGGAGTGATAGGTGAACGTGACTTGGTTCGAGTTAGCATACGGACATCAGAATTTTGGATGTGCTTAAATTTAAGAAGGTTTTAAGATGGGAAACTGGCCAGGAGAGCATTGGAGTAGTCATGTCTGTAGGTAACAAAAGCATGCATGAGGGTTTCAGCAGCAGATGAGCTGAGGCAGGGGCGGAGACGGGCGATATTCTGGAGGTGGAAATAGGCGGTCTTGGTCATGGAGAGGAAAATGGGATCAGAAGCTCAGTTCAGGCTCAAATAGGATGCCAAGGTTGGGAAAAGTCTGGTTCAGCTGCAGATTATGGCCAGGGAGGGTAATGGAATCAGTGGCTATAGAACAGAGTTTGCTTCAGTCTTCCCAATATTTAATTGGAGGAAATTTATCATCCAATACTGGATGTTGGACAAGCAGCATGATAAACCATTGCCAGTGGAGGGGTTGAGAGAGGTGGTGGTGAGGTAGAGCTCGGTGTCCTTAGTGTATGTGTGGAATCGGACATTGTGTTTTTGGATGATGTCACCGAGGGGCAACATGTAAATGTGAAATAGGAGAGGACCAAGAATAGATCATTGTGTGACTCGAGCGGTAACGATGTGGGAGTGGGAAGAGAAGCCATTGCACGAGATTCTCTGGCTATTACTAGATAGATAAGAATGGAACCAGGTGAGGGCAGTTCCACTCAGCTGGACAAAGGAGGAGAGGCGTTAGGAGGAGGATGGTGTGGTCAACCATGTCAAAGGCTGCAGACAGGTCTAGAAGGACAAGGTGGGATACTGCACCACGGTCAATCACATGCTTAGGTAAGCCAATCAGCTTAACAGCGATGGTGGGGAAGTTATTGGAAACCATTATCAGGGACAAAATAAACTTTTATTTGGAAAGGCATGGGTTAATCAAGGAGAGCCAGCATGGATTTGTTAAAGGCAAATCGTGTCTGACTAACTTGACTGAATTCTTTGACGAGGTAACAGAGAAGGTTGATCAAATTAGTGCAGTAGGTGTTGTATATATGGACTTTCGGAAGGCATTCACCAAAGTGCCACACAGGAGGCTTATTAAGGAGATGGAAGCTCATGGAATAAAGGGGAACGTGGCGGTCTGGATACAAAATTGGCTCAGTGACAGGAAGTAAAGAGTGGTGGTGAATGGATGTTTTTCAGACTAGGAGGTGGTTTGCAGTGGTGTTCCCAAGGGTCAGTTTTGGGACCATTATTTTTTTCAATTTTTATAAGACTTGGGTGTAGCGAGCAGCATTATAAAGTTCGCAGATAATACAAAACTTGGCAAAGTAGTAGATAGTGATGAAGATAGTTATAGGCTTCAGGATGAGAGACAGGATGGTGAAATGGGTAGAAGCATGGCAGGTGGAGTTCAATGCGGAGAAGTGTGAAGTGGTACACTTTGGAAGGACTAATATGGAAAGACAGTATACTATAAATGGCACGATTTTGAAAAGTGCAGATTTTCTGCCCTCACAGCGCGTTCCTATGCAGAGCTGGACAGGTAGCTAACAACTTGATATCTTCCCATAAAAATCACAAGGCTTGACTTTTCTTGTAAAGCTTTACTGAAAGATTCTTATTGTAAAACTGAAATACAATACAGAAATGGAAGCACACATTAGTACACAAGCGCATAACTGATATGCATACACAAATTTAGGTACACCTGAGCAACACAGTACATTTGGCATGTAAATTACCAAACATGTGGAAACACAGCTTACTGTGAATATACATTTAGCAAACTGGAAGGCATTCTCTTTAAATTAGCCCTGTACATAGTGCATCAAAATACAGCTACTAGTTAACCAGCTAGACAGAGAGCGAGCACTTCACGGCTAGCTGTTTAGTTTGTAACTTTTCTCTGTAAGCAAACTTACACAGCTAGCCGTTGAATCTATTGACCCACTTGCCAGAGGGAATAATTTTAGTTATAATTTTAGTTACACACTCTGCATAGGAACGCGCTGTGAGGGCAGAAAAGTAAAAAGACAAATAATATCCAAGACTCAGGCGTGGGGACAATATAACTTCCCAGAGCATGTGCCGCTGTAGGTCTGTAGTATACAGTAGTTTACTTTACTGCACTTACTGTGCTTTACTGCGCTTTTACTGCAGTTGCTAGGTACCAAATAGCCACTAGGTGGCAGCACACAATGGGAATCGACCCAACTTACTCAAACCCCTGAATTAACTGGAAAACTAACATAAATTGCTACAGAGAGACAGCACAGCAGATGATCAGAGACACCTTGGTGTCCATTTACACAAATCCTTAAAGGTGGAATGGTAAGTTGATAAGGTGGTTAAAATAAGCATATGGGTCACTTGGGTTTATAAATAAAGGAATAGAATATAAAAGCAAAGAGATCATGCTAGAACTTTTATAAATCACTGGTTAGGCCTCAGCTGAGGCATTGTGGACAATTTTGGGCACCACACTTCAGGAAACATGTAAAGGCGTTAGAAAGGGTGCAGAACACGTTTACCAGGATGTTACCAGAGACTTCAGTTATGAAGAGAGGCTGGAAAAGTTAGGACTGTTCTCCTTGCAACAGAGAAGGCTAATAGGTGACCTAATAGAGGTTTTCAAGATGATGAGAGCTTTTAATAGAGTAGAGAGAGAAAAATTATTCCCTCTGGCAAGTGGGTCAATAGATTCAAAATCATTGGCAAAAGATCTAGACGGGAGATAAGAAGAAATGTTTTCACTCAGAGCTGTTGGGATTTGGAACTCTCTAACTGAAAATGTGGTGGAAGCCGATTCCATAAATAATTTTAAAAGTGAGTTGGACAGGTACTTGAAGATGAGGAACTTCTAGGGTTACAGACAAAAAGCAGGGATGTGGGGCTAAGCACAAGTGCTCTTTCAAAGAGCTAGCACAGGCACAATGGGCCAAATGGCCTCCTTCTGTGGTGTAAGTTTCTATGATCCTGTAGAATAACAAAAGACAATAGTGCACCACATCCCTGTTAAAGCATATTATGCCACATGATGTTGACTAGTGTTTTGACCCCTATATCTTTAATGAGCCTAGTGACAACTAAAGTATAATTTAACAGAAATTATCCAACTGCAGTGAAACAATTACATAATTTAACAAGTGTAGTTTGCTTTCTATTTTGCCAATCTGTGACAACTCTTCACATTAAGTCATTTTGTGGTGTCAAGTTTTCTGTTGACTTGTTCTCTTAATAATCAGATCATTAGATAATGTTAGTGATGACAAATGTGTTTTTTTTACACAGTGAGGTTGTTAAGATCTTATTGACAATTCTGAAGAATAGGCACATATAAAATGGCTGCTTGTGTTGTCAGAGTGTCTACAAATCAGGAAAACTCATCCCTGAACGAATTGCTAGATTTTCAGTCTTTCGGTACAGACCATGTATTGAGAAATTACTGTTGGTGTTGTTATTTCTCTATTTCTCAACAAAACATCAGCTATAAAGTACAGTACAAGATTTGTAGTTAAGTTGTATACAAATACTGGGGAATGTCTACTAATTCAGCACATGTCTTTTATACCACTTTAAAATACTTTTTAATCTGGAAGCAGCTTTTCCTTTTACTACTAGGGCCTGGGTTGAGATGCAGCCCAGACTGATGGGATGAAAGTCTCTTCCTCTCTGTTGTCTGGAAGGGTCAACAGTGAAACAATTTTAGGCAGTATTAACTCTGTTTCTAAAGAGCTCACAGCATAAGGCTGCCCCTTTAACATGGCACAAATTGGCAGTCAAAGGGGCTACGAGGATGACTGGCTTGGGAAATGAAAATGTCACACTAGTTAGGAGAGCACTTTTGACGCTGGACTAATCCTTAATCCAAATTTTTGAGCAAGATTATAACTTCCTTTACACCATTTGATCAAACATGGGAATGCTCGTTTCCTTCACTGGATGGCTTCCTCAGCATTAATACCATACTTTGCCATGACCATAAAGATATCATGTTTTTCATCTTCCACAAGCAAATATGAAGGAGCAATTTGGGCCATTTTGATAACCATTTTCAAAATCATCAATGTCAACAAAATCAACACCTTGGACCACAGAGATATAATGTGAATCAAACACTTAGTGCACTTCTTTTGTTAACTTTGTGTAAAATATGTGTTATGCTTTTTTCTTATCACAAAGAAACTCAGCAGTATTTGAGATTAAATACATTTTGTGAACTTGAAATATGGATGAAGACACTCCATGTCAAAAACCAAATTTCAAATCTTAACTGCATAATGGATTATTGCAACTTTAATCAACTGAAGAGCATGGCAGCATTTATAGTCCTTAGGATTTGTAAATATAAGGGCCCGGATATTGCGGTCGGCAGCGTAATTAAGGATTATGCCACTGGCATCCGAACTGAATGTGCACTTACCTGTTGCGAGGCCCCAAATGAAAAGTTGCTGTCAGGCGCTGCGGAGTTGAGCGTAGCATAGTGGCCACACAGCTCCCAGGGGCACACCGCGTGCACAAGCGTGCCTGGGATCACGTGGGCCGGTGCTCCAATCAGCAAACAGAAAGTCTAGCAGAACTTGTGTATTAACATTAGTGCAATGTTTTCTGCTGCTTGAAGTATTTTTTAAGAGCTGCAAGAATGACTCTCCTGCTGACATCCAAGAGTTATAAATGCAGAAACATGCAGAACTGCAAATATTTCTCTTGATATTTGTTGAGTTAATCCCCAACTAAGTTAACCTTTAAATCATTACAAGTAGTGGACACTATTAAAATGAGGTTCAAAAAGTTTTAAATTACTCTCAAGTTAAAGATTGTTAGTTGTTGCACTTCAGTTCTTTGAAAATAAGTTACATTTGTGATCTGGGGGGGTCTGGGTGTATGCAGAATACATTTTGTAAGTCATCTACATTTTCATTTTTTCCCTCCAAACAAAAACATTTAAAAAACCTGAGAAGACAGTTCTTTACTTTTCATGGGCATAGCCTCATTTGTCAGGAGATATCCTCTTACGCTGTGCAAAGAGGCCCTGCGCCTGTTTGCATCAACCATAACATTTTCAGACATAATTGCTGGGCAATTAGCCCAACTCCGCACCAGCAATTAGGATTTCCATGTCGGTGCGGATGTCCGATCGCAAGTTCGGGATTTAGTGCAAGCACATGCGGAAATCCCGAACTTTCTGTCCATTTCAAAGGCGGTACGACGGCATACTCAGAGTACGTCAGCATACCAACCGCAAAATCCGGGCCAAGGAGATTACAACCACTAAACAAAGCATTATGGCCTTGAGTTTCCTCCGTGGGCACAGCCGGAAAGTTGGACCTGAAATTGCGTCCGAAGCAGCGCTCATTTTGCCAATGTCAAATTACGCCAAGTATCCTCGCAATCTTATTAGAATGCACCCAAACATAAAAATAGTCATGAATCCACATTATATCCGAGCATGGTGGAAACATCATTGGAACAGAACCAATGAGGCCTCATGGGGTTAGGGTGGAGGGCTATAAAAGTCAAAGAATAAAATTTCCTTCAATGAGGCTGGTGAGTGCATGGTAAGCATCACACAGCTCTCTGCCTTGAAGATTTTTAAATTGTGCTGCAGAAAGTCTGAATTATCTCAAACTTTTCTCTTCTCACAGATGACTACTACTGAATCACAGGAAAAGTATGCCCAGAAGAGGACTTTCAACTTTACTGACAAAGACCTTCAGGCCCTCTTGGATGAGGTAGAAGGGAAGCACCAGCAGCTGATTCGTTTCCCAACATCCCAGCCTTCATGTGCAGTGAGGTGGGCGTGAGCAGAGATTGCAGGCACACTGAGTGCCGCGTCAATCCAGAACAGAACAGCGGAACAGTGCCAAAAGAAGTTCAATAATCTGTCTAGAATTGGGGAGCTAAGAAACTCATGATGCCATAACTTACCGTCACATCCGACATGGTCGCCACTCAGGAAGAACAAGCTAATCAAGATTCAAGATCATTTTATTGCCATATGTAACTAGTACAATGGAATGCTTACTCCCCACTCACTCCCACAATACAAGCATATAATATAAAAGCAAAAAAATAAAAACAAGTATAAATAAAAACAATAAGCAAAAAGTATAGCAATAACAGTCCAAGTTGCAGGAGATGATGAATAGTATAAAAAAAGCCTCAATTACCACTGGAAATAATAGTAATGTAATCTGATAAATATATGGTAATATAAGTATAATATATATATTTACATAAACATATAACCATAATATATGGGGCAGTGCGATTAGCAGTTCAGTAGGCGCACTGCCTGTGGATAGAAACTGTTCTTAAACCTGCTGGTCCTGGTTCGGATGCTGCAGTACCGACGTCCGGACCGCAAGAGGGAGAACAGTTTGTGCCCAGGGTGATTGGGGTCCTGGATGATGGAGCGGGCCTTGTTCCGGCACCTGGTCTGGAAGATCTCCTCGATGGACGGAAGTGCGCACCCGATGATCTTTTCTGCCGTATTCACAACTCTCTGGATGGCTTTCTTGTTCTGTGCAGTGGTGTTACCATACCACACATTGACACTGATGTAAAAAAGGAGTCTCACACATCAAGACACTTTAAAGTAAGCTTTAAGCAACTTATAATTATATTATATACAAGAGCGGTCTTCACCATGCCTCTAGGAGAGCCCTTTTACCATACTGAGCAGTTCAGTATTTATACTAGTCCAAACACAGGAAGTGACGTATGCACAGGAAGTGATGTGTGCACAGAGTTCACAGTTCACAGGAAGTGATGTGCACATAACTTCATCCGGAAGTTATTTATTATTATTACATTCTTCCCTCCTGCGAGATTAGAAGGCTGTGGTCTTCCTTTTATTCCGCAGCCGCCGAACGAGGAAGAGTCGCACCCGTTTGGGTTCCCGTCGTAGAGGGTCTCTGGTCCGCTTACATGCTGTTGGCCATTGGTCAGAGTCTGTGTGGCCTGGATTACCCTGTGAAGGGTCGGGGAGATCATGGCTTCGTGTACGAGCCCCAATAGGTACAGAGTTGGTCTGTCTCTGTTCAGAGGGAGGTGCAGAGCTGGTCTGTGGCGGATCAGTACTTTGGTGCGCGGTACTGGGAGGGTCGCAACTTTGAGTACGGGGTTCTACCGGCACCAAGCTAGTTGGTGTCAGATCAGGATCCTGGAGAGGGGTACCCGGTAGGTTCCAAGAGGCTCCTGGTAAAATACCATCACTCAATGTCCCACTAGGTCCTGGTGGGCAGGGAGCCAGATCCCGTAATGATACGGTAGATTCTCGGCCGTCGGGATATCGTATGTATGCATAGGTGGGGTTGGCATCGGTTAGTTCGACCTCGTCTACGAGAGGGTCATTTTTAGACGTCCGAACGTATCTTCGGAGTAGTACAGGTCCAGGAGTAGTTAGCCATGACGGGAGGGATGTCCCATAAGATGAGCGACGCTGGAATCCAAAGAACCGCTCATGAGGTGTAGTATTTGTGGCTGTAGAAAGAAGGGACCGTATAGAGTGCAATGCATCCGGAAGCACTGCTTCCCATTGCTGGTTTGGTAGGCCCCGAGATCTTAAAGCAAGATGTACGGAATTCCAGATGATACCGTTATACCTCTCTACCTGCCCATTTCCGATGGGATGATATGGCGTCGTTTTGCTTGTAGCAATTCCCCGTTCTGAGAGGTAGTCCTCGAGTTCCCTTGACATAAAGGATGGACCCCGATCCGAGTGAATGTAAGCCGCCATGCCACAGAGAAAATACCTGCTCAAGGCAGCAGATTACTGTGGACGCCAGCATATTGGAGCAGGGGAAGGCAAACGGAAAACGTGAATATTCATCAATCGTGGTGAGCAAATATGTGTTCCGAGTTGAAGAGGGCACTGGGCCCTTAAAATCGATGCTAAGTCGTTGCATCGGTTGGGTTGCGTGTATGAGCATACCATCTGAGGGGCGGAAGAACTGAGGTTTTAATTCTGCACAAAGCCAGCATTCTGAGCACATTTTCTTTACATCTCCAGTAGAAAAAGGGAGATTCCGTGATCGTACGAAATGTAGCATGCGCGTAACGCCAGGATGACACAATCCATTATGGACATCTATGAGAGTAGAGGACGACATAGTGGAGCAGAATGCTCGTGTGAGGGTATCCGGGGCCACATTCTCCTTGCCAGGTCGATAGTGAATGGTGTAACCAAAAGAGGCCAGTTCCATCCTCCAAAGCTGTATTTTATTATTCTTAATTTTGGTTCGTTTTCGATTATCGAGCATGAAGGCGACTGATCGCTGGTCCGTGATTAATGTAAAGTGCTGGCGAGCTAGGAAATGGTTCCACTTCCGTACCGCCTCTATGATGGCTGTGGCTTCCTTCTCAACCGGAGGATAATGTAGCTCGGCACCTTGTAAGGTCCTGGACATAAATGCTACAGGACGACCTTCCTGATTTAGAGTAGCCGAGATCGCCAGCTCCGAGGCATCACATTTGACTATGAAAGGGAGATTCTCATCGATGGAGTGAAGAGCCGCTTTCTCCAACTGTTTTTTGAGAAGGTTAAAGGCTGCAACAGCCGCTGTTTCCAATGGAAATGATCTAGCATGCAGCAAGGGTTGGATTTTGTCTGAAAAATGAGGAATCCATTTAGCGTAGTATGCAAACAGACCGAGAGCCCGACGTAAAGAAGCCGGATTCTTAGGTGACGGGAGCTCTTGGAGCGGGCGAAGTCTTTCTGGGTCTGGCTTAATGATACCATTGCCTACGCAGTAGCCAAGGATGTTGATGGTCGGTTGCGTCTCAACAGATTTAGATTCATTCAAAGTTAAGTTACGGTGATGGAGGGCATCCCGAAATTTTTGGAGGTTGGCGTCGTGTTCCTGTTGATCGTGACCTGCAATAGTAATGTTATCAAGATAGGGAAAAGTGTCCCTTAAGTTTTCCTGCTTAACCAGGCCATCCATTGCCCGTTGGAAGACAGCCATTCCATTAGTAACCCCGAATGGGAGGCGACGAAATTGGTACAGCCGTCCATTAGCCTCAAAGGCCGTGTACTGCTTATCTGAGACCTTCAAGGGTACCTGATGATAGGCACTTTTTAAATCGTAAGTTGAGAACACTTTGTATTCGGCCAGTTTATTAACCATATCATCAATGCGTGGCAATGAGTAGGCGTCCAAGTCAGTATATTGATTGATGGTTTGCGAATAATCAATGCATAGTCGTTGTTTGTGAGGTTTTAGAGGGTTCTTGACGATGACGGCTTGAGCCCGCCAGGGCGACGAACATGGTTCGATGATATCCTCTGCTAAAAGTCGAGAAATTTCAGCCTCAATAAAAGATTGGTCTTCCTGACTAAAGCGCCGCGATTTCGTTATTATTGGTTTGCATCGAGGAGGAATACTGGCAAATAATGAGGGTTCATCAAGTGAAGCTGCTGATAATGCACAAAACGGTAATTTAGACAGTATATTAGAAATAGTAAGTCCAGGTTTGGATCCGCCGAACTCAATGGTGAGTTTCTTATGCTGTTTTTGAAAATCCAGCCCTAAGATGAGATCACTACATAAGTCCTTGAGCACCGAAAGTCGGGTGGAGGGATACATGCGACCATTAAGTGTCATATCAATAATACAAAAGCCGGAGATTCTGGTATTAAGTGATGACTGAGCCATTGCAATTGCCTGGTCCGATGGGAAGATATGTAGTTTCAATTTCGCAACAATCTGTTCCTTAATGAAACTATCAGTACTTCCTGAGTCAATTAAGGCATCTAAGGTATGCCCATTAATTGAAACTTTTGTAGCTGCATGAAACAGGTTCTGTGGGCAAGCAGCTGTAATTGGTGTGGTTGCACAGAGAGTGGCTGAAACTCTAGGTGTGCTTCTTCGGGAGAGAGCTCGAGAGGAAGCTTGATAGGTCCTAGCCGGAGCATCTGGATAGGCCCTAATTGGGGCAGTTCGGTAGGCCTTAGCTGGATAGGCCCTCGTAGAGGCTCTTAATTGGCAAACTTTTGCAAAGTGTCCCTTTTTATCGCAATGACTGCAGATCCCATTGCGAGCAGGGCAGAATTTCCTAGGGTGAAAAGAATCTCCACAAAAGAAGCATTCCTTCCTAGATTGCCAAGAAGCTGCTAAAGTGGGGTCATCCTCCTCTTCTTCATCAGAAGTATCATCAGGATTAGATTCCTCCATGATAGGGTTCACCTGAGGCCACTTGAGGTAACTGCAACGTCTGGTTGCAGTTACAGCAGCAGATCGAGATCTGGGCAGCTGATAGAGGTCTGCATTTTTCTTTGCCAAATCCAGAGAACAAGCCAGGTCAAAAGCCTTTTGTAGCTCAAGTGTTTTACTTTCTAGTAGACGCTGGCGTATAAATGGAGAGGCAATCCCGCAGATGAAAGCATCACGAATCATTTCTTCGCGGTACAGCTCAGCCGAGGCTGCCTGAAAGTTACAATCTATGCTGAGCCTGCGAAGTTCTTGAAGGAATTCGTTAATCGATTCCCCTGGCCCTTGTCGGGCTGTGGCCAGTAGATGTCTAGCATAGACCTCACTTGCGGTCTTGGCATATAGTTTTTTAAGTGCCCGGATCACCTCATCGTAATTATCCCATTCATCAACATATTCAAACACTGTTGGGGTCACATAGTTGATAAGTATCCTCAGTTTAGTAGAAGCATTCGCTTTACATTCATCAAGAAAATTCTCAAAAGTACGGTACCAATGCTTCCATACCCTGTCAGCTGCTGGTGCGTTTGGGTCCAAGTCCAGACGAGTAGGTTTAAGGATGTTTTCCATGATGGGTGGTTCCCTGGATCCTTAACTCCGAGTTTGTCCGAAGGTCTAGTATTTGTGAGTGTAAATACTAAGTTGCTTAAATTTATGTAAAAAAGGAGTCTCACACATCAAGGAACTTTAAAGTAAGCTTTAAGCAACTTATAATTATACTATATACAAGAGCGGTCTTCACCATGCCTCTAGGAGAAGCCCTTTTACCATACTGAGCAGTTCAGTATTTATACTAGTCCAAACACAGGAAGTGACGTATGCACAGGAAGTGATGTATGCACAGAGTTCACAGTTCACAGGAAGTGATGTGCACATAACTTCATCCGGAAGTTATTTATTATTATTACAGACACCACTCGTCAAGACACTCTCTATGGTGCCGCGGTAAAAGTTCACAAGCCACTGTGTGCTTATGCCACATTTCCTCAGGCACCGTAGAGGGTAAAGGCGCTGGTGTGCCTTCTTCAGCATAGCCTCAGTATTATGGTTCCAGGCCAGGTCATCAGAGATCTGCAGACCCAGGAATCGGAAGCAACTGACAACTTCCACTGGTGTCCCGTCTATGCTGATGGGGCGATGGTTCCCTCGGTGGCTTCTGAAGTCCACGATGAGCTCCTTAGTTTTGCCAACGTTCAGGGCAAGGTTGTTGTCATTGCACCATCTCATCAGCTGGACTATCTCATCTCTGTACTCCGTCTCATCATCGTTGCTTATCAGGCCAATTACTGTGGTGTCGTCAGCAAACTTGATAATCTGGTTATTGCTGTGTATGGCTGTACAGTCATGTGTAAACAGAGAGTACAGCCAAGGTAACCTGTTGGCAAGACCCCTCCCAAAAAGGTGCAGATCAGTAGCTCCTTTAATTTCTCCACACTTGATCTTTTTCCATTAATGTCTTTGCAAGGCAAGAATGCACACAATGCCTGTGAGAAGGTGAGAACAGTGGGATTGGACAGGGTCCCAAACCACCACTCTTCAACACCATTGTGGCCACAGTGGCAACCAAGGACTTGGAGGGAGGCAGGGAGAAAAAAAAAGTCTGCAACCAGGTGATTATGTGCCCGCTTGCTACTTTTCAATGCTCCAGTACAGGATAGTGGCACAGGCTTCCTACCCACATCTCCCCACAGGTCATCTCAACACTAGAAAGGGCAACTATTATACCCATCTGTTTTTCTTCCAACTGGTCACAGGAGATGTAGGAAGGCAGCTGCTGTGGAGGAGGAGGAGGAGGAGGAAGACGACGACTGAGGAGGAAGGGGCGGGGTGTGGGAAAGGGAGGAAGAGCAGCTTCTGGGAGAGATGGAGGGAGAGGGCACTGGCTTTGTCATGCAGCTCATGCCCATTGAACTACCAGGGGATGTTCTGATGGAAAGCCAGAGCTCCACACCTACACTCTCTTGCCTGGGAGTGCAGCCTCCATTCCACCTTCAGGCCACCACAAGCAGGGACAAAGTCAACCAGCTCTCTTCAATCAGGTACCAACGCAGACACATTAAACTGTGCCAAGCGAGTGATTCAATGCCAGGTTAGCTCCCAGGCATGTGAATCCAGTTGGGGGGCAGAAGGGGGAAAGAGAGAGAAACTCAGAAGTAGTGGAGGATGCAGCTACCTCTCTAGAGAGACCGGCCAGAAGGCGACCACGGATTGGTGCGTCAGTGGAGCCCGACTTGATGGTTTCTGGCATGAAAAGGCGCCTGCTGATAGAGCATCAATGGGGCACAAGAACCCTGTGTTTCATCAGCAGCAACACGGAGAACCTTGCAGGTCTGGCCTCAGAGTTTTTGAAAATTATAACAGAGGTTTAACATTGTTATAGAAATGTTCTATTTTTCTTTATCAATTTGTACTTGTAACATTTTTGTAATAAAACAGTTATATAGAGTTACATAGGGCTGGATTTTCATTCAGAAGTCGGGAAGGAGGCGGGACTACAACTTTCGGGTTTTAGTCCCGCCTCCATCGAGATGTGGCCAATCCACACGATTTTCCCTTGATTGAAGCTGTCAAACACTGACAGTCTTACTTCTAACCTGAGTCCTTCTACGCCGACTCAGTTAGAAATCTCGCCGGCACTGAAAGCTGTAGGCTGTCACTTTTGACAGATCGCAGCCATTCTGCTTTCTGTGCCGGCTGAATGATGGACTCCCGAAGCCTAGAGAAAGGAAGGCTGTAAAGGTAAGTACAGGTAATTTAAACTTCTTTACACACTTTGGACATACCAAACACACTTCCCTTTGCACTCATGCACCCATCACTCACCTGAACACCGACATCTCGACCCCGCCAAGTCCTTCAACCCGACGGCCCGACTCCTCTAACTTGGCGTGGTTTGGAGCAGTCGGGAATCCTGCACGACAACCTTCAAAATAGGGATTAGGCTAATAACTGCCTGTTAATTACCTGTTAACAGGCAGTTAATTGGCACTAATCCCTTCCCGCCTCGGGTCGGCGGGTCCCAGTGCGGGGCGGGTACCCGCCTCCTTTGAAACTTACATGGAGGCGGGTTTTGGGCGGGATGGTGTCGGGACCCCCAAATTCGGGATTTTAGCCCCCCGCATGCCTAAAAGCCCGCCTCACGGCACACTGAAAATCGACCCCATAGTGTCTACAGCACAGAAACAGGCCATGCAGCCCAACTAGTCTAGGACGGCGTTTATGCTCCATACGAGCCTCCTCCCACCCCTCTTCATCTAATCCTATCAGCATATCCTTCTATTCCTTTCTCTCTCATATGTTTATCTAGTTTCCATTTAAATGCATCGATGTTATTCACCTCAACTACTCTTTGACCAAGCTTTTGGTCATCTGCCCGAATATCCCCTTATGTGGCTCGGTGTCGACAATGCTCCTGTGAAGCGCCTTGGGATGTTTTACTACGTTAAAGGTGCTATATAAATGCAAGTTGTTGTTGTGGTAGCGAGTTCCAGATTCTTGCCACTCTTTGGGTAAAGAAGTTTCTCTTGAATTCTTTATTGGATTTATTGATGATGTGAGAGGGACGGTAGCAAGCCATAGGGTGTTGAAAGCTCTATATCCGAGATAGGGATACAACTTTAACCTGCAAATGGGGTGCAGTCTCCTCCTGTGGTGCTTCACTCTTTGGGCTTCCTGTCTCTGGTTCTCTCCTTCCTCTTCCTCCTCCTCCTCCAACATAACAAAAAGCAGGGGTACAGCCATGAAATGAACCACCTTCCTTAATTTTTTCCAATAGCCTGTAAAATGACATCCTGGAGCAGCAAGAGATGATGGTAGCTTCAATTCTCTCCTAGTCAGCTGATTTGCACTTGCTTCAGGTGACCACGGGTATCTGTGCACTTGAAAATCTGAATCCAATGTAAAGTGATCCCATGAACAAGTCCAATTGGAGGATATTCACATTTGAGGGCTGGGGGCATGGCCAGTTTTGTGGGTGGAGATTCATTCGGACGCAGGGTTTAATGGCCGGATGTAAAAGATAGAGGATACTTGGGCATATTGAATTTTTGCACTATCTTTTAAGTCATGTAATTTGTTTATGCCTAGATTGCATGACTCTCTGGGTACCAAGGCAAAGGAAACTCCAGGCCTATATATTTGAATATAGAAGTGGGAACTTTTGATACAACGCCTAAGAGCTTTAAACAATTTTTGAGCTTTTCTTAGGACGTAGAGTTTTAATTTTCTTTTCTACACCTCTAGTTCCCCACCAAAAGGCAACTTCTGAGTAAACATCCTGGTGCTTGTAGAGAGTCTGAAAAATTGCAAGACAGAAATAAAAGCACAGCAAAATTTGTGTAACTAACTGGGCATTAATCTAAAAGTAGATTTGTTATCAGGGTTGACAAATAAGTCTCCCAAGCATTCTAGTTCTGTGCAAAACAAATCCCGGCATTCCCTGACACCTTGTTATTTACAGTAAGTGCACTTGTTCCCTTTTTAATTGAAGTAGGAATTCATAGGAGTGCATTGTGTCACGCAGGAGATTAAATCTAATGAAGAGAAGGTCTTGCTTGCAGAGACAGGAAGTGGAGCTTAGGTGTACTACACTAAGCCCTACTACTCACTCAAAAACATTGTACAATCTAGCAATACACTTTATATGCCAATATCCTTACTGCAGCTCTTGCAATAAAAAGCAATCTTCTCTAAAACAAAAAGGGAAAAACTGTTGCTGGAAATATGAAATAAAAACAGAAAAGTGCTGGCAAAACACATCAAATCTCTCGATTCAGGAATTGTGCCTTTAGATTGGAAAATTACAAATACCACATCATTAGCCTTGAATTTGCAGTTGGAGGCTTCCCGCGGGCAGATGCCTCCGACCAACAAAAAATCGACGAACTTACCTGATGATCCCGGAGGTTAGGACACTTGCACTCCTGGACCTCTATGTGTAGGCCTGCGTAGAGGCCCACGTATCCCTGGGGCACCCAGTGGGAGATCAGGTTGTACCTGTATATACCATGCACTATTTTTTTTCACATTACTGTACCTTGGAATTGAAATTCATACTTTAAACTTGTTTTTGATGCTGCATACAAAAAAATTATTTCTAAACATCTTTACATCTACTAATGGCTTTACTGGGGGTTTTCATCTGCTGTGATTTTGCAAAATACACAGGCATGCAAGAGGAAGCGGGGATAACAAACCATAAATCCTGGCATGCCCCCTGTGAATGGGCGGTCTTTCAGTCAATAATAAAAAAGAATCTGAGCTGCATGTGCAAATGCATGCTAGGTGCTCTAGCCTGCAACCTGATAACTGTCACCAGCTCTGCAAACCCCATTACATGCCAGGCTGAGGTTTCTCACATAGGCACAGCCCTGTTACGGAAAATATTGTTACAGCCATTTCAAACACAGAAAATACTACTCCATTAATTTAACAGTTTACTTGCAAGTTCTATATTGGCCCCGAATTTCTTAG
Organism: Somniosus microcephalus; assembly: GCF_052327205.1. Classification (NCBI taxonomy): domain Eukaryota; kingdom Metazoa; phylum Chordata; class Chondrichthyes; order Squaliformes; family Somniosidae; genus Somniosus; species Somniosus microcephalus. The sequence continues at coordinate 95,853,555 of NC_140987.1, read as the reverse complement.
CAGGCCGCTGTGCAGTCAGAAGTGCAACGTTGGGGGGGGGGGGGGGGGGGGGGGGGCGGTGTGAATTCTGCCCGCCAGTTGGTCCCAGTGTTGACTCCATTCCAAATGTTGGAGACAGGGTCATTAACATAAAAGGGGGTGGGCGTCCATGCCATTTACAGCATTTCCTAGGTATCCATCTGCAGTGGGCCAAGTAGTAGGTCATGCAGCTGAAGACAAGAGGGTAGATTTCCATGTGACCACTTCCACTGGGGAGGAGGTGGGCACCCGCTTCTGATACAATGGATATGGTCCAAGGCCAGAATCATTTTCATGGTTAAGTCTCATTCGCACTTCGTCAGCATGCTGCTCACGCTTTTGGAGCAGCTTGGCAAGCGGAGGTGGCAGGAAATCCAGGGGCTCCATCACAAAGCCCAGCAGTACAGGTAAAATAAAGGGGGCGAAGGTCAACTTTTATGGGGTCAGAGGTTTACAAACCTTTAAGAACCGTTGTACATCTGCATCAATCAGGTGTACTGTACGTTAGCCACAGAAGGCAAAACCAGCAGGAATTCTGGTAGGAGATACCATCCTATCAGTTCGGCCTCTACCAAAGGTGTCTAGGTGCTGGGGTGGGGAGCTACTCACTCCCATCTGAATTTTGCATCATGACCAGAAAGGAGCACAGACTTGGCAGAACTCGGTTCCCCCACTCAGATTGCACAATTTTTGTGCTAAAGTAATCATAGGAATTTGAGGGCTCTTATTTCTAGTAGTAAGTCCTCAGTTGAGTGGAGAAACCAACCAAGTGTCAAAAACTATTTTCAAAAACTTTTGAATGATTTGATTGGTTTGCCTACGCCTTCCATTATTGGTAGCTAAATGCCCATTTTTTAAAACTTCATGATTGGTGGTTTTCATTCCTGCTTGCTTTGTTCCTTATCTGTTCCGTTGCGATTTGTTGCTGGTGAAATTTAATTTCAAAATTAAGCCGATCAGGTGCAAATACAACACAGAAATTTGCAAGTGCAACAGGTGAGATCTGAAATAACAACAGAAAATGCTGGAAAAACTCAGCAGGTCAGGCAACATCCGTGGAGAGAAATTTGAGTTGACGTTTCGGGTCGAACCCTTCTTCAAAACTGGAAAGAAAAGAAGATAGATCGGAGGCAGGGCTGCGATCGGACAAAAGAATAAAAGAAACAAAAGAAGTAAAAGAGACAATAAAAGGTATTAGAAGCTAGACGAGATGGTAATAGGCTGAGATTAGGTGTAAAGTGTACTGGCAGGGCAAGAGATAGCTGCCAGGTGTGAGAGAGAAACAAAAGGAAAGGGGGGGGGGGGGGAGAAAGGAGTGGAAAAATTACAAGAAAAAATGAAATAGGGGCCGAGGTTATGATCTGAAATTATTGAACTCGATATTGAGTCGGGAAGGCTGCAGAGTGCCTAATCGGAATATGAGGTGCTGTTCCTCGAGTTTACGTTGAGCTTCCGTGGAACAATACAAGAGGCCAAGGACGGTGAGGCCCGAGTGGGAATGGAGCAGTGAATTAAAATGACAGGCGACCGGAAGCTCGGGGTCACCCTTACGGACTGAACGGAGGTGTTCCGCAAAGCGGTCACCCAATTTGCGGTTGGTCTCCCCAATGTAGAGGAGACCGCATCGTGAGCAGCGAATACAGTATACTAGATTGCGAGAAGTACAAGTAAATCGCTGTTTCATCTGGAAGGGGTGTTTGGGGCCCTGGACAGTGGGAAGGGGGGAGGTATAGGGGCAGGTGTTACATCTCCTCCGCTTGCACGGGAAGGTGCCAGGCGAAGGGGAAGGGCTGTTTGGGATGATAGAGGAGTGGACTAGCGTGTCTCGGAGGGAGCGGTCCCTGCGGAATGCTGAAAGGGGAGGGGAGGGGAAGATACGTTTGGTGGTGGGATCACTTTGGAGGTAGCGGAAATGCCGGAGGATGATCCGTTGAATGTGGAAGCTGGTGGGGTGAAAGGTGAGGACAAGGGGAACCCTATCGTGGTTCCGGGAGGGAGGGGCAGGGGTGAGGGCAGAAGTGCGGGAGATAGAACTGACACGGTCGAGGGCAGCGTCAACCACGGTAGAGGGGAATCCTCGGTTGCGGAAAAAGGAAGACATGTCTGAAGCACTGGTGTGGAAGGTGGGCTGTAGTGAATATTGGTCGATAACCTATCCCCAGAGATGGAGACGGAGAAGTCGAGGAAGGGAAGAGTCAGAGATGGACCATGTGAAGGTGAGGGAAGGGTGGAAATTGGAGGCAAAGTGAATGAAATTGTCAAGTTCGGGACGAGAGCAGGAAACGGCACCGATACAGTCATCAATGTATCGGAAAAAGAGGTGAGGGAGGGGACCCGAGTAGGACTGGAACAAAGATTGTTCCACATAGCCCACGAAAAGGCAGGCATAGCTAGGACCCATGTGGGTACCCATGGCAACACCTTTGATTTGGAGGAAATGAGTGGAGTTAAAGGAGAAGTTGTTCAATGTGAGAACAAGTTCAGCCAGGCGGAGGAGGGTGGTGGTGGATGGGGACTGGTCGGGCCTCTGTTCAAGGAAGAAGCGGAGTGCCCTCAGGCCATCCGGGTGGGGGATGGAGGTGTAGAGAGATTGTACGTCCATGGTGAAAAGGAAGTGGTTGGGGCCAGGAAACTGTTAAAGTGGCGGAGGGCGTCCGAAGAGTCGCGGATGTAGGTGGGAAGAGACTGGACAAGGGGAGAAAAGATAAGAGTCAAGATAGGAAGAGATAAGTTCCGTGGGGCAAGAACAGGCTGAAACGACAGGTCTACCAGGGCAGTCCTGTTTGTGGATCTTGGGAAGGAGGTAGATGCGGGCTGTGCGGGGTTGGGGAACTATGAGGTTAGCGGCCATGGAGGGAAGATCTCCAGAGGAGATGAGGTCAGTGACAGTCTTGGAAACGGTGGTTTGATATTCAGTAGTGGGGTCATGGTCCAGGTGGAGGTAGGAAGTGGTGTCGGAGAGTTGGCGTTCAGCTTCTGCTAGGTAGAGGTCAGTGCGCCAAACAACAACAGCACCACCCTTGTCAGCGGGTTTAATGACAATGTCAGGGTTGGATCTAAGAGAATGGAGTGCTGCAAGTTCAGAGGGAGGTAGGTTGGAGTGAGTGAGGGGAGCAGAGAAATGGAGACGGCTGATGTCACGACGGCAGTTAGCGATGAAAAGATCTAGAGAGGGTAAGAGGCCAGGGGGAGGGGTCCAGGTAGAACGGGAATTCTGCAAGCGGGAGAAAGGGTCAGTTGTGCGGGGGGAAGACTCCTGGCCAGGTAAGTGGGCACGGAGACGAAGGCGGTGGAAAAAGAGCTCAACATCGTGCCGAGCTCGAAATTCATTGAGGTGGGGGCGTAAGGGGATGAAGCTCAGGCCTTTGCTGAGGACTGATCATTCAGGGTCAGAGAGTGGAAGGTCAGAGGGGATAGTGAAAACGCGGCAGGGGGTGGGATTGGGAGAAGGGGGGTCAGAGGAAAGTGAAGAGGAAGAAGGTTCCAGAGGGGCGTTGGTGTCCAAGGGTTGATGAAGCTTGCGATCCTTGACATCGGAAAGGAAGAAGAAAAGTTTTTTGTTGAAGCGTCGGATGAGTCGAAGGATGAAATGGAACTGTGGACCCGGACAGCTTTGAGATAGAGTGCGCCGGTGTTGCTGAAGAGAGAAGTCGAGAGTGTTCATGTGGCGCCGCATGGCGTTGAGCGTGGATCTCAGGATGCGGCGAGAGCAGTAGTTCGAGGAACGATGAATATCTTGGAGATATTTGTAATCCTAAGTTTGACAGAGAGCAACGTGGGGTGGATTGGGATAGCTGGACTGCAAGCTCTGTACATCCAGAGTGCTTCACTTCCTACCTGCTCACTAGCCTGTGCGAATAGTTGCCAGTATACATACTTTGTTATCCAGCCCAAATGCTTTCTGGCCCGCTCATTTACCCCATGTGCTTCTCAACCACACACCTCAAGCAATTACCGGCCCACATGTTCCCTCGCCCAGACAGTTCCCAGATCCTCCACAATACAAGTCCAGCCCTAACCCCTCCTCCTCCCTCTCACGCAACAGCATACTTTCTTCCATACCATAGCACGCTTCCTCCCAGACTCCAACCCCAAACTACCGCTTCTTCCCAGTTGTAGCTTCTCCCTACCCACAGTGGCTTCTAGGCCTGACTGAGCCCCACATCATCTCAAAACCACCTATTTTGCAGCAGTTCTCCAACAGCCTCTCCCCACCCTGGTGCATGCTGCCTCTCATCTTCCTGCATACCCTAGACCTTAAAATAAATTAAAAGCTAAGCATTCAGTACATCAGTAAAGGAATGCATGCAAGAGCCACACAGAAATTGCTGCTTTATCAATAGCCTTCCCTCTGTTATAAGGTCAAGAGTAGGGTATGTTCAACTTCATTTATAACTCCTCTAATAATGAAGCAGCCTGTGCCAACCTACAGCAGGACCTGGATAACATCCAGGTTTGGGTGGACAAGTGGCAGATAACACACATGCCACATAAGTGCTGGGTAATGACCATCTCAAACAAGAGAAAGCCTAGTCATTCCATCAGGCCTGCAACTGCACTATCACTGCTGAGTTCCTTTGCCATCAATATCTTGGGAGTGACCACTGACCAGAGTGGAACTAGATCAGCCACATAAACACAGTAGAAGCAAGGCAGAGACTGCAGAGACTGTAACAAATGACTCATCCTCTGACCCCTCAAAACCTCGCCACCATATACAAGGCTCAAGTCAGGAGTGTGATAGAATGCTCAATACTGGCCTGGAAGGGTGCAAGCTGCAACAACACTCAAGGTGGTCAAAACCATCCAGGACAAAGCAGTTGGTTTCACTGGCATCCCTGCCACTAAACTGAACTTCTACCAACAAATCATCTCCTTATTCTGTGAAGCCGACCACTAAGGTGGTCAAGAGCAATAATGTCATGGGAACAGCATCACCTTCAAGTCACACACCATCCTGACTTGGACATTTATTGCAATTCCTTCATAGTCGCTGGGTCAATAGCCTGGAATTCCCTACCCAACGCCATCGTGGGTGCACCACCACAACAACTGCAGTACTTCAAGGAGAAAGCCCACCAACCACCACTTTCTCAGGGCAACTGGGATAGGGAATTAATGCAGCCTTGCCAGTGTTGCCCGCATATTGATAACAAATAAAGACATTGGAGACATAGGGGAGGGGAGACTTGCAAAAAGAGGCATAGTGAGTAGAATGTCCTGGACTGTGTGTGCATGCATGTCAGGAAGAAAAAAATGAAAGAGAGAGCAACACAAAAACAATGGGGAAGAAATAATTGCAGGAAATGGGGACTTTTTGTCAGTGAAGAACACAATGGTTGATCCACAATATTGGAATACTTTGGGGGCAATATTCAATGGCGTGTTCAGGCTCTAAAGAGCCTCCAAGGTGGCCAAAATGGATTCTTGAGTTGAAACTCTGGTTTAGTCCACGTTTAGCGCGAGATGTCATCTTAGTAAAGGAGTTGAGGCTTGTTAAGGGGCTGATTGATACTTAAATTGCCCGCTAGCGCTTATTAAAGAGGCTGCATGGCATTTTGGTGGCTAGCATTTATCCCAACGCTCTCTCCCAACAGCAACCGGCTGTTTGGGAGTAAACAAGTCGTGGCAGAGGATTTTGAGCATTACTTAAATGTACATCACCTTTCACTGTTCACTTACTGCTGGAGCTTTGAAGAGAACTTTTGAAACAGATCGGCAGACTTTCTGGGATGTTTTGTCAAGATTTCCCCAACACTCTATCAACATTTATTCCGGAAATTCTCTGAGGACTTCACCTAAAGAGATTAAGTGCGTGCTACTCTACCACCTTATAGGAGTCAGCAGGAGAAAGGGCGTGCTTGGTTATGGGCATCTTGCTTGAGGCCCCCCTTGGTGTGGACGAGGTATGTGAGGAGGACATGAGGCCAGGCAGAGCAGCACCAGCTGCTGGAGAAGAGGGCGCAAGCAGCCATTAAGATCAAAATTGCGTGATAAAACTAGACTTTCAAAGAGGTTTATCTTATTAGCAGAGCACCCATTTAGTGCCTGTTTTCACCCTTTGGCCAAAATAACCCCCTTTGTATGTTGCATAACATAATTGTCTAGTCATTATAAAATCGCATATCTTGACTTGAGCAATACCACAGGAGAGCCACTATAAATAGGTAGAGGTTATTTGGCCCATCTGATTTTGATTTTAAAAATTCTACTAATATTACTAAGGTTTTCAAATCTTCATGAATACCTGATACTGATACAGTACTTAGAGATTTAATTGGCTTTTCTGAACATTTTTTATACCTGATTTAAAACTACTGAATTACTCTAGAATTACCAAGTACAACAGTAATGAAACACAAAAAACCAACGAGTCTCGATCAAAAAAAAGGAAAGTTTACGATTCAGACATTGAGATCTAGTGGAGTAACCAAACCGTCCACCGGGTTCAAAACTAATATTTACAGTACCGCATTCAGTGTGAAAAATGCACAACTAGAAAACTTATAACAAATCCCCGAACGTAAATCAATGATAAATAAATATTTTCATCAATAAGGAGCGGTTTGTGAAACTATGTAAAACAGACTACTAGAGCCATACAGGAGGCCACCATTTGGCCCATCGAGTCCGTGCCAACTCTTTTTTTTAAATTAATTGATGGGATGTGGGCGTCGCTGGCTAGACCTGCATTTAGTGCCCATCCCTAATTGCCCTTGAGAAGATGGTGGTGAGCCGCCTTCTTGAACCGCTGCAGTCCATATGGTGTAGGTACACCCACAATGCTGTTAGGAAAGGAGTTCCAGGATTTTGGCCCAGCGACAGTGAAGGAACGGTGATACAGGTCCAAGTCAGGATGGTGTGTGGCTTGGAGGGGAACTTGTAGGTGGTGATGTTCCCATGCGTCTGCTGCCCTTGTCCTTCTAAGTGGTAGAGGTCGCGGGTTTGGAAGGTGCTGTTGAAGGAGCATTGGCGAGTTGCTGCAGTGCATCTTGTAGATGGTACACACTGCAGCCACAGTGCGCCGGTGGTGGAGGGTGTTGTATCCATGTGTTAATGGAGACACGGAATGCAGGAGTTGGTTTCACAGGTGTTTACTGAACAAAGTCTGGAGGTGAACTAACAGATACAAGACACTATACAGGCTTATATAGCCCGAGTGGCCATTACCGGCATTACAGTACACAGGGGCTCTTAAAGGCACATACACCACAATTCCTCCCCTTTTAGACAACCAGTACATAACATTTTAAGTAATCATTAATTAACATATTACAAGAACAATAATCTACACATTTGCTGCAGTTAATCAATTATAAGTCAGTCTCTCTGGAGGCTTCCTGACTCGGTCCGGATAACGCCTCGGTGGTGTAGTAGTTTTTGGTGGTGTAGTAGGTTCTTTTGGCAAGGTCAATTCGGCTTGAATGCCAGTGTCGGGTTCATCTGGTTCCAGTATCATCGGATCGGAGGTAGATACTATGGGTATCTCTGCTTCATCATTAGGCATATAGAGTTGTGGTGTAGGTTGTCCCTTTTCGGATGACTCTATGATCTGGTCAGCATGGCGCCTTATTATGCTTTCTCCAATGTCCACGGTATACATCAGCGGTCCTAGTCGTGTGCAAATAGTTCCAGGCTGCCATTTCTCGGTACGGTAGTCCCGGGCCAAAACTTGTTGACCTATCTGGAAGGTTCTAGTTGGCCTTTCATTCATGCCTTGAAATTGCCGGTTCTCCACGTCCCTTCTGATGTTTGGCTTGATCAAATCCAGCCGGCATCTTAGGCTTCTATTGAAGAACATCATGGCGGGAGTTTGGTTTGTAACCACGTGTTGCATTCCTGTATGCAAACAAGAAGTTATCTACCTTATGCTGAAGTTTTATGTCTTCATTACCCATGGCCTTTATGGCCTTCTTGAAGGTCTGGACAAACCTTTCAGCCAATCCATTGGTGGCGGGATGGTATGGGGCGGACGTGTAGTGCTTAACCCCATTGTTTTTTAAGAACTTCCTGAATTCTTCGGACACAAATTGCGGTCCATTATCAGAACAGATCTGTTCAGGCAGCCCATTCCTGGCAAATATGGTCCTTATACTGTGATGGTTTTTTCCGTGGTGGTGGAGGACATCTTTATTACCTCCGGCCACTTGGAGTGTGCATCAACCGCGATTAAGAACATTGAGTCCATAAATGGACCAGCAAAGTCGATGTGTACCCTTTGCCATGGAGATGAGGGCCACTCCCATGGATGTAGAGGGGCTTGTGGTGGGGCATTTTGGACCTTCTGGCATCCTAGGCAGCTCTTGGTCATTTCTTCGATGTCTCCATCGATACCTGGCCACCACACAAACGCTCTGGCTAGGTTCTTCATTTTCACTCCACCCAGATGCCCCTCGTGAAGCTCTTTTAGCACTTTATCCTGGAGTTTGGGTGGAATCACCACTCTGGATCCACACATCAAGGTTCCTTGGCACACTGACAGCTGTTCTCTTCTTTGCGAGAATGCTGGCAACAGTGGTTCGCCATGTGCTGGCCATCCCTTCACCGTTAAATCGTAGACTCATGAGAGAGTCGGGTCATTTCTCGTTTCCTTTTCAATGGCAGAATTTGTTACTGGTAGACATTCCACTATGGTTGAGTGGAACATCTCCACTGTGTCCACTGTAGGTGCCTCTTCTACCGTTGGCAACGGTGGCGCGATAAACCGTCAGCATTCCCATGCTGTTTTGATCCTTTGTATTCTATGTCATATTGGTGTGCCCCTAGGAAAAGGGACCACCTCTGTAGCCTTTGCACTGTCATAATGGGAACACCCTTTTTAGGGTTGAATATGGAGACGAGGGGTTGATGGTCAGTCAACAAGGTAAATTTTTGTCCGTGTAGGTAATGGTTGAATTTCTTCACTCCCCATACCAGGCTGAGTGCTTCCCTGTAGGGTATCAACAATCTCCTTAAAATTCTTGTCTTTTGGTTTGGCTGGAGTGATTAAGTTTCGTAACAGCCCTTATGTCCTTGCGCCCATTAGATTTAGAAGTATTGATGCCTTTTTATCATCTTCTATTTCATTTGCTGTGCAATATACCTCCACTCTTTCCACATATGTGGTCCAATCCTCTATATCGCTATCGAAAGCATTAATATTGCCAGCCTTAGGCATCCTGAAAAAAAAATGGCGCCTCCCGCGCTTTCCTTTCTTCCCTGCAGGAAAAAATGGCGCTTCCCGCGCTTTCCCGCTGCTGCTGACAACGCTGTTCTCCGCGGTTTTTATTTACATAGGTTTTTTTTTCCAATAGGTGGAGACTCGTTCCTGCCGGACTCTCTGGGGCTTTTCCCTCCCTCTGCTTGGTCCGAACACCGACCTGCTTTGCAGCGCCGGCCGTCTCCCGAGTGCTCCCCCCCTCTGTCTCTGTTTGCCTCCGCCTTCGCTGCTCGGCCCCGCTGCAGAGCCAGCCGATGGAGCCCCAGCCCGCCGCCCAGGAAGGACCACTGCAGTACCTGCCACCAGCTCGGCCAGCCGGTGAAATCACAGCCTTTCCCTTTTCTCTTTTCTTTCTTGTTTTTCTTCAACTTTCGTCTGAGGAATCGATCTCCTTGAGGTGCTGCCGAATTGCAGGTAAGTCCGTTTCCAATTCGTCGCCACTGTTGTATCAGTGTGTTAATGGAGACATGGGATGCAGGAGTTGGTTTCACAGGTGTTTACTGAACAAAGTCTGGAGGTGAACTAACAGATACAAGACACTATACAGGCTTATATAGCCCGAGTGGCCATTACCGGCATTACAGTACACAGGGGCTCTTAAAGGCACATACACCACAGAGGGAGTGAATGTTGAAGGTGGTGGATGGAGTGCCAATCAAGCGGGCTGCTTTATCCTGAATGGTGTCGAGCTTCTTGAGTGTTGTTGGAGCTGCACTCATCCAGGCAAGTGCAGAGCAATCCAGTCAGTCCCATTCCCCTGCTCTATCCCTGTAGCCCTGCAAGTTTATTTCCCTCAAATGCCTATCAAGGTAAATCATGCTTGACTAATCTACTGGAATTTTTTGAGGATGTAACTGGTAGAATAGATAAGGGAGAGCCCGTGGTTGTGGTGTATTTGGACTTTCAGAAGGCTTTCGATAAGGTCCCGCATAAGAGATTAGCGTGCAAAGTTAAAGCACATGAGATTGGGGGGCAAGGTATTGACTTGGATAGAGAACTGGTTGGCAGACAGAATGCAACGAGTTGGAATAAACGGGTCTTTTTCCGAGTGGCAGGCAGTGACGAGAGGGGTACCGCAGGGATCGGTCCTTGGACCCCAGCTATTCACAATATATATTAATGATCTAGACAAGGGAACTAGATGTAATATCTCCAAGTTTGCAGACGACACAAAGCTGGGTGGGCGTGTGTGCTGTGAGGAGGATGCCGAGAAACTCCAGGATGATTTGGACAGGTTGGGTGATTGGGCAGAAGCATGGCAGATGCAATAGAACGTGGATAAATGTGAGGTTATCCACTTTGGTGTCAAAAACAGGAAGGCAGATTATTATCTGAATGGCAATAGATTGGGAGAAGGGGAAGTGCAACGAGACCTGGGTGTCCTTGTGCACCAGTCGCTGAAGGTAAGCATGCAGGTGCAGCAGGCGGTTAAGAAGGCAAATGGTATGTTGGCCTTCGTAGCGAGAGGGTTTGAGTACAGGAACAAGGATGTCTTGCTGCAGTTGTACAGGGCCTTGGTGAGACCACATCTTGAGTATTGTGTGCAGTTTTGGTCACCTTATCTGAGGAAGGATGTTCTTGCCATGGAGGGAGTTCAGCAAAGATTCACCAGGCTGATACCTGGGATGGCAGGAATGACATATGAGGAGAGACTGGGTCGATTGGGCTTATACTTGCTGGAGTTTAGAAGAATGAGAGGGGATCTCATTGAAACTTATAAAATTCTGACAGGACTGGACAGACTAGATGCAGGAAGGATGTTCCCGATGGTCGGGGACTCCAGAAGCAGGGGTCACAGTCTAAGGATAAGGGGTAAGCCATTTAGGACAGAAATGAGGAGGAATTTCTTCACCCAGACTGTGGTGAACCTATGGAATTCTCTACCACAGAAGGCAGTAGAGGCCAATTCATTAAATATATTCAAGAAGGAGTTGGATATATTTCTTAAGGCGAAAGGGATCAAGGGATATGGGGAGAAAGCAGGGACAGGGTACTGAATTTGGATGATCAGCCATGATCGCACTGCAAGGCGGAGCAGGCTCGAGGGGCCGAATGGCCTACTCCTGCTCCTATCTTCTATGTTTCTGTTTCAAACCCAGCACCAAGCTATTGGTCTACAGAGCAGTAGTGATAACCGCCCTCCTGTATGCCTCAGAGACATGGACCATTTACAGCAGGCACCTCAAAGCACTGGAGAGGTACCTCCAACGCTGCCTCCGCAAGATCCTGCAAATCCATTGGCAGGATAGGTGCACCAAAATCAGTGTTCTCGCTCAGGCCAACATCTCCAGCATCGAAGCTTTGACCACGCTCGATCAGCTCCGATGGACAGGTCACATCGTCCGCATGCCCGATACGAGATTGCCAAAACAAGCGCTCTACTCGGAGTTCCGACACGGTAAGAGAGCCCTAGGTGGGCAGAGGAAACGCTTCAAGAACACCCTCAAAGCCTCCTTGAAAAAGTGCAACATCCCCACCGACACCCAAGAATCCCTGGCCCAAGACCGCACAAAGTGGAGGAGACGCATCTGGGAAGGCGCCAAACACTTCGAGTCTCTTCGCCGGGAGCAAGTAGAAGCCGAGCGCAAGGAGAGCACGTCGACCCAAGCACCCCACCCACCCGCCCCTTCAACCACTGTCTGCCCCACCTGTGACAGAGACTGTAGGTCCCGCATTGGACTCATCAGGCATCTGAGAACTCATTTTTGATGTGGGAGCAAGTCATCCTCGGTTCCGAGGGACTGCCTAAGAAGAGAAGATGAGGAAGAAAATTTAAGTTTCATATCATTCATACGAACAATGACGGACAGGTAAAGACGATCTGGTCCATCGAGCCTGTTCCACACAATTGCAATACCTTGTGTATAATATATATACTCCACCCCACCCAAAACCACGTGATCTCCTGGAAGAGGCAAAAAACCAGAGAAAAACCCAGGCTAATTTGGGGGGAAAAAAAGTCTGGGAAATTCCTCTCCGACCCATCTAGGCGATCGACACTCGTCCAGGAGATCACACTGGCCCTGAATTCCCTGCAGTGCTTACCTAAGAGGTGATCTCCGCCCCAGCCAGCAACAAATACAGCTCTTGCTTGAAGGAATTCAGCGAGTCCACATCCAACACACAAGATGGCAGCCTGTTCCAGAGGTCCACTATTCTCTGGGAAAAGAACCACCTCCTGACATCTAACCCAGGTCTAGCCTTATACAACTTAAATTTGTGACCCCTGGTCCTGCCTAACCTATTTAATTAAAATAAACTGTCAGCTGGAATACAATCTATTCCCTTCATTATTTTATAAACCTCAATCAGATCCCCACCAAGTCTGCGCTTCTCTAAGGTATAGAATCCAAACTCTTTTGATAATGAAGATGCTTTAGACTGGGAATTAATCTAGTGGCCCTCCTTTGCACCCTTTCCAAAGCCTCAATATCACCCACCATGTGAGGAGACCAAAACTGGACACAGTATTCCAAGTGCGGCCTTACTAAGTTCTTGTAAAAGGATAAAACAGTATACCTAGTCTTGTACTGAATTGTCCTATGGATACACCCCAACACCCTATTTGCTCTAGCTATAGCTACACTGCATTGCTCATGTACCTTTAAGGATGTATGCACTAGAATGCCCAAATCTCTTTCTATCTCTGCCATCTTGAACGCCTTTCCCTGAAGGGTGTACGAATGTTATGCATGTGGGCAGGGCAAATGCTCAACACTGCACTTATCTAAGTTATACGTCATTTTCCAGTCTTGAGCCCAATCTCCCAACACATTACGATCTACCTGAAGCAGACGAGTATCATCTACAGTTCGAACACTCGCACAGATCTTGGTATCATCTGCAAATTTTCAGATTGTACCCCCAACACCTACATCCAAATCATTAATAAAAATAGTAAATAGCAATTGTCCCAACACTGAGCCCTTCAGGAAACCACTGGTGACCGGTCTCCAAACAGATCCAAATCCATCTATAGCTACTTTTTGCCTACGTCCTGCCAGCCCGTTCTGAATCCAGCTCAATATATTACCACTCATACCAGAGGCTTCGATCTTATAGAGAAGCCTCTTCTCAAAAGCTTTTTGGAAATCTAAGTAGACAATGTCTATTGAACTTCCCTCATCCACCAACTTTGTAGCTTCTTCAAAAAATACAATTACATTTGTAAGATATGACCTTTTTATGAAGCCGTGCTGGGTGTCCCTAACATGTCCTTCTCTAGCCAGGTATTCATATATTGCATCCCTAATGATTCCTTCAAGCATCTTACCTATTACTGATGTTAAACTAATGGGCCTATCGTCAACCATCATTCATGCACATTAGGCACACATTTAAGAACCTGCAATCAGGGAAGCTTTTCAATTTTTATTGTGACTTATACTTAGGCCATAAAAATGCATTAAAAAGAAAAATACAGTGCAGTGCTCTTAGGATAAATTAAGAAAAAAACTTTTAAAAATTGCAATAAAATGCTAGAAAAATGACTTTCCTACTGCACCTAGAAAACTAGATTTAGATTTCATAAACGGAATCAAGAGGAGGGGGAATCAGTGACGATGTTTATTGCTGCTTTAAAAAGGTTGTCGGAACACTGCCAGTTCAAGGAGGTGCTGAATGACACCATTAGAGACAGACTTGTGTGTGGTCTGCAAAATGCAGCCACACAGAAGCGCCTTCTTACTGAGGACAACCTTACTCTTGAAAAGGCCATTGAAGTTAGTGTCTCCATGGAGATGGCGGAAAAGGAGGCTCACCAGTTGAGTTCAACAGGGAGAGTTCACAAGGTGTCGTCTGAGCCTAAAGGTGCGCGGAACGGCACATGTTACCGTTGTGGGAAAATGGGCCATCACACTAATGACTGCTGGTGTACGGAGCTGGAATGCCGAAATTGTGGCAAAAAGGGTCACATTGAACGCGCCTGTGGAGGTAAAAAAAGAACAGACAGAGCTGGGAAGCATGGAAGCAAAATGTCTGTATTTGGACAAGAGAGGAAAAAGATTGTTCATTCAGTGCAGTATGATGGAACAAGCAAAACAGAGGGGAGCGACACCTCTGAGGAGGAAGAGGTGCACATACTGACGGTTGCAGGTGATTCAAATGGCTACTGGGTGTCACCACTGGTGGAGGGACAATCAGTGCGGATGGAGGTGGACACAGGCGCGGCTGTGTCCCTTGTTTCAGACACTGTCTACAACAAAGTGCTAAAGCATCTTACCCTTCAGCCAACAAACATTGTGCTAAAGACGTATACCGGCGAACCTGTGGCCATGAGAGGCGTCATTGAGGTGACAGTTAAATTAAACGGACAGTCCAAAGATGTGCGAGTTAGGTTGATTGGCTATGATAAATTGACCCTTAGTGTTAGGGGGATTAAATACATGGGGTTATGGGGTTACGGGGATCGGGTGGGATATGTGTCGGTGCAGGCTCGATGGGCCGAAATGGCCTCTATCTGCACTGTGGGGTTTCTGTGATTCTGTGATTCTGTGACTGCAAAACTGCCACTATATGTGGTAAAGGGAAATTACCCATCGCTACTGGGACGTGCGTGGCTAGAGAAAATCACGCTGGACTGGCCTGCAGTCCGCATGTCAAAAGGGGAGTCAGGTCTGACTGCAGTGTTAAACAAACATGCAGAACTCTTCAATGGGGAACTTGGGAGCATGAAAAAGATCAGCGTGAGACTGGACATTAAACCTGACAGCAAGCCGAAGTTTCACAAAGCCCGACCTGTACCCTATGCAATTAGGCCAAAAGTTGAGGCTAACTTGGAGGCCTTAGTCGAGCATGGAGTCCTGGAGCCTGTGAGCTTGAGCAAATGGGCCACACCCATTGTTCCTGTCCTGAAAAAGGATGGATCTGTTCGAATCTGCGGGGATTTTAAAGTGACTATTAACCCGGTGCTGTCTGCGGAACAGTACCCTCTTCCCCTCATTGATGATCCTTTTACGGGCCTGGCCGGAGGGCAAAATTTCAGCAAAATAGACTTATGCCAGGCTTATCTACAAATGCATGTCGATGACAAATCAAAGGAGCTGCTGACAATTGTGACACACAAGGGGCTATACAGGTACTGCCGCCTTCCGTTTGGAATTACGTCGGCCCCTGCTCTATTCCAAAGGGCAATGGATCAGATTTTGAGTGGACTGCCAGGAGTCCAGTGCTACCTGGACGACATCCTTGTCACTGGGACAAATGAGGAGGGTCATCTTCTGAACTTGGATTCGACACTACAACGACTGAAAGAGTACGGACTCAGAGTTCGTAAAGACAAATGTGAATTCTTTCAGTCTTCAGTGGAGTACCTGGGGCATGTGATTGACGCTACTGGCCTGCATAAGGTGCCATCAAAGGTCAAGGCGATCGTGGAGGCCCCAGCACCCCAGAATGTGAGCCAGTTACGTTCATTTCTGGGGCTACTTAACTACTATGGGAAGTTTATTCCAGACTTAGCAACATTGCTGAAGCCGTTACATCAGTTGCTATGTCAAGGCAAAATATGGAAATGGACTGAACTGTGCAACGAAGCTTTCGCCCAAGCAAAGGAAGCATTGCTGAAATCGGAGGTCCTGACACACTTCGACCCAAAGCTACCCGTGCAGCTAGCATGTGATGCATCACCATATGGTGTGGGAGCAGTCATATCCCACATCATGCCTTCGGGTGAAGAGAAACCTATCGCCTTCGCATCACGCACCTTGAACAAGGTCGAGAGTAACTATGCGCAGATCGAGTGAGAGGCCTTGGGAATCGTTTTTGGAATTCGAAAATTTCATCAGTACCTGTTTGGGAGAAGGTTCACACTCCTGACGGACCACCGTCCACTGACTTCAATCTTCGGGCCCCACACCGGAATTCCGTCTCTCGCTGCAAGCAGGATGCAAAGGTGGGCTTTACTGTTGTCAGGACACACATACGACATCAAATATCGCAAATCAGACTTGCACGGCAACGCAGACGGTCTCTCGAGGCTACCCTTGCCTGTTACTCCCCCAGAGCCTCGTCAGATAGACATCTTCTACTTTAGACAAGTGGAGGGAGCACCTGTCACTGCAGTTCAGGTGCGAAGGTACACCCGCAACGATCCAGTCCTGTCTGAGGTAATGGACGATGTCATTCGAGGGAGAGCTATAGGAGATTCTCCTAGTTTGAAACCTTACGTTTCAAAAAGAAATGAGCTCTCCGTCCAGGCAGGTTGTCTTCTTTGGGGACGCCGTGTCATCATTCCGCCACCTCTGAGGGAACCTATACTGCAACAACTTCATACAGGCCACAGTGGGATGGTTCGGATGAAGGAAATGGCAAGAAGCTACTTCTGGTGGCCAGGTCTCGATGGGAATATTGAGGAGAAAGCCAAAACATGTTCCCCATGTCAAAGGGTCCGGAATGTTCCACAGCTGGCAACCCTACACCCCTGGGATTGGCCTGCAGAAGTGTGGCAGCGAGTACATGTGGACTTCGCCGGTCCTTTCGAAGAGAAGATGTTTATGGTGGTTGTGGACGCTCATAGCAAGTGGCCGGAGGTCGCTGTGATGAGGTCTACCACGGCAGAGAAAACAATTGAGAAACTTGGTGAGATGTTCAGCCGTTATGGCTCACCGGAACAACTCTTAAGTGACAACGGTCCACAATTTGTATCACAGGAGTTTGCAACCTTCCTGCATGTGAATGGTGTCCAACACATCAGGTCTGCGCCCTATCATCCCTCTACTAACGGCCAGGCAGAAAGGTTTGTGCAAACTTTGAAGCACGCCTTGAAGGCATCGCAAGGTCAGGGCTCAATCCACCAACGTCTGAACAGCTTCCTGTTGTCCTACAGGAACGAGCCGCATGCCACAACCAAAACTTCCCCCGCTTCGCTCATGATGAAGAGGCAGTTGCGGACAAGTTTTGACTTACTCAAACTTCCAAGGGCAGAAAAGGTTGTCCATTGTCAACAACAAGCTCAAGTTGAAAAGAGAGAGAAAAGAGCCAAGGAAAGACGGTTTCACCCTGGAGAGCACGTCCTAGCTCGAAACTACAACACTGGACCGAAATGGGTTCCTGCTACGGTGATCGCGCAGACGGGCCCTGTGTCTTACACGGTTGAGACTGCTGAGGAAGTCGTCTGGAGAAGACACACAGATCAACTGTTGCTAGGAGCAGAGACAGCCACAGAGGCTCCAACGGCTGGTTGGCCTGAACTGTTTCCGGATGATACCGCAAACCAGCATCGTTTGCCACAGTGCTCTTCTCCAACACAGGAAGTCAAAGAGACTGTTCCACCTGTGCAAACTCCTGACTTTCGACTGACACAGGCACCTTCTCCATCCAGGCCTGTGTCAATGCCTACTGCTGTGGAAGCCAGCGATGACCGCCGGTATCCTGTCAGAGAACAGCAGCCTCCAAGACGCTTGGATCTGTAGGCTTAGTGACTTACCCACAAGACTGGGGCAGAATAAACCCCAGGGTAAAGTCAGGGTTTGAGGCAGTCTACCTCTACCCTAGGTTTGTTGAGTGCATTGAAAGTAACTTACCTGTTGAGGAATAATGTGGACCTTCCATTTAAGAGGGGAGGAAATGTTATGTATTGTGTGATCTATTGTGTGTTCTCCTCCCACCTGTGGTGGCGCTGTCACAGGAGATAAATGGTTGGGTGTTCTCTGTTAAGTTTAGCTCTCTTTGTTCGGAACTTGCCAGAACTTCCTTTCCTTCCAATAAAGCACTTCATGTTTGAATCTCTGAGTTCTGAGTCCTAAATTGTGTCTAGGTAGAAAGGTACCGACACAACAGGCGTGGCCAGTTTTATGGGTGGAGATGCGTTCAGGTGGAGGGATCGATAGCTTAAAAAAAGTCAGGAGATGTGAGCCTATTGTAGTTATGCATATAACTCACTTACGCCCAAAGTTCCATGATCTTTTAAGCCATGCAATTGTTTTTTGCGCCCAGGTTACGCGTGCCTCTGGATGCAAATACTGAGAAAATTCAAGGCCTTAGTTTCCAGGTTTGCACATGAATAATGGCCACTTGGACAAGGTACCCAGCATGTCACCACTTTCAAAACGAGGAGAGAAAATTGGAGAAAAATACAAAAAGAATGCACCCTTACATTAAAAAGGAAAAAGATAAAATAATTACTGGCCGAATTTTGTAAAACTTTCTATGGAACCTCAATCCTCAAGCTCCGGCCTAAAACAAATAATACAACACTTACAGAAACAAACAGAGGGTTACACCACATATCACTAAACAAGCATCATACTACAATCTTCAGTATACATGGCCATAAATGGCTAAAATTCAAAATATTTACAAATATATTTATCTTTAAAATAGAAATCTCACTCCATATGCTATATAAGAGAAATATGCATTGATGACAGTGAATTATGAAAGATAAACTAGGTTGAAGTTTTCACAACTCAAATCATGCTCACTATGCTAATCAGTAACTGGTCAGCGCCCCTTGCTGGTTTATTTCTGCAAGCCATTTTGCACATATACTTGGGGACAGAATTCCAAAACAATAGCTTTTAACTAAAAATAAATTTGTAGCAAGTTCATAGAATCATACAATGTTACAGAACAGAAACAGACCAGACCATTCAGTCCATCAAGTCTGTGCTGGCGTTTTTCACCACGAGATACCTAGTTTAATCCGTCTCTCTTGCTCACTTCCCCATTCAATATTACACTTTTTCAAGCAACTATCTAATTCCCTTTTGAAAAGAATTAAGGATTTTGCTTCAACCACAGTTTGTAGCAGAGAATTTTAACCTCTGTAAATATTTATTTTAAAACTCTCCTGGTAAGGACATTTCCAGCCTGAAACACCAATGTGACAAGCTGGAAGCAGATCATCTTAGTCTTTTGAATATTTATCTGAGAATTGTGAAATGGTGCATCAGTGTACAAGTTAAATATGTACAGTCTCCATTTCACTATGAAACACAACCAGTAATACAGTAGGTCCACTGTCACAACTGTTATATTCATTCAGGTCCTTCATCGTAAAACTGGTCTAATTTCACTTTCTATATAAGTACTACAGAAATGTAAGTAGATGTTATAAGCAAAGATAATTGTAAAAAAAATTCACTAGCATTTACCATCCTGTATCACACTCAAGAACGATGCCATCCAGTGAGTTTAAGAACATCATTTAATCTCCGGGCTCAGATAACCAATATAATCCATTCACACATTTATGACAACATCCAAAACCCACTGGATTGGTGTCTTGCAATTCAGAGAGTAATCCTTATCCTTAGTGTATTCTGTTTCGATATCAAAAGGTTCTTGTTTGCTCTATACAAGGTAATTATATAAACTGACAAAATATAACTAAAGGAAACCTAATTATTTCCTGAGATTCTTTCATTGATCAAGTTATGTTGGAAAACAAAATGCAAATAACCAGCAACACTGTTACTTTGGGAAGATTTTACTCAGCTGAATAAGAGAGCTAAAATCAAGTCAGGTGATACAATGAGGAACAGGTCTATAGCTGCTTTTATATTGCTTTTGGGTCACCAACTCTCAAGTGTGGATCTCCTGCAGCTGGTGGCCACATCAACATGAAACATGCCAGACTTGCTTTAGCCTGGAAGCAAGGAACACTCATTTTCCACTGGGTCTTCCTTGCTGCCAGGGCTCTTTCTGGGGCTAGAAAATATGCTGGTGCAGTGGCAGCACCACATTGGATAGTGATGTCATGATATTATGCAAAATATTTTCCCACTATTTCCATAGTGAAATCATGACACCATGTCATGACATCATGACTCAACACGTGCACTGGCCAAAAGGACACAGCCACTTCTGCACATGCACAGAACTTTAGGCTCCCATGCTGGAGCCATTTCACAGTAAGACATGTACATTACAAAGTTAAATGCAGGAGAGCAGCTCACTTACCGTGCTCTCCTGAGAACCAGGCTACAATGTAAAAACAGTTTAAGAAACTCAAGAATGTATGCAGTATACACTTCCTGCAACAGCAACA
Organism: Somniosus microcephalus; assembly: GCF_052327205.1. Taxonomy (NCBI): domain Eukaryota; kingdom Metazoa; phylum Chordata; class Chondrichthyes; order Squaliformes; family Somniosidae; genus Somniosus; species Somniosus microcephalus. The sequence continues at coordinate 95,833,348 of NC_140987.1, read as the reverse complement.
ACTTGAATCCAATTTGGCAGGCTCCACATACTGACCTATTGGATCTCTTGGTGAACTGAACTACAGCACAATTGGCAGTTAAAAACGAAGAAAAGCTGTGACCACCTACCAGATATTTCAGTTTCAGCCCCGATCTTTACTATTTGTTTATAACCCCTCCTGCTCCTCTGATTCTGGCCTTTTATTCATATAAAAATACAAAAACATAAGAACATCAGAAATAGGAGCAGCAGTAGGCCATTTGGCCCTTTGAGCCTGCTCCGCCATTCAATAAGATCACGGCTGATCTTCTACCTCAACTCCACCTTCCCGCACTATTCCCATATCTCTTGATACCCTTAGTATCCAAAAATCTATCGATCTCAGCTTTGAGTACACTCGTGGTGTGGAGATGCTGGAGTTGGACTGGGGTGGACAAATGTAAGAAGTCACACAACACCAGGTTTTATAGTCCAACAGTTTTATTTGAAATCACAAGCTTTCGGAGCGCTGCTCCTTCGTCAGGTGAAGTGGAGAGATGCATAAAGACACAGCTTATATAGTCAGAGAATAATGGCAGATGATTACAGGTAATCTTTCTAACTGCCATTTGTCGCACCCTCTGGGGTAGAGAATTCCAAAGATTCACAACCCTTTGAGTGTAGAAATTTTTCCTCATCTCATTCCTAAATGGCCAACCCCTTATTCTGAGACTGTGACCTCTAGTTCTTGGCTCCCCAGCCAGGGGAAACATCCTCCCAGCATCTACCCGGTCAAGCCCTGTCAGAATTTTATATGTTTCAATGAGATCACCTCTTATTCTTCTAAACGAGAGGGAATATAGGCCTAGTCTACTCAATATTTCCTCGTGGACAATCCCCTCATCCCAGGAATCAGTCTAGTGAACCTTTGTTGCACTCCCTCTAAGGCAACTATATCCTTCCTTAGGTAAAGAGACCAAAACTGTACACAATAGTAGTCCAAGTGTGGTCTCACCAAGGCCCTATATAATTGTAGTAAAGGCTAACATACCATTTGCTTTCCTAATTGCTTGCTGTACCTGCATGTTAACTTTCTGTGATTTGTGTACAAGGACACCAAGGTCCCTCTGAATACCAACATTTCCCAGTCTCTCACCACTTAAAAAAACATTCTATCCTATTTTTCTATTTCTATTTTTCCTACCAAAGTGCATACTCCCTTCCCTCACCCACCACTGGTGGTGGAGCCTTCAGACACAACTGTCCTGCCTTTTGGAACTTTCTACCTGGACCTCTTCACTTATCCCCCTCTTTTCCCACCTTTAAATCTCTTTTCAAAGCCCAGCCCTTGGCTCAACATCTATTTCCAACACCTATCTGTGAAGCATCTTATGATGTTTTCTATACTGTAAACCAAGTTTTTCTCCTGCCTGTTCAAGTAAACAACATTTTATGTTCTATGCTCTTTACGTGCAGTTACAAATGTTATGACAAGTGCGAAAAGTGCATGCTAATTTCAGACACCAAAACATCACATTCAAGTTATGCAATGTAATTTCCCGTATTTAGTGCTAACTAGAGATTTTTTTTTAAATATTTGTAATTTAGACAAAGAAATATGTACAGCACTCTCTTCAAATGGATCTACACTTTCTAAAAATATTGCTGGTAAGGAGGACCCAACAGTTCAGAGGTCAGCTTTTGGTACCATTCTTCACGCATCAATCAGCTCTTAGGAATTGTTTCTGTGAAACAGCTCAGGTTCAAGCTTTCAGTTCACAACATGGCACACATGTTAACTCAGATATCAGTACAAAAGCCAGTGACATTTAGGATCTCATGAGAGTAGACTACTTGTTACAGACTGTTCGTCATTAGCTGTCCCGGCCATACAAAAATCATATGCAAAATTCAGGAGTGAATGTGCATAGCCATTCATTCCATTGGTCATTTCAGGAATGAATGCTTTTTGGAAAATCTTAAACCCAACTGATTTACTCTACTAAATCTATGTCATGTTACCTTGTGAATTTCAGTAAGAAAAAAAAACTACCCAACATCAAAATTTCACACACACAAACAAGCATTTACCCTTTAAGTTGATGGTTTTTTAAGAAATCTGCCCAACTGCCACAAAGGCTCCTGAACCATATAGACCAGAAACATGGTTCGATTCCTGGCCTGTGTTAAGTTAGGGGATATCAACCAGAGCAGCAGCGGAGATTCATAGAAACATAGAAGATAGGAGCAGGAGGAGGCCATTCGGCCCCTCGAGCCTGCTCCGCCATTTAATGCGATCGTGGCTGATCATCCAAGTTCAGTACCCGGTCCCTGCTTTCTCCCCATATCCCTTGATCCCTTTAGCCTTAAGAAATATATCCAACTCCTTCTTGAATATATTTAATGAATTGGCCTCAACTGCCCTGTGTGGCAGAGAATTCCACAGGTTCACCACTCTCTGGGTGAAGAAATTCCTCCTCATCTCAGTCCTAAATGGCTTACCCCGTACCCTTAGACTGTGACCCCTGGTTCCCATGCATGATCACTGTGGTAACCAAGAGATATATATGTCTGTGGACAGAATCACTATCCACTAGATGCCAACATTGTCCAGGTTCATGGATGAAAAACAGCCACTTGTAGAACCATCCATCAGCAACAGTTGGTGCCTCCATGACAGCAAAAAAGAAAGAAAATTGAGCAAAAAGCCTTCCTTGTGAAAAATGGCATTAATGTTCTTAACAAAATCCTCAGAAGTGAAAATAAGCAGATTTGGTGATTGTTAGGATATGGGATTTAAATGGGAATAGCAGAATCATCAGCAACAGCTGCCGAAAAAATGGGGGCAGAGGTTATGATCTGAAATTGTTGGACTCAGTGTTAAGTCCAGAAGGCTGTAAAGTGCCTAATCGAAAGATGAGGTGCTGTTCCTCGAGCTTACGTTGAGCTTCACTGGAACAGTGTAGGAGGCCGAGGTCAAAGAGGTCAGAGTGGGAGGAAGTCTTCCCTTCCCTGTCTCCATTTCTGGCGATAGGTTATTGACAAACATCCATTATAAGCCCACTGACTCCCACAGCTACCTTGACTACACTTCCTCCCACTCTGTATCCTGCAAGGACACTATTCCACTCTCCCAGTTTCTCCGTCACTTCTGTTCTGACGATGCCACCTTCCATACCACTGCTTCTGATATGTCTTCCTTTTTCCTCAACCAAAGATTCCCCTCCACCGTGTTTGACAGGGCCCTCGATCGTGTCCATTCCATTTCCCACAGTTCTGCTCTTACCCCTTCCCCTCCCTCCCAGAACCATGATAGGGTTTCCCTTGTCTTCACCTTCCACCTCACCAGCCTCCACATTCAATGGATCATCCTCCGCCATTTCTGCCACCTCCAGCGTGATCCCACGACCAAACACATCTACCCCTCCCCTTTCAGCATTGCTCAATCACCTCCCCAACACCATTCCCACGGCAAGCGCAGGAGATGCAACACCTGCCCTTTTTCCTCCTCCCTTCCCACTGTTCAGGGCCCCAAACACTCCTTCCAAGTGAAACAGCAAATTACTTGTACTTATTTCAATTTAGTATACTGTATTCGCTGCTCACGATGCGGTCTCCTCTACATTGGGGAGACCAAACAGATTGGAGTTGTAAACAGAACCCCAAGCAGTAATGCTGAGGTTGGGGATGGCATTAAATGGGAAATTAGAGATGCGTGCAATAAGGGCACAGCAGTTATCATGGGTGACTTTAATCTACATATAGATTGGGCTAACCAAATTCGTAACAATACTGTGGAGGAGGAATTCCTAGAGTGTATACAGGATGGTTTCCTGGACCAATATGTTGAGGAACCAACTAGAGATCAGGCCATCTTAGACTGGGTATTATGTAATGAGAAAGGATTAATTAGCAATCTTGTTGTGTGAGGCCCCTTGGGTCGGAGCGATCATAATATGATAGAATTCTTCATTAAGATGGAGAGTGAAGTAGTTGACTCAGAGACTAGGGTCCTGAATTTAAATAAAGGAAACTACGATGGTATGAGGCGTGAGTTGGGTAGGATTGATTGGGGAGTCACTCAAAGGGTTGACAGTGGATAGGCAATGGCAAACATTTAAAGATCGCATGGATGAACTACAGAATGTGTTCATCCCTGTTTGACATAAAAATAAAACAAAAAAGGTGACTCAACCGTGGCTAACAAGGGAAATTAGGGATAGCATAAGATCCAAGGAGAGGACATATAAATTGGCCAGAAAAAGCAGCAAACCTAAGGATTAGGAGCAGTTTAGGATTCAGCAAAGGAGGACAAAGGGACTAATTAAGAGGGGGAAAATAGAGTATGCTTTCAGGGAACATAAAAACTGACTGTAAAAGCTTCTATAGATATGTGAAGAGAAAAAGATTGGTGAAGTCAAGCGTAGGTCCCTTGCAGTCAGAATCAGGGGAATTTATAATGGGGAACAAAGAAATGGCAGACCAATTAAATACATACTTTGGTTCTGTCTTCACAAAGGAGGACACAAATAACCTCCCAGAGATGTTGGGGAACATAGGGTCTAATGAGAGGGTGGAACTGAATGAAATCAGTATTTGTAGGGAAATGGTGTTAGGTAAATTGACAGGATTGAAGGCCGATAAATCCCCAGGGCCTGATAATCTACATCCTAGGGTACTTAAGGAAGTGGCCGTAGAAATAGTAGATGCATTGCTGGTCATCTTCCAAAATTCTATAGACTCTGGAACAGTTCCCATGGATTGGAGGGTAGCTAATGTTACCCCACTATTCAAAAAAGGTGGTAGAGAGAAAACGGGGAATTATAGACCGGTAAGCCGGACATCGGTAGTGGGGAAAATGCTAGAGTCCATTATAAAAGATGTAATAGCAGAGCACTTGGAAAACAGTGACAGGATCGGACAAAGTCAACATGGATTTACAAAAGGTAAATCGTGCTTGACTAATCTACTGGAATTTTTTGAGGATGTAACTGTTAGAATAGATAAGGGAGAACCAGTGGATGTGGTGTATTTGGACTTTCAGAAGGCTTTCGATAAGGTCCCACCTAAGAGATTAGCATGTAAAGTTAAGGCACATGGGATGGGGGCAAGGTACTGACTTGGATAGAGAACTGGTTGGCAGACAGGAAGCGAAGAGTTGGAATAAACGGGTCTTTTTCCAAGCGGCAGGCAGTGACTAGTGGGGTACCGCAGGGATCGGTGCTAGGACCCCAGCTATTCACAATATATATTAATGATCTAGACGAGGGAACTAGATGTAATATCTCCAAGTTTGCAGACGACACAAAGCTGGGTGGGCGTGTGTGCTGTGAGGAGGATGCTGAGAAACTCCAGTATGATTTGGACAGGTTGGGTGATTATACTGCATCTGCCATGCATCTGCCCAATGTGGATAAATGCAAGGTTATCCACTTCGGTGACAAAAACAGGAAGGCAGATTATTATCTGAACGGCAATAGATTGGGAGAAGGGGAAGTGCAACGAGACCTGGGTGTCCTTGTGCACCAGTCGCTGAAGGTAAGCATGCAGGTGCAGCAGGTGGTTAAGAAGGCAAATGGTATGTTGGCCTTCGTAGCGAGAGGATTCGAGTACAGGAACAAGGTTGTCTTGCTGCAGCTGTACAGGGCCTTGGTGAGACTACACCTTGAGTATTGTGTGAAGATTCACCAGGCTGATACCTGGGATGGCAGGAATGACATATGAGGAGAGATTGGGTCAATTGGGCTTATACTCGCTGGAGTTTAGATGAGAGGGGATCTCATTGAAACGTATAAAATTCTAACACGACTAGACAGACTAGATGCAGGAAGGATGTTCCTGATGGCGGGGGTGTCCAGAACCAGGGGTCACAATCTAAGGATAAGGGGTAAGCCATTTAGGACAGAGATGAGGAGGAATTTCTTCACCCAGAGAGTGGTGAACCTGTGGAATTCTCTACCACACAAGGCAGTTGAGGCCAATTCATTAAATATATTCAAGAAGGAGTTAGATATATTTCTTAAGGCTCAAGGGATCAAGGGATATGGGGAGAAGGCAGGGACAGGGTACTGAGTTTGGATGATCAGCCATGATCTCATTGAATGGCAGAGTAGGCTCGAGGGGCCGAATGGCCTACTCCTGCTCCTATCGTCTATGTTCTATGTGACCACTTTGTGGAACACCTCTGTTCAGTCCATTAAGCGTGACCCCAAGCTTCTGGTCGCCTGTCATTTTAATTCTCCGCCCCACTCCGACCTCGGCCTCCTACACTGTTCCAATGAAGCTCAATGTAAGCTTGAGGGACAGCACCTCATCTTTCGATTAGGCACTTTACAGCCTTCCGGATTCAGTGAGCTCAACAATTTCAGACGATAACGTCTGCCCCCATTTTTTCGGATAGCAGCTGTTGCTGACGATTCTGCTATTCCCATTTACACCTCCTCTTGACCCATCTTTTGTTTCTTTACTTGTCCCATTACCATCTCCTTTTGCCTGGCACCATCATCTCTTTTGTTATTTAATCTCTCCTGCCTTCCACCCCATCACAGGCCTTCCCTTTTGTCTTTTCCTCCCCTCCTCGCTTTCCCAGCCTTTGCACTTGCTTAAAACTTGTTACATCTCTAACTTTTTCCAATTCTGATGAAAGGTCATCAACCTGAAACGTTAACTCTTTCTCTCTCCACAGATGCTGCCTGACCTGCTGAGCATTTTCAGTTTTTATTTCAGATTTCCAGCATCCGCAGTATCTTGCTTTTGTATGGGATTTAAAGCGGAGCTCAGGATTAAGCAGGACACTGAAGTTACTCAGTTAGGTTCAGCCTAAGCAAGCAGCCAAGGAGGAGAATGGATTAGGTAGTAGGCTGTCAAGTTGTAAACTTGGCAAAAAATGAATTTAAAACTCAGAAAGACTATTTTACACAGCAGGAATGTAAAACAAACATTCTCCACTTGCAGTACAGTTTCAAGTGCTACACTGTTGTTCAGCAAGCTTCATCCAACACAAGAGTTTGAAAAGCAGTGGAACCCAGCTGTGAACATCCCTGTTTTACACCTCGGTGTATTGTAACACTATATGTACATTGGCCCTGATTTTGCGATCAGCTGCGAAGGAACGCCGCTTGCCGTTCATTATGCTTACAGCTACCCACAGACTTTTTGCGGGCTTTTCAGTGGCAACTTGTGGTATTTAGAGATCCTTTTCAGCACGGCGCCCTCTACAGGGGATCTGTGGCATGTGTGCACAGGGCAGTCAACAGCATCTCTTCAACCAATGAGATTGAAGAATCCTCACTGAGTCACGCAGGGGGTTATTTTGGCCAAGGGTGAAAACAGGCGTTAAATGGGTGCTGTGCTAATAAGAAACAGCTGTTTGAAAGTCAAGCTTTAGCACGCAATTTTTGTGCTAATTGATGATAATCATGATTTGAACGTACCGGCAGGTGCTAACCAGAAACCTACAGGTTTAGCACTCAAGTGCTGATTAGACGCAATTTTCGTGGACTGCTCGCACCCACTTTCACTGAAGGTGTGGAGTGTGATGGCTGGGAGTCGAATGATGCCTCAAGAAGCAAGAGAGGGGGCACCCAGGTTCTCTGATGCAGCACTGGAGGTCCTGGTGGAGGAGGTACAGAGGAGGAGGGATGTCCTTTACCCACTTTGGTGGGGGCGGAAGAGAGAGGGAGGTCAGAGGCAGCTGATGCGTCGCATGTGGGATGAGATCACCCAGGAGGTCACAGCCAGGAGCCCTGGCCCCAGGGCCACAAGGAATCTAATGACTTGACACGAGTAGTCAAGGTAAGATCCCATTTCACAAACACATTTCTCATTAACTGTATTACCACCAGCATCACAACCTCAACACACTTCTTCCACCATCTGACTATACATTGACATTTACCCCACACTACTGCATCCTTCACAGGCAGTATTCACACCTCAGACATATCTCACAGCTCTTCAACCAACAGCCACCTCGCAACCCCAACACCCCCCTCCCCAGCAAAAGGAGGAGGAGAGCGAGGATGAATGCACTGCGTCAATGGCTATCACTGTCGCAGGCATCAACTCAGAGACCAGCACCAGCTCAGAGACCGGCACCACGCTTAACTTAGAGGCTAGCTTATAAGAGGGATCCTCACAGTGGGATGCACCAGGCACTAGTGGGCAGCACCCACACACTGTGGAAGGGACACCACAGGTGCCACTTTTCCGGGGGGCAAGGTCACATATTTCTGCCGCAGAGAAGTCAGATGAGGACCTTGCAGGGCCAAGCTTCAGAAGAAGGCTGATGGGTGCGACAAACCAAATGCTTTGTGCAATGGAGAAAGCCTACGAGTCGTGTCTAAGGAGATGGAAGAGTCCACCTCCACCTTGGACTGTGGCTGGACGCAGAGTCTGGAACCCATCCTCTCCAGCGTGGAGAGGCTGGTGATTTCCAGCCGGTGACCTGTGAAGCCCGACATCATGCAGCACCTGATGACCGAGGTTGCAGCTTCCACTGCAGTCATTGCAGCTTGTATGGAACAGCAAACTGCTGCAATGGAAGCTCAGGCAGCTGCCATGGTGGCTCTGGGCTCCGCAGTTGAAAGGGGCTTGCAGCGTGTCTCTGATACTCATATATCTGTCCTTCACCAGTTCACTGCGCGGGCTGAACAGAGGCCCCAAGGTTGTGGTGTGGGAATCATGGAGCAGGAACCTGCTGGCCTCTCTCCGGATGCCAGCATTGCTGTTCCCTCACTCGCCACTCCACCATTACCCTTGCCATTACCTGTCAGCAGACTGCTGAAGCCTATGCTGAGATGCTGCAGTCTGAGGTGGAGCCATCATGGCCCACAGCCTCGAGTGTGTCCCAGGAGGACATCTGAACTACCCTCTTCAGATTCTCAGCAGCCATCCACCTCGCCTGCTGCTGTCATTGGGACTGCACTTCATAGAAGCACTAGATTACGTAACCGCACTTACAGATAGCCACTAAGGGTAAGCACCAGGGTGAATAGTTTAATATTTTTATGTTGATTCTGTCATGTTTACATATTTTGTTTTTGATGTATATAAACAGCGATTATGGTAATTGGGTAGTGGTGGAATTGGTGTTTTTTTTTAGTGTGATCTTCATGGGGAAGGGGTTGAAAGGATTGAGTGCAGATGATGGACTGCCTGATGGATCCCAAGTCATGGAAGGTTCATCATGTGGCCACAGTGCTCCGGAGTCTGATGGTGGAGCACAGCTCTCAAAAGCACTATTCAAGTAGACGGTGGCGAGCGTCCCTCCCAGGTGCAGCCTGTCTACCTGAAAGCCTCTGGTGCTACCCCTGGTCCTCCTCCTCCTGTTGTGGCTCCTGAGCTTGACTCTCTGGCACAATTGCTGGTAGTAACGGCTGGTTTCTCATGATCGCCAGATTGTGGAGCATGCAGCAATCACCGCGAATGTGGATACCTTCTCAGCCGAGTACTGCAGGGCACCTTCTGACTGGTCAAGGCATCTAAACCTCTGCTCGAGGACCCCAATGGTCTGCTCAATGATATTCCTGGTGGCTGAATGGCTCTCATGGTGGCTGAGTGGCTCTCATTGTATGAGTGCTCAGCTGGTGTCTGGGGTTTTTGCAGGGGAGTCATGAGCTATGGAATCAGAGTGTAGCCCTCGTCACGGAGTAGCCAGCCATGCACATTGCATTGGAGTTCAAAAGATCTGTGGGACCGATGACTGTCATTATAAATGCATGTGGCAGCTCCCTGGATAGCAGGCATTCACCTGCATGATGCTCTGCCAGTGGTCGCAGACAAGCTGTACACTGAGGGAATGGAATCACTTTCTGTTCCTGAATATCTCCAAGTTTAAATGAGGGGCTGGCATGGCCACATGTGAACAGTCAATGGCTCCCTGGACCATGGGGAACCCCGCAATCCTGTCGAATCCTAGTGCTCTCTGCCTCTGGTCTTTTCTGGCAATAAGGAATGAGATATAGTCATTCCTCAGAGTGTATGGAGCTGCAGAGACCTCCCTTATGCAGAAGCGCACAGATGATTGTGAGATGTGATTTACATCACCTGTGGCAGCCTGGAAGGTTCCATGAGCATAAAAGTTAAGTGCTACGGTGACCTTGACTGCCACAGGCAGTGCAGAGCTGGCTGTGACAACCGAGTCTTCCTTCCACGAGGCCACAGATCTCGGTAATGACCTCCTTGGTGAAGCGCGACCTCCTTGGTGAAGCGTGGCCTCCTCATACACTGGTCTTGTCATGTGAATGTACGAGTACGGTTCTCTGAATACCCTGGGTTGATGAGGCTTCCTGCTGAGAGTACTCCTGTCCCTCTCTACTTCAGCAGCTTGTGCTGCTCTGCCTAGCCTCGTCTTCTCTAAATTGTCATGCAGAGCAAGGGGGACTGCGATCAAGATGCCCATGACCAAGCACTCCCTTTCTCCTGATAACTCTTGTAAGGTGTCCAATAAGGTAGAGTAGCATAGCACTCACTCTTTTTAGATGAAATCCTGAGAGAATATGCAGGAAAAATGTTGATAGAGTGTTGAAGTCTTGAAAAAGTGTCCTAGAAAGTCTCCTGATGTGTCTCAAAAGTCCTCTTCAAATGTAGTGTAGTCAGTCGATCTCAATCAACAAGTGAACATTGAAAGCTGAGCATGGCTTTAAGTAGCACTCGAAATACTCAGCAACGACTTCTTTACTCCTGTTCAGCTGGTCGGTTTTAGGAGAGGTCGTTAAATTAAGCGTTATCGACCAAAATGGCATGCTGCCACTTTAATAGGTGCTAGCAGACAATTTAATTGTCAATCAGCCACTTAATGGTCCTCCGGGCAGCCATTCCTAGCACTGCTTCAACTCCTTTACCAAGATGGCAGCTTGCACTAAACACGGGCTAAACTGGTATCGCAGCTTAAGACCCCATCTTGGCCACACCTTTACCTCTTAACCGCCTGCTGCACCTGCATGCTAAAGAAGGCAAATGGTATGTTGGCCTTCATAGCGAGAGGATTCGAGTACAGGAGCAAGGATGCCTTGCTGCAGTTGTACAGGGCCTTGGTGAGACCACACCTTGAGTATTGTGTGCCGTTTTGGTCGCCTTATCTGTGGAAGGATGTTCTTGCCATGGAGGGAGTGCAGCAAAGATTCACCAGACTAATACCTGGGATGGCAGGAATGACGTATGAGGAGAGATTGGGTCGATTGGGCTTATACTCGCTGGAGTTTAGAAGAATGAGAGGGGATCTCATTGAAACTTATAAAATTCTAACAGGACTAGACAGACTAGAACCAGGGGTCACAGTCTAAGGATAAGGGGTAAGTAATTTAGGATTGAGATGAGGAGGAATTTCTTCACCCAGAGAGTGGTGAACCTGTGGAATTCTCTACCACAAAAGGCAGTTCAGGCCAATTCATTAAATATATTCAAGAAGGAGTTGGGTATATTTCTTAACGCTAAAGGAATCAAGGGTGGTTGGAGTCTGGAACTCACTGCCTAAAAGGGTGGTAGAGGAAGGAACCTTCACAACATTCAAGAAGCATTTGGATGAGCACTTGAAATGCCATTGCATACAAGGCTATGGACCAAATGCTGGAAAATGGGATCAGATTGGACAGGGCTTGATGGACGGCGCAGACACGATGGGCCGAAGGGCCTCTTTCTGTGCTGTATGACTCTATGATATGGGGAGAAAGCAGGGACAGGGTACTGAATTTGGATGATCAGCCATGATCTCATTAAATGGCAGAGCAGGCTCGAGGGGCCGAATGGCCTACTCCTGCTCCTATCTTCTATGTTTCTACGTTTAACGCCGAAAGTATTCGGCCAAAATCTCCCCCATAGAGTCTAAACAAGTATAAATTAGAATATTTAATACAATGTAAAATCATGTACAGAAAGCGATATAAAGAGGGAGAAAAAATGGGATAGAGAGACACAGAAAGAAAAAGTTAAAAAATTATTTTAATTTAAAAAAATCTCCTACAATATTAAATTCTGAAAAAATGAGACTCCACATTTGTAAAATTAAATTTTCAGGGCCAGAGAGGTTGCTTGGCAGACAGCAGTCCTAACTTTTTCTGGCGTGTTTAGCGGGTAAGTACCGCAACTTCATGCCCTTCATGTACAAGGTACCAGTGTAGCAAAGCTTATAGGAGGAGCAGGGCAAATCAGACAGCAACTTCCAGATTTCCACATTTAACTGTGCATGTGCGGACACCAGATGTTGCTGTCTGATTTACTCCATAGTAACAGTGAGCACTCAGTCACAGTGAGCACTGATAGCCTCACCGTCATTTCTATCGCAAAATCCAGGCCGTTGTATCCAAGGATTTCAGTAAAACAAAGTGTTGAGCAAATGGTGTTGCAGAAAGGGTCTATTTTAAGTCAAAAAGCATCTACTAGAAGTTATTGTTGCAATATTATAATAGTCTACTCCTGTTAATCGAAAGTCATTTTTACACAAATAAAATCAAATTCTGTAATTCTGTAAGCAACTTAATTAAAATAGGACTTAATTAAATTTTTTCAAGCACAAAAAAGCAATGGGCAATTAAAATTAAGTAAATTTTGGAATTAATAATAGATTGCAGTTGGTGCTTCACTACAACAACACACCTTTATATAAGTGCCATTAATGTAGAAAAACATCCCACTGTAATTGAGGTGTAAAGGAAAAACTACACGTACAACAACAAACTCTGTATTTATATAGTGCCTTTAACGTAGAAAAATGTCCCAAGGCACTTCACAAAAGCATAATCAGACAAAAATGTATGTGGAGATATCCAAGAAGATATTAGTAGGAGTGGTCAGAAAGGTGGATTTTAAGGAGGATCTTAAAGGAGAGGAAGGTGGAGAGGTTTAGGTAGTGAATTCCAGAGCATAGGGCCTAGACGGCTAACAGCACGTTTGCCAACGATGGTAGGAAAGGAGTGAGGGATGCACAAGAGGCCAGAGTTGGAGGAAGGCAGAGTTTGCAGAGTGCTGTAAAGCTGGAGGAGGTTATAGAAATGGGGAGGGCCGAGGTCACAAAAGGATTTAACCACGAAGATGAGAATTTTAAATGTGAAATATTGGGGAAACCGGGAGCCAAATGTAGGTCAGCAAGCACAGGGATGATGGGTGAGCAGAATAGTATACAGGCAGCAGAGTTTTGGATGAGCTAAAATTTATGCAGGAAAGCATTGGAATAGTCAAGTCTGGAAATGACAACGGCATGGATGAAATATGATTTTGATGTCTCTAAAGACGCATTTTAAATTCATTTAACTAGCGCACAAAATATACTTTGAATAAATTATATACTGTACAATACTGAAAAGCAATTTCATAGGGTTTTATTATTTCATGCTACCCATTTTTTTTTACTAGTATTCTGATGTCATCTCATACTGATAATAGTATAGTAAATAGCTTGAAAATCAGTTGGCAAAACATATGGGGAGGGGTTAACTTTCATTAAGTTTTTCTACAAGAAATTCAGCAGAAGTAAAATATGCACAAAACTAAAATATTCTTGTAAGAATAGTATTCTTGCACCAGAAACATGAAGTCAACATTTTAAAGAAGATGGTCATCTTTGCATATCTACTGGCCCTTGAGTTTACCTGGAGTACTGTGCACAGTTTTGGTCTCCTTATCTGAGGAAGGATATACTTGCCTTAGAGTTGGTACAACGAAGGTTTACTAGATTGATTCCTGGGATGAGAGGGTTGTCCTATGAGGAGAGATTGAGTAGATTGGGACGATACTCTCTGGAGTTTAGAAGAATGAGAAGTGAATCTCATTGAAACATACAAGATTCTGAGAGGATCAACAGGGTAGATGCTGAGAGGTTGTTTCCCCTGGCTTGAGAGTCTAGAACTAGGGGGCATAATCTCAGGATAAGGGGTCAGCCATTTAAGACTGAGATGAGGAGGAATTTCTTCTCTTACAGGGTTATAAATCTTTAGAATTCTCTACCCCAAAGGGCTGTTGATGTTGAATCTTTGCATATATTCAAGGCTAATATAGATTTTTGGACTCTAGGGGAATCAAGGAATATGGAGATCAGGCGGGAAAGTGGAGCTGAGATCGAAGATCAGCCATGATCTTATTGAATGGCGGAGCAGGTTCGAGGGGTCATATGGCTACTCCTGCTCCTAATTCTTATGTTCTTATGTAAAAGTACCAATAAAACTAGGCACAAGAACATAAGAAATAGGAACCGGAATAGACCATACGGCTGCTCGAGCCTGCTCCGTCATTCAGCAAGATTATGGCTGATCTACCTCAACTCCACTTTCCTGCTCTATCCCCATATATTAGGAACAGGAGTAGGCCACTCAGCTTCTCGAGCCCGTTCCGCCATTCAATGAGATCATGGCTGATCTGCGACCTAACTCCATACACCCGCCTTTGGCCCATATCAAGAGGTTATTAAACAAAATTAGGGCTCATGTGATTGGGGGTAATATACGAGCATGGATTGAGGATTGTTTGAATCTCTGGAGTTTAAAAGAATGAGAGGTGATCTCATTGAAACATACAAAATTCTTAGAGCTTGACAGGGTAGATGCAGGGAGGATGATTCCCCTGGCTGGGGAGTCTAGAACCAGGGGTCACAGTCTCAGAATAAGGGATCAGCCATTTAGGACTGAGATGAGGAGAAATTTCTTCACTCAGAGGATGGTGAATCTTTGGAATTCTCTACCCCAGAGGACTGTGGAGGCTCAATCGTCAAGTATATTTAAGACCGAGGTCGACAGATTTTTGGATATTAAGGGAATCAAGGGATATGGGGATAGTGCAGGAAAGTGGAGTTGAGGTAGAAGATCAGCCTTGATCTCATTGAATGGCGGAGCAGGTCGAGGGGACGAATGGCCTACTCCTGCTCCTATGTCTTATGTTCTTATCCCTTAATACCTTTGGTTAACAGAAAGCTATCAATCTCCGATTTAAAATTAACAATTGATCTAGCATCAATTGCCATTTGCAGAAGAGAGTTTCAAACTTCTACCATCCTAATTTCACTCCTGAAAGGTTTGACTCTAATTTTTAGACTAAGCCCCTTAGTTCTAGCATCCCCAACCAGTGGAAATAGTTTCTCTCTATCTACCCTATCCGCTCCCCTTAATATCTCGAAAAATCTGATTAGATCACCCCTTAACCTATTAAATTCTAGGGAATCCAACCCTAATTTGTGTAATCTCCCCTCGTAACTTAACCCTTGAAGTCGGGGGATGATTCTGGTAAACCTACGCTGCACTCCCTCCAAGGCCAATATATCCTTCCTACGGTGTGGTGCCCAGAACTGCTCACAGTACTCCAGGTGTGGTCTAACCAGGGTTTTGTACAGCTGCAGCATAACTTCAACCCGCTTGTACTCTAGTCCTCTAGATATAAAGGTCAGCATCCCATTAGCCTTTCTGATTATTTTCTGTACCTGTTGATGACATAGCGCTTGATTCCCTTAAGTGTCCAAAAATCTATCGATCTCCGTCTTGAATATACTCAACAACTGAGCATCCACCCAGTCCTCTGGGGTAGAGAATTCACAACCATCTGAGTCTAAATTTTTATATGAATAAAGAAACAGTGGGATCGATCTGATGTTTCATATCTTAGTCAAACAGAGACATATCTGGGCTCAGTAACTAGAACTCCCCAGAGTGGATTCATAAGAACATAAGAAATAGGAGCAGGAGCAGGCCATTCGGCCCTTCGAGCCTGCTCCGCCATTTAATGAGATCATGGCTGATCCGATTTTGGCCTCAACTCCACCTTCCTGCCCATAACCCTTGACTCCCCTGTTGCTCAAAAATCTGTCTATCTCAGCCTTGAATATATTCAATGACTCCGCTTCCACAGCTCTCTGGGGTAAAGAATGCCAAAGATTCACAACCCTCCGAGAAGAAATTCCTCCTCATCTCTGTCTTAAATGGGCGACTCCTTATTCTGAGACTATGCCCCCCTCGTTCTAGATTCCCTGACGAGGGGAAACATCCTCTCAGCAACTACCCTGTCCAACCCCCTCAGAATCTTATATGTTTCAATAAGATCATGGAGCAGTGCCACTTACACTGGATACTCTCGGTTGGGAAGCTTCACAATCAATGCATACTATTTCACAGAGAAATCACAGAAACCACACAGTGCAGATAGAGGCCATTTCGGCCCATCGAGCCTGCACCGACACATATCCCACCCGATCCCCGTAACCCCTACACCAACACATATCCCACCCTATCCCCGTAACCCCACGTATTTAATCCCCCTAACACTAAGGGTCAATTTATCATAGCCAATCAACCTAACCCGCACATCTTTGGACTGTGGGAGGAAACCGGAGCACCCGGAGGAAACCCACGCAAACACGGGGAGAATGTGCAAACTCCACACAGACAGTCGCCCGAGGCCGGATTCGAACCCGGGTCCCTGGCGCTGTGAGGCAACAGTGCTAACTATTTGTTTACATCCACAGCAGCAAAAATTTGTTTCATAATTTACTTTAAAAGTGACAATCTCACCATCACAGTCCTTTTCAAAAAAAGGGTTGCTAAGAATTAACAGCCATTTGTTCTGCCCACTTTGGTCAGTTGAAACCTTTTTATAAAGTGCATGTTGATGGCATCATCTGTGATAATAGCTTGGAAGGATAAAAAGCCAACAGTGTGGAGATAATTAAACATAAAACTAATACTGAATCATCCTGAATTAATAACCATGTCTAATAAATGATAATTAATCTACTACAGCCAGCCTCAGAGACTCCTTTAAGTTTCAACCCCCCCTTCCTTCGGAGTCAACGCTTACACAAAAATGTTTTGAAGCCCAACCAAAATGGAAAGTGAACACAAAAGAATATAGGGATATTTGTGCCATGTAGGAGGTACCATCAGGGTCACTGATTTACAATTAACTAAATAAGTCAATCAGTTATTTATTAAAACATATTCTGGGTTTTTATTGATGCTTTGGTGATTGAATTCACAGCTCTGTCCATTATTCTGTGACAAAAATAAAGACCATTATTTTATACATATTTACCTATGTATTTAATTTTTTTATCCCTTACCAGTTTTGAAGCCAAGAATACACACCAAGAAAGTACGCAAGATGTACAAGACAAAGCTAGATATCTGGACTTCGTATTTCCAGTTGGGCGCTACCCAAAAACTAGACCCGAAAATGCGCCCATTCTGCCGATTTCAAGTTACGCTCAAATTTACTGCAAATCTCATTAGAATAAGCCAAACTTAAAATGGGCGTAAACAATCGGGTCTAAGGAAATCGCTGTACTCACACCATGTATTTCATTTTCAAGTATGAAAATTATAGTTTTAACTCATTTAACAATCATTCATGCACATTTGGAACAGCATGTTTAAGAATCAGGAAACTTTTCAATTTTTAACGTGACTTATATTTGTACAATAAAAATACATTCACAGAAACAGAAAATATAGCACAGATATCAGTGAGGATTTTTTTTTAAACGTTCAAAAAATTTAAATACAACACCAGAAAGATGACTGTTTTCTGCCGCACCTGAAAATCGGATTATAATTTGAAGAGAGCCTCTGCGCAAGCGTACTTGCAGGAAACTAACACACAAGGCTCTGTAACTTGGGGGAGGCAACATTATTATGGACAGAGGTGCGTTTGGGCAGCGGGATCAATAGATGATCATCAAAGATCAGGGAGGTTTGGGCATATTGTACTTACGCACATAACTCACTTACGCCCAAAATTCCACGATGCTTTAGACCGTGTATTTGATTGGCGTTCAGATTGCATAGGTCTCTGGCCGCAAATGGAATTTAACACTACCGAGTCAGAGGAGCAGGGGTTAGTTGCACTAGTGGATAGTAATGTGCTTTGACAGCACTGGGGAATGGTTTGGCAGAACAGCAGTGAATTTATTGGGGTTTGGCACCACCGCAATAGTGCTGTTGGATTTCAGCAGCAAATGTGGATCCTTTGGTCTGGCATCACTGTGGAGGAAGGAGATGTCAGAGGTTTGGCAGAGTGGGGACTGAACGTGGGGATTGGCTCACTGGTGGATAGGCCTGACAGCAAGGTGTACCAAGCCTGCTGTACTGGTTTACAACTTTCAAGCCAATTTCTGCAAACGTTAAATTTATGCTTTGTAATTGGTTCCTAGAAATGTATCTCTCTCCTTCTCAGCAACTAGAATGATTACATTTTCTACCAACAAAATACAACTGATATCTTAAGGCTTTGCTTGCTTTCAAAATTCAACTTTTTTTTCCAAAAAAGATCAAATTAGGATGGGCAAAGATGCTCCCTCTCTCGCTTGTGTCTCTTTCTTCTTGTCTCATGAGTGTTAGTAATTAGAATATTCACATTTTCAAATGAACAATAAAACACACGTTATTTAAGTGATAGAGGTTTTCTGTTTGCTTTTGAAATTCAACTAGTTTGTTTCTTTTTTAAAGAAACAGAACTCAAACTAGGATGAGAAAAGGCACTCTCTGTCTCACCTTCTGCTTAATATGATTTCTGAATTATTTATAATTCAAGAACCAACTACAGAAGATGTATAATCTGTACATAAATAAAGCTTCTT
The DNA here is from genome assembly GCF_052327205.1 of Somniosus microcephalus. Taxonomy (NCBI): domain Eukaryota; kingdom Metazoa; phylum Chordata; class Chondrichthyes; order Squaliformes; family Somniosidae; genus Somniosus; species Somniosus microcephalus. Next base: position 95,814,838 of record NC_140987.1, on the reverse strand, counting down.
AAATTTGTCCTCTAGCTTTTTTTCAAATAATTTTGAAAAGAATAACCAAATAGATTTTGTTAGAAACTGAGCGCCCAAACTGCTGGTCTTGGGCAAGGGTGGAGAGCAGGTACAGTGACTTTCATTTGGGGTGGAATATGGTTCTGCCAGGATTCTTCCCCAGTTAAAAAAAAAATCGATCACCATTTTCTGGTAAGGAGATATTCATTATCTTTGCTCGGTCAGAAAATGGCTCATTTAGAAGCTAAGATTGCTTTAAAGTGCTGGTTTTCTTCAGCCCAGGATGGCCTCAGAGGATGTCAGGCAGAGCAGCTTTGGCCCTCCGCATCTTACAAGAGTGGAACAGAGTAACCACCGCTGAATACCCTTCCAGGTGTCAGTGGCCACCCCCAACCATGCAAAGTAAACCTGTCCCCACAATTTGGGACAGGATCTACATCCTTGTGCATGGACAAACAGGAGCCTCAGTTTAACGTCACATCCTAAAGATGGCACCTCCGACAGTGCAGCACTCCCTCAGTACTGCACTGGAATTTCAGCGTAGATTTTGTGCTCAAGTCTCTGGAGTGGGACTTGAACCACTTAACTATAGATAGGCTTAATTTAAACAGGACAACCAGGAGAAAATAATTATTACTTCCTGGAAATAAAGGAAGACTTACAGATGGCCTCCTTCCTACGATTTCTGAGGCTGAAACATGATAAATAGGAACAGGATTAGGCCATTCAGCCCTTTGAGCCTGCTCTGCCATTCAATGAGATCATGGCTGATCTTCTGCCTCAACTCCATTCACTGGCCCTATCGCCATATCTCTTGATGCCCTTACTAGTCACAAATCTATCTAATGACTGAGCCTCCACAGCCTGCAGGGGTAGAAAATTCCAAAGATTCACCACCCTCTGTGAAGAAATTTCTTCTCATCGCAGTCCTGAATGGCCTACCCTTTATCCTGAGGCTGTGGCCCCTGGTTCTAGACTCCCCAGCCAAGGGAAACATTCTCCCAGCATCCACCCGATCAAGCCCTGTAATAATTTTGTATGCTTCAATTAAATCCCCTCTCATTCTTCTGAAATCAGGAGAATACAGGCCTAGTTTACTCAATCTCTTCTCATACGACAGTCCCGCCATCCCAGGAATCAATCTTGTGAACCTTCGTTGCACTCCCTCTATGACAAGTATATCCTTCCTTAGGTAAGGAGACCAAAATTGTACACAGTACTCTAGGTGTGGTCTCACCAAGGCCCTATATAATTGGAGTAAGACTTCTTTACTCCTGTACTCAAATCCTCTTGTAATGAAGGCCAGCATACCATTTGCCTTCCTAATGGCTTGCTGCACCTGCACATTCACTTTCAGTGACTCATGTATAAGGACACCCAGGTCCCTTTGAGCATCTGCATCCCCCAATCTTTCACCATTTAGGAAATACTCTGCCTTTCTACCAAAGTGGGATAACTTCACATTTATCCACATTCACAGAATCACAGAAACCCCACAGTGCAGATAGAGGCCATTTCGGCCCATCGAGCCTGCACCGACACATATCCCACCCGATCCCCGTAACCCGTACACCAACACATATCCCACCCTATCCCCGTAACCCCACGTATTTAATCCCCCTAACACTAAGGGTCAATTTATCATAACCAATCAACCTAACCCGCACATCTTTGGACTGTGGGAGGAAACCGGAGCACCCGGAGGAAACCCACGCAAACACGGGGAGAATGTGCAAACTCCACACAGACAGTCACCCGAGGCCGGATTCAAACCCGGGTCCCTGGCGCTGTGAGGCAACATTATATGCCATCTGCCATGTTCTCGCCCACTCATTGAGCCTGTCGAAATCCCCTTGAAGCCTCTTCACATCCTCTTCACAACTGACACTGCCACCTAGCTTTGTATCAGCAGCAAATTTGGAAATGTTACATTTAGTCCCCTCATCCAAATCATTGATATAGATTGTGAATAGCTGGGGCCCAAGCACCAATCCTTGCGGTACCCCACTAGTCACAGCCTGCCATCCTGAAAAGGACCCGTTTATCCCTACTCTTTGTTTTCTGTCTGTTAACCAATTCTCAATCCAGGCTAATATATTACCCCCAATTCCATGTGCCTTAATTTTGTTCACCAACCTCTTGTGTGGGACCTTATCGAAGGCCTTCTGAAAATCCAAATACACCACATCTACCGGTTCCTCTTTGTCTACTCCACTAGTTACATCCTCAAAAGAACTCCAATAGGTTTGTTAAACAGGATTTCCCTTTCATAAATCCATGCTGACTCTGCCCAATCTTACTATTAGTTTCTAAGTGCCCAGTTATTGCATCCTTTATAATAGATTCCAGCATTTTCCCAACTACTGATGTGAGGCTAACAGGTCTGTAGTTCCCCATTTTTTCTCTCCCTCCTTTCTTAAATAGCGGAGTTACATTTGCTATCCTCCAATCTGCAGGAACCATTCCAGAATCGGTGCTCAGCTTTCGAGACTCAACACATTTTAATTTTCAACTAAAAAGTAAAAAGAAATGCTAGAAATCTGGGACAGATTGTAATCTACCAAAATTCCCTGGATTCTGGAGAGGTCCCAGCGGACTGGAAAACCGCAAATGTAACGCCCCTATTTAAGACAGGAGGGAGACAGAAAGCAGGCAACTATAGACCAGTTAGCCTAACATCTGTCATTGGGAAAATGCTGGAGTCCATCATTAAGGAAGTGCAACAGAACATTTAGAAAATCATAATATAGTCAAGCAGAGTCAGCATGGTTTTATGAAAGGGAAATCATGTTTGACAAATTTGCTGGAATTTTTTGAGGATGTAACGAGCAGGGTGGATAAAGGGGAACCAGTAGATGTCGTGTATTTGGATTTCCATAAGGTATTCAATAAGGTGTCACATAAAAGGTTACTACACAAAATAAGAGCTCATGGAGTTGGGGGTGATATATTGGCATGGATAGAGGATTGACTAACTAACAGAAAACAGAGAATCGGGATAAATGGGTCATTTTCATGTTGGCAAACTGTAACTAGTGGGGTTCCGCAGGGATCGTTGCTGGGGCCTCAACTATTTACCATCTATATTAATGACTTGGTTGAAGGGACTGAGTGTAATGTAGCCAAATTTGCTGATGATACAAAGATAGATGGGAAAGCAAATTGTGTGGAGGACGCAAAGTATCTCCAAAGGGATATAGATAGGCTAAGTGAGTGGGCAAAAATCTGGCAGATGGAGTATAATATGTGGGAAAATGCAAGGTTATCCACTTTGGTAGGAAAAATAAAAAATCAAATTATTATTTAAATGGGGAGAGATTACAAAATGCTGAGGTACAGAGGGATCTGGGGATGAATCACAAAAGTTAGCATGGGGGTACAGCAAGTAATTAGTAAGGCAAATGGAATGTTGGCCTTTATTGCAAAGGGAATGGAGTATAAAAGTAGGAAAGTCCTGTTACAACTATACAGGGCGTTGGCGAGACCACACCTGGAGTACTGCATACAGTTTTGGTCTCCTTATTTAAGGAAGGATATACTTGCATTGGAGGCAGTTTAGAGAAGGCTCACGAGGTTGATCCTGGAGATGAAGGGGTTGTCTTATGAAGAAAGGTTGAGCAAGTTGGACCTATACTCATTGGAGTTTAGAAGAATGAGAGGGGATCTTATTGAAACATAAGATTCTGAAGGGGCTTGACAGGGTAGATGCAGAGAGGAAGTTTCCCCTCGTGGGGGAATCTAGAACTAGGGGGCATAATTTCAGAATAAGGGGGCACCCTTTTAAATCGGAAATGAGGAGGAGTTTCTTCTCTCAGAGGGTCGTGAATCTTTGGAATTCTCTTCCTCAGAGAGCTGTGGAGGCTGGGTCATTGAATATATTTAAGGTGGAGATAGACAGATTTTTGAATGGTAAGGGAGTCAAGGGTTATGGGGAGCAGGCAGGGAAGTGGAGTTGAGGCCAAGATCAGATCAGCCATGATCTTATTGAATGGCAGAGCAGGCTCGAGGGGCCAAATGACCTACTCCTGTGTCTTATGTTCTTATGCAACTTCTTATCTTAAAACTGCAGTATTCTACAATTTTTTTTGACATCGTCAGAAGATACCTACTTGTTAAAGATTGCTTTTCTGTCAATGCTATTCATCCTAAAGATATCCAAAGTTCAGAGGAAATCAATTTCAATTACCCAAAATTTGTGTATTTACATTGTCAACTTTCACACTTTCTGCATGGTTTCCTACGAATTATGTAACAGGAATCCAGAGCCAAGATCATTTGACAAAAACACAAACCAACACTTTCTGATCTTCATCACCAGTAAAGAAAAATTATTCTCATCTTCAAGATTATGTTGCGATGTTTTTAACATGTAGGCTTTTGTTCTAACAAGAATATTTTGTGTGTGTGTGTGGTCCAACTGCAAGACACAACCACCCAAAAGAACCAGTTTGGTTTGGTTCTTAAGAAGACTGGCTTCACTCGGAGAACTACAGTAATTATTTGAAATCGTTGTACAATATTGTTCAATTCAGCTGAAAACAGCTTGCTTTCATTCCTGTTTGCAACATCAAGAAAGCAACAATTAATCCTTCAACTAGGAAGATGTCTCAATTCTAAGACTGCACCAGATGGAATGAACCAGCATTACAGATTGCATTAAAATATTGTTTAAATGCAAAAATAAGCTAACACTAATATTTGGCATTTATGCTAATCAAATGAACACAATTCATTCAATTTTTTAAGCCAAATTAAAAAAATTATACCTAATAAACAGCCAAAAAACATTTCAATGCTGGATAATAAAACAGCACACTTAAAGTTGAATTCTGTTTGTAACTCATCCAAAATGATTGAATATGATGCTTTCTTCACAAGTGTGAAAGACTTACAGTTCGTGAATACCACCTATCATGTAGGCCTTTCATGCAAATGAAAGAATGTTGTATTTAATGAAGTATGGAATGAGAAAAGTTGATTCAGCCCATCAAGGAGAACTCCATTCAAAAGGCCATGTACAACTTTAATTATAATGAACCCTCTACAACTTTCTTCATGTCTTGAGAGATGAATAACCATGATTAAAGCTTCCACGGTAAAACCCTGAACATTTCTCCTTGTACACGGAAGGTAATTCAGCAAAACTATGAGATCTTACTTTAACCAGTCTTGAGCAACTTGTCCTTTTTTTGATGAGATTTTGTCTGTCGTTACACAAAGTTCCATTTAATATCACTAGGGTGCAATGATGTAAAAAAAATTGTACACACACGATTGAGTTTACTTTCACAAATTCTACGTCTCAGTTCATTCAAGTCATAAAACAACCACTGTCCAATCCAGGACTCAAAAGAGCAATCCAGGCAGGCTCCAACACCTCTCTTAGGCAGGATACAAGAGGGGGAAAAAATGTCTGATAGGCAATCTCTCCCCTTAGCACCCCCCCCTCCATCATGACTTCTCATGCCTTTCTGTATCAGTGCCAATACTAATGTGATCCTCTCTTGTTCCTCTTAATCTACAAATAAGCGGTCATACATACTCTTCCTTCTTCCTCACGGTGTTAAATTAACAACTTACTGCACTGTCTTCCACTTCAAATCACAATTTTCCAGGGTCTTAATATAATGGAACACCCTCAGGCTTTCCTTCCTCCTACAATTTACAGATTTTAATCTTCCTTCCATTATTTTACTTCCACCCTGACGTTATCATGGCTAACACTCCAGTGCTGCACCGTTGGAGGTGCCGATTTTCGGATGAGACATTAAACCGAGGCCCTGTCTGCCCTCTCAGGTGGACGTAAAAGATCCAACAGCACTACTCAAAGAAGAACTGGGGAGTTCTCCCCGTTGTTCTGGGCAATATTCAGCCCTCAACTAACATCACTGAAACAGATCTGGTCATTATCACATTGCTGTTTATGGGACCTTGCTGTATGCATATTGGCTACCGTGGTTCCTACATTATAACAGTGACTATACTTCAAAAGCACTTAATCGGCTGTAAAGCACATTGGGACATCTGGAGGTTGTGAAAGGCACTATGTACAGTAAATGCAAATCTTTATTTTTTTCTTTTATGCCAATAGTCGCGGCTGGAAAAAACATTCACGCTGTCTTCGAATGATGTCACCAAGGGGCAGCAAGTAGATCAGAAATAGGACGGGGCCGAGGATTGATGCTTGGGAGACTCTAGAGGTAACGGTGCAGGAATCGGAAGAGAAGCCATTGCAGACTCACTCAGTAGTATAGCTCGTCACCACTCACCATCAAGGCTCACATCACCACTTGTACATGACTGAAGAACAGTGTAATGAACTTATGCTCAAACTCTAAGAGTTTTATGTAGTCTGCTGCAGCATTACTCAGACAACAACATAAGGATCAATGGTTCTGTAACCAATGTTTTAAGAGAACAAAAAGGACAAAATGCACTAGAGGATGTACAAATTATTCTTAATACTAAAAACTACAAAGAACCTCATAAAAATGCACCAGTAACAAACTCTATGGGTGAAAGTGAGCCTAAAAAATTTTCAATATTGCTGGCTTCTAATGAAGTCCATGGACTACTCAATTTTTACATTTACTTTTCAAAGGAGCACAGAATCCAAAGCAGAATATCAATTTGGAGTAACATGAGAAGAACTCTCAACTGAATATTTTTAAAAAAAATCTAATTTCCATCAAGAAGCTTTGAGGAATGAAGGGAAAACATGGAACATACAACCATCATAAATTATGGGGAAATTACAAATGATTTAGAAAGCTGCACACTATGACGCTGCAGTGATTATAAATAAGGCCATAACTGATTATGCCAACATGTCCAGATCAATGTTGAAAGTCCAAGCCCCACTTTACGAAAACTGAACTCACATCCAGTACTGACACCACAGTATAGTGCTAAGAGACACTAAACTTTTGGAAGTTCCATCCTTCAGCCATTGTTAAACTGAAATTCCATTTACCAAGTCTCATGAATAATGCATTTTCATAGAACTAACCAAATAGCAGGGTGTACCCAAAGTGTCTTGGCTCATAACCTTGTCAACTTCCCTAAATAAAAACACCAGGGAACAGCTTTCTAAAGGGCATTATTAGAAATGAGATGTGTACCATATGGGCTACCCTTGTTTAACAGCTCCTAATGCTACTGTTTTCTCTACCATATTGAAACACAATTTTTGTAAATTTTGTTTCGAAAATAAACTAAACAGTAATATTAAATTAAGTGCAAGAACAAGCAGTATTTTCAAAGTCAAAACAAGAAGGGACAAGAACTGCAAGACTACATTTACTCGCATGAATATTCAGGTGCTACATATTTCATATTTCTGTAATTCAGGAAATGCCACAACATACCTTGCTCATGTATCTTTGAACTACCATGTCTGTACTGTACACTGTGTACTATATTAGCTGTTTAACAGTAACTTGCATTTATATAGAACTTTTAACATTTAATAAAGAACCCCAAGACGCTTTGCAAGTGGAAATAGACAGCAAAGCAGAAGCCGAACCTTAGTGACCAAAAGGGAAGTGGAGAGAAAAATTGGTTTAGGAAGGGAGTTCCAGAGCACGGGGCCAAGGCAGCTTCAGTTTAAATTTAATATGACAGGGAGCTGCTGTACGTCAGCAAAGACTGGAGTGAAGTGCAAACAGGATATGAGTGGCTGCATTTTGGACAAGTTGGAGTTTGTGGACGGAATTGGAATAATCGAATCTAGGAGGTGACAAAATCATGGATAAGAGTTTCAGTGATGGAGAGGCTGATACAGAAGCAGATGTGGACGATGTTGTGCCTATCGACTGACATCCAAGCCAATCTATAGTATCCCTATCGATCCCCTCACTCACAATCCTTATTGCTGACATCTACAAATCAGCTCAATGCAGGGTCGTCAAGGGGAGCGGAAAATAAAATTAAACCTAGATAGGAGTTCTTTTTAAACATGACATAGTGGTAGCTGGGGGTACTTTATGTTAAAAGTACTCCCTTCAAAATTCTCCTTGAAGCAGAAGGTATGGCACAAGTATATATTTGTTCAAAATGATATCATCTTCATTTCCCCTATGAAAGTAAAGATAGCAATAAGATCAAAACAGTTTACTGTTATTCAATTTAATGCAGGACTATTTGCTACATTCATCCTTTAAATGTTACGGTAATTGTCAGCCAAAATAAAACAAAGTTTTTAAATTATCTTATTTTCATTCAATAATAGTCTTTGAATAAAGTAACACCCTGCGTCCCAGTTATAGTTCTCAAATTATGCTTTATAATTTTTTTAACCACTAGGCTAGGAACAATTATAACTGTTTTTGTATAATTGAAGTCAGTATTAGAATTTCAAAACACTGAAAATGTCCGACACTTCGAGGTAACATTCCTGGACGAGTGAAATTTGCAGCAGTCCAGCACAGGACTTCGCATTATCAACCAAATGCAGAAGACTTTCTACAAGCATTTCCAGTCACACCCATTCTTGTGCTCCCAAGTTAAAAAAAGAATGAAATGGTTCCTCTTGGAACAAATAATCCAACACCAACGGTTGGGAGTAGGTAGCAATGTCCCACAGGCTCCTGTTCTGGGAATGCTTCGCTTTACTGTGTACATCAATCATTTGGATACAGAGCTAGAGGGAGTGGGGTCCAAATTTGCTGACAATACTAAAATAGTAGGCATAGTAAATAATTCTGAGGACCAAAAGAAACTGCAAGGAGATGCTGATAAGATGGTGGAATAGGCAAAAGCATGGCAGGAGGAATTTAATGTCAGTAAAGTGGCACATATTATTTAAAACAGTAAAACTTATACTTTGAATGGAGGAAAGCTGGTTGATGTGGAAGAGCAGAGGGATTTTGGAGTTTGCATTCACAAGACATTAAAAGCAGTACCTCAAGTCGATAAGACCATCAAGAAAGCTAATGAAACAGTGGGAATTATACCAAGAATATAGAATCAAATATGTAATGGTGAGTCAGTATAAAACCTTAGTAAGACCACAGTAGCAGTTTTGGGCTCCACACTATAGGAAGGATGTGAGGCAGTGCCTATGGTACAGCACGGAATCACTAGAATGCTGGTATGAGGAAATACAAAAGAAAGATGAAAAACTGGGGCTGTTTTCATTAGAAGAGATTATGGTGAGCTTTGAAAGACTATTGTTTATGCAGAGGATAAACACCAACACAAACTGATTGGGCCAAATGGCCTATTTCCGGATTGTAATTTCTATGGAACTACTGGGATTCCCACTCCTAAACCAGCACAACATAAGGAAGCTGCCATCACAGCTACGTAGAGAGGAGTAGTCTAGTGATGAAGAGTTGGGCAGCCACTTTAGTACTTAGGATCCCCAAAATAAGCCTTCAAAACTTGGCCAAAATTACTGTTATACTTGGATTTCATTGTGTTATTTTCGACCAAGAGCTAGTCATAAGAACTTACTGACTGGAATCCGGTCTCTGACATGGCAGGAATCCAGGAATGCGTTTTGGTTTTTGGCTCTTTCAGCTACTCACCAATTGCCACGATTTCCAACTGCAACATGTCCAAATGTGCCTATGTAATTTTAATGCATGTCAAACCAGTAGTTGCTGTAATGAGGGGAATAAAGTGTTTTGCTCCCTTAGTATAAAGCCAAAGCTTCTGCATTGCACTTGTGTTAGAGACAGCACAAGCGATGTATCAATGGAACATTTTGTTTAATGTATTTCTGGATTTGGTAGGTCCCTCACAGGCTCCAACACCCAGAGGTCATCGACCAAGAGCATCTCAGTAGTCAGAGCACAGATCGGAGCAACCTGCCTCTACCTCTGCTGAAGCCACAGGGATTGCACCACGTAGGAGCGGTAGGAAGAGAAAAGCTTTCTAGTTGCACAAAGGTATGCACATGGGTGTATGAGAAAATGTTATGTTGTGAAGTTTCTGTTCTTTAGTAGAATCACATAAATTTTATTATTTTGCACCACTTTCCTGTCTTGCCCATTCTTGGTTGCTGGGTGGCAAGTTGCCTTTTAACTTGCTTGATGAATGGGAAGACATGAATTCACAGGGACCAATGGGGAGGCTGGGGATGTGCAAGCGTTGGTTGGTTGTTTGCAGGACAGCTTTGTGTCAGTGACAGTGTGTGTGTGTGGGGGGGGGGGGGGGGCGGAGGCCGTTGCATGTGATTCTGACATCGATGGGAAAGGGTTTGTTCACAGTACAGGAAACTTTTAAAATCCGGCACCGACATGGTGCCGGTTCATCAAAAATTCCGGATAACCGAGAGCCATAGTAAAAGATGCAGAGAGCCGAGAGCTCCGTATAAAGCAACAAACCCTGTTGCTTAGCAACAGGTGCAGAACAATGGCCACAAGTTCCAAGCGTCTCTGTAGCTTAGCAACAGCTGCAGCCACACCCAACTGCACAGCAACAGATCGAGGAAGGCAAGTAATATGAAGTAAAACTTACCTGAACCTACTCCTGAATTTTGCCGGTTAACCGAGATTTCCGGTTATTTAGGTGCCGGTAAATCAAAAGTATCCTGTACTTTTGCTGAGAGTTTACTTTCTACACTTTGGAGGTTTTGTGAATCACATCAGGATGGGTGGCACCTTAGAAGAATGAGGGGTGATCTAATTGAAACATCTAAAATTCTTAAGGGGCTTGACAGCGTTAATGCAGAGAAAATGTTTCCCCTGGCTGGGGAATCTAGAACTCAGGGTCACAGTCACAGAATAAGGGGTAGACCATTTAGCACTGAGATGAGGAGAAATTTCTTCACGCAAAGGGTTGTGATCTTTGGAATTCTCTACCCCAGAGAGCTGTGAATGCTCAGTCGTTGAGTATATTCAAGACAGAAGTCGATATATTTTTGGGAATTAAGGGATATGGGGATAGTGCGGGAAGGTGGAGTTGAGGTAGAAGATTAGCCATGATCTTGTTGAATGGTGGAGCAGGCTCAAAAGGGCCAAATGGCGTACTCCAGCTCCTATTTCTTATGTTCTTATGTAAGTGAACTTTGCATTAATAAGGGCACCCCTGGCATCAATGTGAGCATCTGGTGCTGCATTACCTCATCTCCTTCCCCCTCCTTGGAATTGTCCGCAGACAATGTGCGCTCTGTACCTTGTTCCTCCTGCAGGTCCAAACTTTGCTGCAGCGCAATGTCATGCAGAGCACAGCACACCACTACTATTCTGGACACTCTGGCTGGTGCATACTGAAGTGCATCTCCAGATCTGTCGAGGCACCTGAAGCACATCTTCAGCATGCCAATGGCTTGTTCGATCACACATCTGGTGGTCATATGGCATTCATTGTAGCACTGTTGGGCTTCAGTGGTCAGGCTTCTGATGGGTGTCATTAGCCAAGTTTGAAGTGGGTATCCCTTGTCCCCTAGCAGCCACTCCTCAAGTGTGCTTGCAGGCCCAAAGACGTCAGGGAGTTTGGACTGCTGCAGGATGAAAGCATCTTGGCAGCTCCCTGGGAATCCTGTACACACCTGCAGAAATATCTTTTTGTGGTTGCACACCAGCTGCACATTGATTGAGTGGAAGCCCTTGCGGTTCACAAATACTCCTGGTTGATCTGGGGGTGCATGGATTGACATGTACGTGCAGTTGATGATGCCCTGCACTTGTGGGAAGCCAGTCAGAGATGCAAGCCCGAGTGCCCGCTCATTCTAACTGCCGTCATTGCAGGCGAAGTTCACATAATTGCAGGCCCTGGCAAACAACCCATCAGCCACCTTTCTTATGCATTTGTGGGCCGCCAACTGGGAGATCCTGGATATATCTCCAGCAGAGCCCTGGAAGGATCTGGAGGCAAAAGTGTGGAGGGCAGTGGTCACTTTGACAGCCACTTGATAGCATGTGGCCACCAGGTCCAGAAGGGAGCAGGACTTCTTCTAGGAGGCTGCAGATGTCTGCCACTGCCTGATGTGACAACTTGAGCCTCCTGAAATACTGCTGTTCCAACACGTCATGAAAACCCAGCCTCCGCATGTACACCCTGTGTCGCAGGTAGTGCCTCCTGCGAACTGCACCCCACTCTGCTGTCTCAACAGCAGGCTGCAGCTGCTGCTGGTCATGTTGCTCCTCATCCAAGATCCAATCTAAGGCAGCCAAGGTGCCACCCATCCTGATGTGATTCATAAAACCTCCAAAGTGTAGAAATTAAACTCTCAGCAAAAGTACCGTGAACAAACCCTTTCCCACTAGTAGGTAAGAAAGCAGCTGTGAGTACTAAGAATTTATTGCAGTATTTCCATGAGTTTTAATCAGCCCCCTCAAATGCCGTTGTGTTCTCACCTTGCTTTCACTGGCAAGTTTCTGGAAGCCTTGGAAACCCGTGGATGCGACGTTAAATTTAAAAAAGTGTGTTGAAATAGCACTCCAATTGACTGATTGGTACATGTTAATAGACAACCCTAATAGCGAGAATCTAACCACCTCCCCTTGACATTCAATGGCATTACCATTGCTGAATCCCCCACCATCAACATCCTGGGGGGTCAGCATTGACCAGAAACTTAACTGGACCAGCCACATAAATACTGTGGCAACAAGAGCAGGTCAGAGGCTAGGTATTCTGCAGCGAGTGTCTCATCTCCTGACTCCCCAAAGCCTTTCTGCCATCTACAAGGCACAAGTAAGGAGTGTGATGGAATACTCTCCACTTGCCTGGATGAGTGCAGCTGCAACAACACTCAAGAAGCTCGACACCATCCAGGACAAAGCAGCCCACTTGATTGGCACCCCATCCACCACCTTAAACAATCACTCCCTCCACCACCAGCGTACCGTGGCTGCAGTGTGTACCATCTACAAAATGCATTGCAGCAACTCACCAAGGCTTCTTCGGCAGCACCTCCCAAACCCGCGACCTCTTCCACCTAGAAGGACAAGGGCAGCAGGTGCATGGGAACACCACCACCTCAAAGTTCCCCTCCAAGTCACACACCATCCTAACTTAGTATATCGCCGATCCGATCCTTCATTGTCGCCGAGTCAAAATCCTGGAACTCCCTCCCTAACTGCACTGTGGGAGTACCTTCACCACACGGACTGCAGCGGTTCAAGAAGGCAGCTCACCACCACCTTCTCAAGGGCAATTAGGGATGGGCAATAAATGCTGGCCTTGCCAGCGACACCCAGATCCCAATAGCGAATTAAAAAAAAAAAAACGCCTCTCCCGAGGGGGTTGCACGCAAATAGCTTAACGCGCTCAAGTTAAACGCGGAAGTCAGTGGGTTGGAGCCAGCTTCACGGCACGCTCACATTTTTGCCAGTTTTAACCTCCAGGTTAAAGTTCCCCTCGTGGCTTCACTGTATTTTCATCTGCCCAATTAATCCGCATAACTGTATCTTTTAAACTCATTATATATATAGCACACATCGGAACGTAGTACAAGCTCAGTAAGTATTTGTATGTGAACTCAGCCAAAAAAGAATTTCTGCCATCATGATTTTTGCAATCCACTAGCAAAAAAAAGTGTCAACAATCAAAACGCAATGTAGTAAATAAAATTTTAATAAAGCTTAATGCCAACTGTAAATTTGTTGTACATGTGAACACTGAAAAATACCCAGCAATACAATTGTAGAATTCGGTCTTCCAAACAGATCTGCTCGGCAGAGATCATTTTGAACTATACAACATTGGAGTAAAGTACTATTACAAGTCTGTCACTGGTGATGTGAGTAATTTTTGAAGATGAATTAAGAGCATTCTAAGAATGGTACAAGTGTGATTTTTTTTTCTGATAGCATAATGGTATCAATTCACAATTTATCATAGTAAGGCTGTCCCCAATAATACATTAAGCATGTCTTCCCCATCCTTTTTATTTTAAAACAACCTTTGAGTTCTTTTACTTGGAAAGAAAAGTTGCAAGAATGTTGAATATTAAAATCTTTTGTAATTTTATGATCAGTTACAATTTACATATGCCAAGGATAATACACTTTCTTTCTACAGTTTCTTTTTTAATGTTGACACGTTTGCAAAACTAGATCCATAATTTTAAATACTGTAATTCCCCCAAACACAGCTACAATTAATATCTTGTCTATTCCCTTGTCTCTTACACTTTTAATTCTGATGGCTACCATGGAGCAAGGCTGAACCAGCAAAAGCATTACATTACTTCTGCAAACAATCAATGCTTTAGATTTGTTTTTAAAACACATTGTTTTGCATACCCCTCCAATAAAAACTGAATGCTTGTGTAGCTATACAAGTTAATTCTTAAAATTTTGTGTACTTACCTTTATAAGTAACATAAAAGCCATAATAATATTTGGAAGGTTTACCCATAATTGATGTTTCTTCTTCAGTTTTGTGGAACAATGTAATTCAGGCTAAAAATGGGTCATTTCACTTGAGACTTCAATGGAAGGCCACAGTGGTGTGCATACAATAACAGTATTTATACACACCAAGTATAGTTCTGCCCACTCACGCTCAATTGAGCTTTTACAGCTTAGTAAGATTCAATTATGCGTTTGTATTTCAGCCATCAATGTTTTGTGTGATACAAAAATATTAGTGTGTTAAACACCTGAACCCAAATAAAGCTAGCTACAGTAATTAAATATTCGATTAAATATATCCATGAATTCAATATAAATATACTGGAAAGTAAATCAAAGTACAAATAAACTTCATAGAATCCACCACAAATAACATAATTCATTCCCTCTTGGCAAATGTCTTTAAAATCTTTCAACAGAAAACATAGCTTACAAAACACAACCCACAACATTTAAACAAACACAGAAAACGCTCGACAAAAGTTAACAAAAGTACTAATAACATTTCGATACAACTCACTACAAATTCTTAAACAAAGGTTGGTTTAAATATAATTACTCGATCTTGCATTGATTTTATTACATATATATGCAAAGATAAAAACTTTACATTCATAAATTTAACAGAATTAAATATCGAAGCCCTTTGAAATATTTAAGATATCGTTTCCTCCTCCCCGAATCACAAAGAAACAAATCATCTATTAAAAGTCGAAGTTAAACACGATCGCCCTCGTAAATAAAACTGAATCTTCTCTGTTCCAGGCGTCTAGATAACAGACCAATCAATACCAATCTGTTGTCAAAAAGCCACATAAAACAAATAAAATCAATCCCATCCCCTCCCCCCAAGAAGCCGTCATCAAACTGATCTTCACCCAGTGCCCAGAGTTCAACCAAATCTCAAACGTTATCACTTTCCAAAGGAAAGCAAATATCGATGTTATTTAAAATAAATCACAAAATCCTTTTTCATTTCACATAAGGCAAGGATTTCTTTTGTTTTTAAAAAAAAGTGGGCGAAACATATGCTCTTTAATCAATGATTTTAAAACAATGTATTATAAACACACACGATTATAATCTCTTTCTCTTTATTAACCGACTCACCGCCATTTTGCCCGATTTTAATTAAAATATACTCAAGAGAAATGCCCCCAAAATCCATGACCACTAAGCGATCCGGGCAGAGAGACAGAGGGAAATGAACCCACCTCAAGGAGATCCAACACCATCAAATATTGCTCAAGGCAAACACCTCATCAACCACACTCGCCAACACTTAACAGTCATGTACACTCCATGTATTAACTCTTTAATAAAACATCTTTTCAAACAAGGCAAATAAAATCACGATAAGAGCAGCACTCCGGGAAAATATAACCAACAAACCAGAAAAAAACCGTAAAGCAATGGGGGTGGGGGAGAGAAAGACATCAACAACCATCCTCGCCCTCTAAAAACACACAGGGCTGCGAATTACTGATCATCAGCTCCAAGAACTAACACCTTTTACAAAAACCACTTACATTTTCCATATATACACTGTATACACACACATACATAATATATATTACATAATAAGGACAATGTAAAGAGGGGGGAAACACCGTTATCAACAACCTGTAAAACAACACAGTGGGGATAATAATTAATAATGTAAGGAAACAAAAACAGGCAACGGGCACGACCCAAACAAGGCCTTAAATCGTGAGAAGAGAGCTGAAATAAAATATATATTTAAAGCAGTAATTTATATATTTTTTAATCCTCGCTTTCTTTATCTCCTCCCCAATAAATATAAATTAAATCCAGAAATAAACAGTAGCAACAGCAACCTGGGAAAATTATATTGCAAACCCAGAGATAGAGAGGTTGAGCGGTCTACGCTCCACAGTTTAAATATTAACAGCTTATTATTCAGATCCACCATTTCTCGGATGTAAGAAAAAGAGAGAAGACGGTAAAAGAAATAGAGCGAGGGTGTTGCAGAGAGCGAACTGTCGGTGGGTAAGTGGTGCAGGGTGTAAGAGCAGTTTGCGGCTGAGAGCAGCTACAGATATATAATAATACTAATAATATTCACCTCGGTTGCTGTTGTTGTGAGCAGTTGTTGGTGGGTAACAGTCGCCAGGACTACGGCGCTTTATTCACAAGGCAACAGTTGCTATAACTCAACCCGGCGCTGCAACCGCGCTTGATGGCAGGAAGCGGAGCCGCGCGTCATCAGACTGACGTACGGAGCTGCGCGAGAGGGAGAGAAAAGGAGCGCGAGAGGGAGAGAAAAGGAGCGCGAGAGGGCGGTTAGGCGCCAGTCTGAGTTAAACTGAGGGAGGGAGGGAGAGAGAGAGAGAGAGACAACCTGAGGGAGGGAGAGAGAGACAACCTGAGGGAGAGAGAGAGAGACAACCTGAGGGAGAGAGAGAGAGAGACAACCTGAGGGAGGGAGAGAGAGACAACCTGAGGGAGGGAGAGAGAGACAACCTGAGGGAGGGAGAGAGAGAGAGACAACCTGAGGGAGGGAGGGAGAGAGAGACAACCTGAGGGAGGGAGAGACAACGGGAGGGAGGGAGAGACAACGGGAGGGAGGGAGAGACAACGGGAGGGAGAGACAACCTGAGGGAGGGAGAGACAACCTGAGGGAGGGAGGGAGAGACAACCTGAGGGAGGGAGGGAGAGACAACCTGAGGGAGGGAGGGAGGGAGAGACAACCTGAGGGAGGGAGGGAGAGACAACCTGAGGGAGGGAGGGAGAGACAACCTGAGGGAGGGAGGGAGGGAGGGAGAGACAACCTGAGGGAGGGAGGGAGAGACAACCTGAGGGAGGGAGAGACAACCTGAGGGAGGGAGGGAGGGAGGGAGGGAGAGACAACCTGAGGGAGGGAGAGACAACCTGAGGGAGGGAGGGAGAGACAACCTGAGGGAGGGAGGGAGGGACAACCTGAGGGAGGGAGGGACAACCTGAGGGAGGGAGGGAGAGACAACCTGAGGGAGGGAGGGAGGGAGGGAGGGAGAGACAACCTGAGGGAGGGAGGGAGGGAGAGACAACCTGAGGGAGGGAGGGAGGGAGAGACAACCTGAGGGAGGGAGGGAGGGAGAGACAACCTGAGGGAGGGAGGGAGGGAGGGAGAGACAACCTGAGGGAGGGAGGGAGGGAGGGAGAGACAACCTGAGGGAGGGAGAGACAACCTGAGGGAGGGAGGGAGGGAGGGAGAGACAACCTGAGGGAGGGAGAGACAACCTGAGGGAGGGAGGGAGAGACAACGGGAGGGAGAGACAACCTGAGGGAGGGAGAGACAACCTGAGGGAGGGAGGGAGGGAGAGACAACCTGAGGGAGGGAGGGAGGGAGAGACAACCTGAGGGAGGGAGGGAGGGAGAGACAACCTGAGGGAGGGAGGGAGGGAGAGACAACCTGAGGGAGAGACAACCTGAGGGAGGGAGGGACAACCTGAGGGAGGGAGGGAGAGACAACCTGAGGGAGGGAGGGAGGGAGAGACAACCTGAGGGAGGGAGGGAGGGAGAGACAACCTGAGGGAGGGAGGGAGAGACAACCTGAGGGAGGGAGGGAGGGAGAGACAACCTGAGGGAGGGAGAGACAACCTGAGGGAGGGAGAGACAACCTGAGGGAGGGAGGGAGGGAGAGACAACCTGAGGGAGGGAGGGAGGGAGAGACAACTTGAGAGAGGGAGGGAGAGACAACCTGAGGGAGGGAGGGAGAGAGAGACAACCTGAGGGAGGGAGAGACAACCTGAGGGAGGGAGGGAGGGAGGGAGAGACAACCTGAGGGAGGGAGGGAGGGAGAGACAACCTGAGGGAGGGAGGGAGAGACAACCTGAGGGAGGGAGGGAGGGAGAGACAACCTGAGGGAGGGAGAGACAACCTGAGGGAGGGAGGGAGAGACAACCTGAGGGAGGGAGGGAGGGAGGGAGAGACAACCTGAGGGAGGGAGAGACAACCTGAGGGAGGGAGGGAGGGAGAGACAACCTGAGGGAGGGAGGGAGAGACAACCTGAGGGAGGGAGGGAGAGAGAGACAACCTGAGGGAGGGAGAGACAACCTGAGGGAGGGAGGGAGGGACAACCTGAGGGAGGGAGGGAGAGACAACCTGAGGGAGGGAGGGAGGGAGAGACAACCTGAGGGAGGGAGGGAGGGAGAGACAACCTGAGGGAGGGAGGGAGGGAGAGACAACCTGAGGGAGGGAGGGAGAGACAACCTGAGGGAGGGAGAGACAACCTGAGGGAGGGAGGGAGAGACAACCTGAGGGAGGGAGAGACAACCTGAGGGAGGGAGAGACAACCTGAGGGAGGGAGGGAGGGAGAGACAACCTGAGGGAGGGAGGGAGGGAGAGACAACCTGAGGGAGGGAGGGAGGGAGAGACAACCTGAGGGAGGGAGGGAGGGAGAGACAACCTGAGGGAGGGAGGGAGGGAGAGACAACCTGAGGGAGAGACAACCTGAGGGAGGGAGGGACAACCTGAGGGAGGGAGGGAGGGAGAGACAACCTGAGGGAGGGAGGGAGGGAGAGACAACCTGAGGGAGGGAGGGAGAGACAACCTGAGGGAGGGAGGGAGGGAGAGACAACCTGAGGGAGGGAGGGAGGGAGAGACAACCTGAGGGAGGGAGAGACAACCTGAGGGAGGGAGAGACAACCTGAGGGAGGGAGGGAGAGACAACCTGAGGGAGGGAGGGAGGGAGAGACAACTTGAGGGAGGGAGGGAGAGACAACCTGAGGGAGGGAGGGAGAGAGAGACAACCTGAGGGAGGGAGAGACAACCTGAGGGAGGGAGGGAGGGAGAGACAACCTGAGGGAGGGAGGGAGGGAGAGACAACCTGAGGGAGGGAGGGAGGGAGAGACAACCTGAGGGAGGGAGGGAGAGACAACCTGAGGGAGGGAGGGAGAGACAACCTGAGGGAGGGAGGGAGGGAGAGACAACCTGAGGGAGGGAGAGACAACCTGAGGGAGGGAGGGAGGGAGAGACAACCTGAGGGAGGGAGGGAGAGAGAGACAACCTGAGGGAGGGAGAGACAACCTGAGGGAGGGAGGGAGGGAGAGACAACCTGAGGGAGGGAGGGAGGGAGAGACAACCTGAGGGAGGGAGAGACAACCTGAGGGAGGGAGAGACAACCTGAGGGAGGGAGGGAGGGAGAGACAACCTGAGGGAGGGAGGGAGGGAGAGACAACCTGAGGGAGGGAGGGAGGGAGGGAGAGACAACCTGAGGGAGGGAGGGAGAGACAACCTGAGGGAGGGAGGGAGAGAGAGACAACCTGAGGGAGGGAGAGAGAGAGAGAGAGACAAGCTGAGGGAGGGCGGGAGGGAGCGAGAGACAAGCTGAGGGAGGGCGGGAGAGACAAGCTGAGGGAGGGCGGGAGGGAGGGAGAGACAAGCTGAGGGAGGGCAGGAGAGACAAGCTGAGGGAGGGCGGGAGGGAGGGAGGGAGAGACAAGCTGAGGGAGGGCGGGAGGGAGAGAGAGACAAGCTGAGGGAGGGCGGGAGGGAGAGAGAGACAAGCTGAGGGAGGGCGGGAGAGACAAGCTGAGGGAGGGCGGGAGGGAGGGAGAGACAAGCTGAGGGAGGGCGGGAGGGAGGGAGAGACAAGCTGAGGGAGGGCAGGAGAGACAAGCTGAGGGAGGGAGGGAGAGACAAGCTGAGGGAGGGCGGGAGGGAGAGAGAGACAAGCTGAGGGAGGGCGGGAGGGAGAGAGAGACAAGCTGAGGGAGGGCGGGAGGGAGAGACAGACAAGCTGAGGGAGGGCGGGCGGGAGGGAGAGACAAGCTGAGGGAGGGCGGGCGGGAGGGAGAGACAAGCTGAGGGAGGGCGGGCGGGAGGGAAAGACAAGCTGAGGGAGGGCAGGAGAGACAAGCTGAGGGAGGGCGGGAGGGAGGGAGAGACAAGCTGAGGGAGGGCGGGAGGGAGGGAGAGACAAGCTGAGGGAGGGAGGGAGAGACAAGCTGAGGGAGGGCGGGAGGGAGAGAGAGACAAGCTGAGGGAGGGCGGGAGGGAGAGAGAGACAAGCTGAGGGGAGGGCGGGAGGGAGAGACAGACAAGCTGAGGGAGGGCGGGAAGGAGAGACAAGCTGAGGGAGGGAGGGCGGGCGGGAGGGAGAGACAAGCTGAGGGAGGGCGGGAGGGAGCGAGAGACAAGCTGAGGGAGGGCGGGCGGGAGGGAGAGACAAGCTGAGGGAGGGCGGGAGGGAGAGAGAGAGACAAGCTGAGGGAGGGCAGGAGGGAGAGACAGACAAGCTGAGGGAGGGCGGGAGGGAGAGACAGACAAGCTGAGGGAGGGAGGGCGGGAGGGAGAGACAGACAAGCTGAGGGAGGGAGGGAGAGAGAGACAACCTGAGGGAGGGAGGGAGGGAGAGACAACCTGAGGGAGGGAGGGACAGACAACCTGAGGGAGGGAGGGAGGGAGAGACAACCTGAGGGAGGGAGGGAGGAAGAGACAACCTGAGGGAGGGAGGGAGAGACAACCTGAGGGAGGGAGGGAGAGACAACCTGAGGGAGGGAGGGAGGGAGAGACAACCTGAGGGAGGGAGAGACAACCTGAGGGAGGGAGAGACAACCTGAGGGAGGGAGGGAGAGACAACCTGAGGGAGGGACGAAGAGACAACCTGAGGGAGGGAGGGAGAGACAACCTGAGGGAGGGAGGGAGAGACAACCTGAGGGAGGGAGGGAGGGAGAGACAACCTGAGGGAGGGAGGGAGGGAGAGACAACCTGAGGGAGGGAGGGAGGGAGAGACAACCTGAGGGAGGGAGAGACAACCTGAGGGAGGGAGAGACAACCTGAGGGAGGGAGGGAGAGACAACCTGAGGGAGGGAGGGAGGGAGGGAGAGACAACCTGAGGGAGGGAGGGAGAGACAACCTGAGGGAGGGAGGGAGAGACAACCTGAGGGAGGGAGGGAGAGACAACCTGAGGGAGGGACGGAGAGACAACCTGAGGGAGGGAGGGAGAGACAACCTGAGGGAGAGACAACCTGAGGGAGGGAGGGAGAGACAACCTGAGGGAGGGACGGAGAGACAACCTGAGGGAGGGACGGAGAGACAACCTGAGGGAGGGAGGGAGAGACAACCTGAGGGAGGGAGGGAGGGAGAGACAACCTGAGGGAGGGAGGGAGGGAGAGACAACCTGAGGGAGGGAGGGAGGGAGAGACAACCGGAGGGAGGGAGAGACAACCTGAGGGAGGGAGAGACAACCTGAGGTAGGGAGGGAGGGAGAGACAACCTGAGGGAGGGAGGGAGGGAGAGACAACCTGAGGGAGGGAGGGAGAGACAACCTGAGGGAGGGAGAGAGAGACAACCTGAGGGAGGGAGGGAGAGACAACCTGAGGGAGGGAGGGAGAGACAACCTGAGGGAGGGAGGGAGAGACAACCTGAGGGAGGGAGGGAGGGAGAGACAACCTGAGGGAGGGAGGGAGAGACAACCTGAGGGAGGGAGGGAGAGACAACCTGAGGGAAGAAGGGAGAGACAACCTGAGTGAGGGAGAGACAACCTGAGGGAGGGAGAGACAACCTGAGGGAGGGAGGGAGAGACAACCTGAGGGAGGGAGGGAGAGACAACCTGAGGGAGGGAGAGACAACCTGAGGGAGGGAGGGAGAGACAACCTGAGGGAGGGAGGGAGAGACAACCTGAGGGAGGGAGGGAGAGACAACCTGAGGGAGGGAGGGAGAGACAACCTGAGGGAGGGAGGGAGCGACAACCTGAGGGAGGGAGGGAGCGACAACCTGAGGGAGGGAGGGAGGGAGAGACAACCTGAGGGAGGGAGAGACAACCTGAGGGAGGGAGGGAGGGAGAGACAACCTGAGGGAGGGAGAGACAACCTGAGGGAGGGAGAGACAACCTGAGGGAGCGAGGGAGGGAGAGACAACCTGAGGGAGGGAGGGAGAGACAACCTGAGGGAGGGCGGGAGAGACAACCTGAGGGAGGGAGGGAGAGACAACCTGAGGGAGGGAGGGAGAGACAACCTGAGGGAGGGAGGGAGAGACAACCTGAGGGAGGGAGGGAGAGACAACCTGAGGGAGGGAGGGAGGGACAACCTGAGGGAGGGATAACCAAAACCCGCTAGACGCCATAATAACAGAAAAAGAACTTCTTGAAAAACTCAAGGACCTGCGACCAGGAAAAGCTTGCGGGACAGACGGCATACTAAACGAGATGATTAAACACGCAGACGACAAACTGAAACTGGCTATCCTAAAACTCTTCAACTTGGTTCTGAGTGTCGGTTATTTCCCTGACATCTGGAACTAAGGACTCATAACACCCATATACAAAAGTGGGGACAAAATCGACCCAAACAACTATCGAGGCATCTGTGTAAACAATAACCTGGGGAAGGTATTCTGTAGCATCATAAACAAAAGACTTATAAACTTCCTTGAAGAGCACAATGTCTTGAGTAAAAGCCAAATTGGATTCCTGCCAAACTATAGAACATCCGATCATATCTTCACCCTACAGACCCTAATTGACAAACACGTTCACCATAACAAAAGCAAAATCTACGCATGCTTTGTAGATTTCCAGAAGGCTTTCGACTCCATCTGGCATGACGGTTTATTCCTGAAACTTATCGAAAGCGGGGTAGGAGGTAAAACATATGATGTAATTAAATCAATGTATACAAACAATAAATGTGCAGTTAAAATTGGAGACAAACAAACAAAATACTTCCCACAGGGGCGGGGGGTGACGCAGGGCTCGCCAATCTCACCGACACTCTTTAATATTTACATTAATGGATTGGCAAAACTACTTGAACAATCTACAGCACCCGGCCTCACCCTATATGAATCCAAGGTTAAATTCCTCCTCTATGCCGACGACCTGGTTCTGCTGTCACCAACTAAGGAGGGTCTACAGCAGAACCTGGACCTGCTGGAGTCGTACTGCCAGACTTGGGCCCTGACAATAAATCCCCAAAAAACCAAAGTCCTTGTGTTCCAGCAAAGATCCAAACAACATGGACCCACAATAAATTTCACAGTAGGAACAACCAAAATTGAACAAACCACTCACTACACATACTTGGGCTTAAAAATCAGTTCTACGGGAAACTTCAAACTGGCTGTGAATGAACTGAAAGAGAAAGCAAGAAGGGCTTTCTATGCCATCAAAAAATCAATCCAAATAGAAATCCCAATTAGCATTTGGCTCAAAATTTTCAAATCAGTAATTGAACCAATTGCACTCTATGGCAGTGAGGTCTGGGGACCACTAACACAACAAGATTTTGCAAAATGGGACAAACACCCAATTGAGATCCTACATGCGGAATTCTGTAAAAGTATCCTCCGGACTCAAAGGAAAACAGTAAACAACGCATGCAGGGCAGAACTAGGCCAATACCCATTAATAATCACTATCCAAAAAAGAGCCACCAAATTTTGGAATCACCTACAAATGAGCAACCCCCAATGCTATCACTACGACGCCCTGAAATGCCAAGAGCTGACCATAAAGAAGAATACCCTCAGTCAACTAGTCCTGGGACTCAATAAAGTAACTAATAACAATACTAACAATAACCAGCCCCAGGACAGTGACAGGGTAACACAAAGAATTCGACCCAACACAATCGTCACTAAGCAAAAGGAAAAATATCTGTCATATTGGGCAGAAACAACAAAAACCCAAAGCAAACTCAATTGCTACTTGGCCCTAAACAGACAATACAACATAGCTGATTACCTGACCATGGTAAAGGATAGCAAACTGAGAAGAACCTTGACAAGGTACAGACTTAGCGAACATAGCCTAGCGATCGAAAAAGGCAGACACAGGCAGACCAGGCTGCCAAGAGAAGACAGGATATGCTCTCACTGCAGTCAGGGAGTAGTTGAGACAGAGATGCACTTCCTCACAGCCTGTGGAAAATATCAGGGCATCAGAGAGAATTTCTATCAAAAATTCTCACAAATATGCCCTGAATTCAGAAATCTGACTGACAACCAAAAACTCCCATTCCTACTGGGGGAGGAGAGAAGCTGTGTAACACTGGCGGCACACTATGTTACAGCTTGCCATGAACAGAGGGACAACCAGTAAACTAAGACAAGAACATATATAAACAAGGCGAAAATATATTTATAAACTCAGGGATATACCTGTTTATACACTGTATGAATGGAACCGCGTCTATGTGTTCAACCATAAATGTATTTTGATGCTTTGGCAACATAAGATGTACCTTATCATGCCAATAAAGCGATTTGTATTGTATTGTGAGACAACCTGAGGGAGGGAGGGAGAGACAACCTGAGGGAGGGAGGGAGGGAGAGACAACCTGAGGGAGGGAGGGAGGGAGAGACAACCGGAGGGAGGGAGGGAGGGAGAGACAACCTGAGGGAGGGAGGGAGGGAGAGACAACCTGAGGGAGGGAGGGAGGGAGAGACAACCTGAGGGAGGGAGGGAGGGAGGGAGAGACAACCTGAGGGAGGGAGGGAGAGACAACCTGAGGGAGGGAGGGAGAGACAACCTGAGGGAGGGAGGGAGGGACAACCTGAGTGAGGGAGGGACAACCTGAGGGAGGGAGGGAAGGACAACCTGAGGGAGGGAGGGACGGACAACCTGAGGGACGGAGGGACAACCGAAGGGAGGGAGGGAGGGACAACCTGAGGGAGGGGAGGGGAGGGGAGGGAGAACCTGAGGGAGGGAGAACCTGAGGGAGGGGAGGGAGGGACAACCTGAGGGAGGGACGGGCAGGACCAAGCTGGAGGAGGGAGAGGGAGGACCAAGCTGAGGGGGAGGGGGAGAGAGAGGGAGGACCAAGCTGAGCGAGAGGGAGGACCAAGCTGAGGGAGAGGGAGGACCAAGCTGAGGGGGGAGGACCAAGCTGAGGGAGAGGGAGGACCAAGCTGAGGGGGAGGACCAAGCTGAGGAGGGGGGGGGGAGGACCAAGCTGAGGGAGAGGGATGGGGGGGGGGAGGACCAAGCTGAGGGAGAGGGATGGGGGGGGGAAGGACCAAGCTGAGGGAGAGGGATGGGGGGGGGAGGACCAAGCTGAGGGAGGGGGGAGGGGACCAAGCTGAGGGAGAGTGAGGGAGGGGGAGGACCAAGCTGAGGGAGGGGGAGGACCAAGCTGAGGGAGGGGGGAGGGGACCAAGCTGAGGGAGAGTGAGGGAGGGGGAGGACCAAGCTGAGGGAGAGTGAGGGAGGCCCAAGCTGAGGGAGTGGGAGTGGGGGGAGGACCAAGCTGGGGGAGAGGGAGCGGGGGAGGACCAAGCTGGGGGAGAGGGAGGGGGGGAGGACCAAGCTGGGGGAGAGGGAGGGGGGGAGGACCAAGCTGGGGGAGAGGGAGGGGGGGAGGACCAAGCTGGGGGAGAGGGAAGGGGGAGGACCAAGCTGGGGAAGGGGGAGAGGGAGGGGGGGAGGACCAAGCTGAGGGAGGGGGAGGACCAAGCTGAGGGAGGGGGAGGACCAAGCTGGGGGAGAGGGAGGGGGGAGGACCAAGCTGGGGGAGAGGGAGGGAGGGGGGAGGAACAAGCTGGGGGAGAGGGATGGAGGGGGGAGGACCAAGCTGGGGGAGTTGATTATAACAAGTCTTTACTGAATGGAGACAACCTGGAAACTGAAACTACAGAAGCCTGCTAGGGCCTTTTATACAGGGGTGGTCACTGCCGGTACTGCAGTCTGAGACCAGTTGTTCCCTTAAAGGTACATACACAACACTGAGGGAGAGGGAGGACCAAGCTGAGGGAGAAGACCAGCTGAGGGAGAGGAAGGGAGAGGACCAAGCTGAGGGAGAGGGAGGGAGGGGGACCAAGCAGAGGGAGGGAGGGAGGGGTGTGGTGTATGTGCCTTTAAGAGCCCCAGCTGTGCTGTGATGCCGGTAATTGCCACTCGGGCTATATAAGCCTGTATATTGTGTATATCCGTTAGAACCCCCCCCCCAGACTTTGCTTACTAAATACCTATGAACCAACTCCTGTCTTCAGTTTCTTTATCAACACACGGACACTACAGTGGCGACGAAGTGGAAACGGACTTACCTGCAATTCGGCAGCACCTCAAGGACATCAATTCCTCGGGCATCCAGAAGACTCAAGGAAGTGAGAGAAGCTGTGGTTTCACCAGCTGGCCAAGCTGGTGGCAGGCACTGTGCTAATCCTTCCTGGGCGTCAGGCTGGGGCTCCAGTGGCTGGCTCTACAGCTGAGACAGGCAGCGAAATCGGAGGCAAGCAATAACGGATTGGGAGGGAGCACTCGGGAGACGGCCAGTGCGGCAAGCAGGTCAGCGTTCAGACTTCCGGCGGGAATGAGTCTCCAACAGTAAATTTTAAAAAAAGGAAAGAGAACGGAAACCGCAGTAAACAGCGTTGTTATCGGCAGCAGCGGCGGAAAAGCATGGGAAGCACCATATCTTTGCTACAGAAAAGAAAAAAAAGCGCGGGAAGCGCCATATCTTTTCTGAAATGCCTAAGTCTGGCAATATTGATGCTTTTGATAGCGAAATAGAGGATTGGACCACATACGTGGAAAGAGTAGAGGTATATTGCACTGCAAATGGAATAGAAGATGAAAAAAAAGCTTCAGTACGTCTGAACTTAATGGGCGCAAAGACATACGGGCTGTTACGAAATTTAATCACTCCAGCCAAACCAAAGGACAAGAATTTTAAAGAAATTGTTGATACCCTGCAGGAGCACTTAAACCTAACACCGCTGCTGATAGCGGAACGATTCAAGTTCTTCAAGAGAAATCAACACAAGAATGAAAGTAACGCTGATTACCTAACCGAATTAAGAAAGCTATCAAAGTACTGCCAATTCGGGGCAGGACTATCAGATTATCTTCGAGACAAATTCGTTTGCGGTCTCTTAAGTGAAGGGACACAAAAAAGGCTGCTTTCTGAAAAAGATTTAACATTGGACAAAGCTTTCAGTATGGCTGTATCATACGAAGCAGCAGCAAAAGGAGCTGCAGAGATACAACAAAAGACACAAGACTTCGGCACCCATGAAATGACACAGGGTTTCGAAAGATGTTATCGCTGCGGCAGATCCACCCATAACCAGAGGGACTGCTGGTTCAAGGACAAAGCATGCAGGCAATGCGGAAAGATTGGACACATTGCACGGGTATGCCGATCTGGACAAAATAAATCCACAGACAGGAAAGAAAAATCAATAAAGAAAAGTACAGGAAGGTACAAATTATGACGGACAGTAGCTCCGAAGACCAGAAGAGCGATAGCGACTCCGAAAACAAGAGACTAAGCTGTCTCAAATTACATAATGTACTTGCCAAAGATGATTACCAAACCATTTGGGTTACCCTCACAATAGCAGGGTCCCCAGTTAAAATGGAGCTAGATACAGGATCAGCTCTAACCGTAATAAATCGACGGGATTACGAGAGGCTATTTTCGCATATACCTCTAAAAGACACATCCATTATCTTAAAAACATATACGGGGCAGAAAGTATACCCCAAAGGAAAAATAAGGGTGCCTGTTGTATACAACGGCAAAGAAATACAAAAGTTGTATTTATACATTCTACAAGATGGTGGTCCACCGTTGTTGGGACGTGAATGGATCAGGAAGATATGTTTAGACTGGCACTCCATTCAGGCACTAACGGTGACCAGTAAGGAAAAAAACAATGATGACATCATACCTGAATGATTAAAAGACATCTTGGCCAACGCCAAAGAAGTGTTTCAAGGGAAACTAGGAACCTTGAAAGGCATCACCGCCTCAATAAAAGTGGAAGATGCAGCAATTCCCAAATTTTTTAAGGCAAGACCGGTGCCATACGCAATACGTCCAGCAGTCGAGGCAGAGCTGGAGAATTTGGAAAAAGCAGGCGTGTTATCCAAAATAGATTGGAGCGAATCGGCAACACCCATCGTTCCAGTCATGAAAAAAGCATTGAATACAGATAAATCTGAAGAACAGAGAAAATTTCGCATCTGTGGTGACTTCAAGGTGACTGTAAACCCGGTCCTTCACACAGTACAGTATCCTCTTCCGAGGATAGAAGATATTTTCGCCTCACTACCCGGAGGGAAACGTTTCACCAAAATTGACTTGGCACAGGCATATCTACAGATGGAGGTTGAGGAGGCCTCTAAAAGGTATCTCACGATAAACACACACAAAGGCCTGTACCAGTACAATCGACTGGTTTTTGGAGTAGCATCAGCTCCAGCTATCTGGCAAAGAGCTATGGAGCAAGTCTTGCAAGGGATTCCGGGGACTCAATGCCACCTAGACGACATCCTTGTAACAGGAGAAAACGACAACGAGCACCTTGCCAATTTGGAGCAGGTGCTCACTAGGCTGAAAGAGCAGGGCCTACGAGCGAATCGCCCCAAGTGTGAATTTTTCCAAAATCAGATATCATATTGTGGCCACATAATTAATAATGAAGGGTTGCATAAGTCACCTGAAAAAATTGAAGCGGTCATAAAAGCCCCAGCACCTGAAAATGTTTCACAATTAAGGTCGTTCCTGGGATTAATAAATTACTATCATAAATTTTTACCGAACTTATCAACTCTTCTACACCCTCTTAATGAACTTCTACAAACAGGAGTGATTTGGAAATGGAACGAAGACTGTAAACGTGCCTTCCATAAATGCAAAGACTTAATCACATCCGAAGAAGTTTTGGCTCATTACAACCCATCACTGCCAATCAGACTGGCGTGCGATGCATCCCCTTACGGCATAGGAGCAGTATTATCCCATAAATTCCCTGATGGCTCAGAACGGCCGATAGCTTTTGCGTCACGCTCATTAAACTCAGCTGAGCGTAACTATGCCCAAATCGACAGGGAAGCACTCAGCCTGGTATGGGGAGTGAAGAAATTCAACCATTACCTACACGGACAAAAATTTACCTTGTTGACTGACCATCAACCCCATATTCAACCCTAAAAAAGGTGTTCCCATTATGACAGCGCAAAGGCTACAGAGGTGGTCCCTTTTTCTAGGGGCACACCAATACAACATAGAATACAAAGGGTCAAAACAGCATGGGAATGCTGACGGTTTATCGCGCCTACCGTTGCCAACGGTAGAAGAGGCACCTACAGTAGACCCAGTAGAGATGTTCCACTCTACCATAGTGGAATGTCTACCAGTGACAAATTCTGCCATTGAAAGGGAGACGAGAAATGACCCGACTCTCTCACGGGTCTACGATTTAACAGTGAAGGGATGGCCAGCACATGGCGAACCATTGTTGCCAGCATTCTCGCAAAGAAGAGAACAGCTGTCAGTGTGCCGAGGAACCTTGATGTGTGGATCCAGAGTGGTGATTCCACCCAAACTCCAGGATAAAGTGCTAAAGGAGCTTCACGAGGGGCATCTGGGTGGAGTGAAAATGAAGAACCTAGCTAGGGCGTTTGTATGGTGGCCAGGTATCGATGGAGACATCGAAGAAATGACCAAGAGCTGCCTAGGATGCCAGAAGGTCCAAAACGCTCCACCACAAGCCCCTCTACATCCATGGGAGTGGCCCTCATCTCCCTGGCAAAGGGTGCACATCGACTTTGCTGGTCCATTTATGGACTCAATGTTCTTAATCGCGGTTGATGCCCACTCCAAGTGGCCAGAGGTAATAAAGATGTCCACCACCACCACGGAAAAAACCATCGCAATATTAAGGACCATATTTGCCAGGAATGGGCTACCGGAACAGATATGTTCTGATAATGGACCGCAATTTGTGTCCGAAGAATTCAGAAAGTTCTTAAAAAACAATGGGGTTAAGCACTACACGTCCGCCCCATACCATCCCGCCACCAATGGATTGGCTGAAAGGTTTGTCCAGACCTTCAAGAAGGCCATAAAGGCCATGGGTAATGAAGACATAAAACTTCAGCACAAGGTGGATAACTTCTTATTCGCATACAGGAATGCAACACATATGGTTACCAACCAAACTCCCGCCATGATGTTCTTCAATAGAAACCTAAGATGCCGGCTGGATTTGGTCAAGCCCAACATCAGAAGGGACGTGGAGAACCGGCAGTTTCAAGGCATGAATGAAAGGCCAACTAGAACCTTCCAGATAGGTCAACAAGTTTTGGCCCGGGACTACTGTACCGAGAAATGACAGCCTGGAACTATCTGCACACGACTAGGACCACTGATGTATACCGTGGACATCGGAGAAAGCATAATAAGGCGCCATGCTGACCAAATCATAGTCATCCGAAAAGGGACAACCTACACCACAACTCTATACATCTAACGATGAAGTAGAGATACCCATATCTACCTCCGATCCGGTGGTACCGAAACCCGGGATACTGGAACCCGATGAACCCGACACTGGCATTCAAGCCGAATCAGCCTTGCCAGAAGAACCTACTACACCACCAGAAACTACTACACCCCCGAGGCGTTATCCGGACCGAGTCAGGAAGCCTCCTGAGAGACTGACTTATAATTAATTAACTACAGCAATGTATATTATTTTGTTTATAACATATAATTAATAATTACTTAAAATATGATGTGCTGGGTAGCTAAAAGGGGAGGAATTGTGGTGTATGTGCCTTTAAGAGCCCCAGGTGTGCTGTGATGCCGGTAATTGCCACTCGGGCTATATAAGCCTGTATATTGTGTATATCCGTTAGAACACCCCCCCCCCCCCAGACTTTGCTTAGTAAATACCTATGAACCAACTCCTGTCTTCAGTGTCTTTATCAACACACGGACACTACAAGGGGGTCCAAGCAGAGGGAGGGAGGGAGGGGGAGGACCAAGCTGAGGGAGGGAGGGAGGGGGAGGACCAAGCTGAGGGAGGGAGGAAGGGGGAGGACCAACCCGACAGAGGGAGGGAGGGGCAAGACCAACCTGAGGGGAAGGGGGAGGATCAGTTTGACAGGAGGGGAGAGGATCAGCCTGACAGTAGGAGGGTGGGCCAACCTGGGGGTGGGAGACCAACCCGAGGGGAGGGGCAGGGCCAACGTGAGGGGGGGGGTAATCTGAGGAGAGAGGGGGGGGAACCAACCTGAGGGGAGAGGGGGGAACCAATCTGAGGGGAGAGGGGAGGAACCAATCTGAGGGGAGAGGGGGGGAACCAATCTGAGGGGAGAGGGGGGGAACCAATCTGAGGGGAGAGGTGGGGACCAATCTGAGGGGAGAGGTGGGGACCAATCTGAGGGGAGAGGGGGGAACCAAACTTAGGGAGGGGATGGGAACCAACCTGAGGGGAGGGTGAGGGGCAGGACCAACCTGAGGGGAGGGTGAGGGGCAGGACCAACCTGAGGGAGGGGAGGGGCAGGACCAACCTGAGGGAGGGGAGGGGCAGGACCAACCTGAGGGGAGGGTGAGGGCAGTACCAACCTGAGGGGAGGGTGAGGGGCAGGACCAACCTGAGGGGAGGGTGAGGGGCAGGACCAACCTGAGGGGAGGGGAGGGGCAGGACCAGCCTGAGGGAGGGGAGGGGCAGGACCAACCTGAGGGGAGGGTGAGGGCAGGACCAACCTGAGGAGAGGGTGAGGGGCAGGACCAACCTGAGGAGAGGGCAAGTAGACAAACCAACCTGAGGGAGAGGCAGGTAGACAGGACAAACCCTGAGGGAGGTGACAGGACCAATCTAAGGGGAGGGGCAGGTAGAAAAGACCAACTTGAGGGAGAGGCAGTAGACAGGACAAACCCTGAGGGAGGTGGCAGGTAGACGGGACCAACCTGAGGGGAGGTCAGGTAGACGGGACCAACCTGAGGAAAGGTCAGGTAGACAGGACCTATCTGAGGGGAGGGTCAGTTGGAGACTGAGATTAGGACAAGGGTAGTTTAGAGGAGTACCAAACGACAGGAGGAGCAATTAGAGAGGCAGTGGCCCGAGGCTGTTACAGAAGCTCTGACATGAGTGGAAGAGAAGTTAGAGAAGTAATATTCACATTGTTGCAGAAAAGGGAATTCTGAGGCTGGGGTAAGACATCGTTAGGAAAAGTAGATGGAGTTTTATTCTCCATCTAGCAATTATACATGACCTGTCTCTGCTGTACAATATGTGACTTGTGAGTAATTAATGTTAACATTGCTTGGCAAAAGAGCAAAGAACTTTTGTTCCCAGGCACTAACATTTCTTGTTTTGATAATCTTCCCCTGTCCTGAAAAAGACAAAAGTAACAAGGAGATCGATACTGGGCGCTTAGACAGATGCTAACCTGCAATAAAGAGGGTGAAGTTTGAGAAGCATTAGGGGGAGTGAAATTACTTAAGATGGTAACAACAGTCGTCTGTAAATAATTTAAAAAGGGATAATATTTCATGCTCAGTCCTCCCAGCACGGGGATTTGCGTGCCGAGAACAAATATAAAAAGTTTGAACATGTACTACACACCATTTTTGATCCATTAAAATTAATGGACAGTAAATTGGGGCATGCACCCAAATTCCCAACACGTTCTCAGTGCACAAACCCCTATGCCTGGAGTGCTAAAGATAAAAGAAATCCCAAAGGTATTGGCAAAGAGAACTGACTGCATCTTTGAAGTAAATAACTCGGGGGCTGAAAGGCAATTATGCATTATAGATTGATACCGCTCAGAAGGAGACCATTTAGCCCATCGTGCCTGTGCTGGCTCTTTTGATTATCCAATTAGTCCCACTCCCCTGCTTTTTTCCCCATCGCCCTGAAATTTTTTTATTTTCAAGTATATATCCAAAGTCACTATTGAATCTGCTTCCAGCACCCTTTCAGGCAGTACATTTCAGATCATCATAACTCGCTGTGTGAAAAAATTCTCGTCTCCATTCTGTTTTTTTTGCCAATTACCTAAATCTATGTCCTCTGGTTACTGACCCTCCTGCCAGTGGAAACAGTTTGCCAATTATCAGAAACACTCCTTAATTTTGAACGCCTATTTTTAAGCTGAAGTAAATGCAGTTAGATGGGCACTACTGGCGCGGGGGTGGGGGGGGGGAAGGTGGCAGAGTTGGGCAACATAAGTACCAGTGACAAAAAGGAGATGCAATTACATTGGCAATATCCTAAGTTGGAGTAGCTGATTGGAACCGACCTTATTAGAAGATTAGATTACAATGGCAGTTCAGCATCGTGCAGTTGCAGCTCCAGCTCCAGGTTTCAGCAGTGTCCAACATTCCTCATTCTCAATATATTCATTTTTTCCAGCTTGCAGTTGTTTTTGAGATACCTCATTAACTGGTACAAATGAACCATCTCTCAGGATGCATACCTCATCCTGGTCAGCACACATTTCTGAAGATATGAAAATATCTACATATGATGTGTTTATTCAGACTTTACCAATCAGAATGATGGAGCTGACAAATATTTGTGAATTTTGGGGTGGGGAAGCACCTGGGACATTTTACTATGTTAAAGGTGCTATATAAATACAAGTTGTTGTTGTAAGCCCCCCCTTTATCTTCCAAGTGCTTATCTTGAGATCTTTGCTTTTGATTAACCTGCAAATGGAAATAATCTTTCTATTTTTATCCTTTTATCATTTTGAACACCTCTTATCAATTCCCCCCACAATCTTTACAGTTTGACATATACAGCCCTTGTTTGTTCTGGCCTTTCCGTATAATTCAGATGCTTCGTCTGGTATCATCCAAGTAAATGCAAGTTCCATTTTCTTCAGGGCTAGTGGAGAGCATGCCAGGAGCAGCACCAGGCCTACCTAAAAATGCAGTGTCAACCTGGGGAAGTTGCAACACAGGACTATGTGCATGCTACAAAGCGGAAGCAGCATGCTATAGACAGAGCTAAGCGATCCCACAATCAATGGATCAGATCAAAGCTCTGCAGACCTGCCACATCCTGTTGTGAATGGTGGTGGATCATTAAACAACTAACGGGAGGAGGAGGCTCCATGAATATCCCCATCCTCAATGATGGTGGAGCCGAGCATGTGAGTGCAAAAGACAAAGCTGAGTTTGCAAACCATCTTCAGCCAGAAGTGCCGAGTGGATGATCCATGTCGGCCTCCTGAGGTCCCCACCACCATAGAAGCCAGTCTTCAGCCACTTCGATTCACTCCATGTGATATCAAGAAACGGCTGCGCGCACTGGATACAGCAAAGGCTGTGGGCCCAAACAACATCCCGGCTGTCGTGCTGAAGAGTAGCCGCGCCTCTAGCCAAGCTGTTCCAGTACAGCTATAACACTAGCATCTATCTGACAATGTGGAAAACTGCCCAGGTATGTCCTGTCCACAAATTTAATCCGGCCAATTACCGCTCCATCAGTCTACTCTCCTGATGCGCTATCAATTACTCATAAAAGACTGAGAGTTAAGAGAGTAACTAAAGGCTTTTATTAACAAAAGAATGAAGGTCTGCCTCGAGTGGTCGACCAGTCCAGAAATACAAAGGGCTGGGGAGCAGTCACCTTTATACTAGGACTTGTGGGAGGAGTCAGCCGAGGCATGTCCAGGCATGTACACAGTGGAATACAAACAGTGGTTTACCACATTCACCCCTTGTTTAAAATTGAGTCCGGCGGGGTGAAGTGTATTAAAAGTTAGTGTATTGGAGTCTCTCCGGAGGTCTTGTCTGCCACTGTGATCGGCGTGGCGACGGCAGGGGTAGTGGAGCTTCCGGCGTCGAGTCCTGCGTGGGCTGTGGCACAGGCGTGTCGTCCTCGTAGATGTCGAGCGGGTCGCGGGGCCCAGGCCTGCCGTCTGCTGGGGCTGGATATCGGATCGTGGGGGGGGGTGGTAGTGAGTAGTGGGTTACTGCGGCCCCCGAGGGTGCAAGGTCTCTTATGGAGACTGTGTCCTCCCGCCCGTCCGGGTATGCAATGTAAGCATACTGGGGGTTGGCGTGGAGGAGGTCGACCCTCTCGACCAGGGGGTCCATTTTATGGGTCCTCACGTGCCTTCTCAGTAGGACCAGCCCTGGGGACGTCAGCCATGGCGGTAGCGATGTCCCCGATGTGGACTTCCTTGGGAAGACAAACATTTTCTCATGAGGGGTGGCGTTAGTGGCAGTGCAGAGCAGTGACCGAATAGAGTGGAGCGCATCGGGGAGCACATCCTGCCAGCGGGAGGTTGGAAGGCCCCTAGACTTTAAGGCTAGCAGGGCGGCCTTCCAAACTGTCGCATTTTCTCTTTCCACCTGTCCGTTCCCCCGGGGGTTGTAACTGGTGGTCCTGCTTGTGGCAATACCCCTAGTTAGCAGGTACTGACGGAGTTCGTCGCTCATAAACGATGAGCCCCGGTCGCTATGGATATAGCTGGGGAAACCGAACAGGGTGAAGAGGTCGTTCAGATATTTAATGACCGTGGCACTGGTCATGTCCGGGCAGGGGATGGCGAACGGGAAACGGGAGTACTCATCAATAATATTGAGGAAGTACACATTGCGGTCGGAGGAGGGGAGAGGCCCTTTAAAATCAACGCTCAGGCGCTCGAAGGGGCGAGTGGCTTTTATCAGGTGGGCCCTGTCTGGTCTATAAAAGTGCGGTTTGCACTCAGCGCAGACTTGGCAGTTCCTGGTCATGGTCCTGACCTCCTCAATAGAGTAAGGCAGGTGGCGGGCCTTGATGAAGTGGAAGAACCTGGTGACCCCCGGGTGGCAGAGGTCATTGTGGAGGGCCCGCAGTCTATCGATCTGCGCGCTGGCGCAGGTGCCACGCGATAGCGCATCCGGGGGTTCATTGAGCTTCCCGGGCCGGTACAAGATCTCGTAATTGTAGGTGGAAAGTTCGATTCTCCACCTCAAGATCTTGTCATTTTTGATTTTGCCCCTCTGCTTGTTGTTAAACATGAAAGCAACTGAACGTTGGTCAGTGAGCAGGGTAAATCGTTTTCCGGCCAGGTAGTGCCTCCAATGACGCACAGCCTCCACAATCGCCTGGGCCTCCTTCTCAACAGCGGAGTGTCTGGTCTCCGGGCCTTGGAGGGTTCGTGAAAAGAAGGCCACGGGTCTCCCCGCCTGATTGAGGGTAGCGGCCAGGGCAAAGTCGGACGCGTCGCTTTCCACCTGGAAGGGGATGGATTCGTCCACTGCGTGCATGGTGGCTTTGGCAATGTCTTCCTTGATACGGTGGAAGGCTAAGCGGGCCTCTGCCGTCAAGGGAAAAGAGGTGGACTTGATCAGCGGATGGGCCTTGTCCGCATAGTAGGGGACCCACTGGGCGTAATAGGAGAAAAACCCTAGGCACCTCTTCAGGGCCTTGAGGCAGTGGGGCAGTGGGAGTTCCATAAGGGGACGCATCCGGTCGGGGTCGGGGCCGATGACTCCGTGTTCCACAACACAGCCAAGGATGGCGAGGCGGTTTGTGCGGAATATGCACTTCTCCTTGTTATATGTCAGGTTCAGGAGTTGGGCGGTGCGGAGGAATTTTTCGAGGTTTGCGTCATGGCCCTGCAAGTCACGGCCGCAGATGGTCACATTGTCCAGATATGGGAAAGTGGCCTGCAACGCATTTTGATCTACCATCCGGTCCATCTCCCTTTGGAAGATGGAGACCCCGTTGGTGACGCCAAAGGGAACCCTAAGGAAGTGGTAGAGGCGGCCGTTTGCCTCAAAGGCAGTATACTGGCGGTCCTCAGGGCGGATAGGGAGCTGGTGGTACGCTGATTTCAGGTCAATGGTCGAGAAGACGCGGTACTGCGCGATCTGGTTGACCATATCAGCTATGCGGGGGAGTGGGTAGGCGTCCAGCAGGGTGTAGCGATTTATTGTCTGGCTGTAGTCGATGACCAGGCGCTGCTTCTCGCCGGTCTTAACGACCACAACCTGGGCTCGCCAGGGGCTGGTGCTGCCCTCAATAATCCCTTCCTTCAGGAGCCGCTCCACTTCGGTTTTAATGAAAACCCTGTCCCCGGCACTGTATCGCCTGCTCTTTGTGGCGATGGGCTTACAGTCGGGGGTGAGGTTAGCAAACAGTGGGGGGGGGGGTGACTCTGAGTGTGGAGAGGTTGCACCTGGTGCGCGGCGGGCAATTTGGGAGCTGCTGGCTACGGACTGTGAGTGGGGGTAGGGGTCCACCGTACGCCATCGTAACACTTTTAAGGTGGCACTGAAAATCTAACCCCAGCAGGACGGCAGCGCAGAGGTCGGGCAGGACCAGAAGTTTAAAATGATCGTACACGGTCCCGTCTATTACGAGTGTCACTACGCAGTAGCCGCCGATGTCCGCCGACTGGGACTCGGAGGCCATAGAAATCCGCTGGTGCGCAGGCAGGACTGGGAGAGAGCAACGCCGCACCGTGTCGGGGTGGATGAAGCTCTCCGTGCTCCCAGAGTCAAAAAGGCAGATTGTATCGTGGCCATTTACCTTAATGTCCATTGTGGAACTGGCCAGCTGGTGCGGTCTCGCTTGGTCCAGTGTAACGGATGCCAGCGTAGGGGTCGGTGTGTCGCTGCGGGTATCAGATGAGGCGGTGTTGGGGGCCTGCTGCGTTCCGGCTGTCGTCCAAGATGGCGGCGTCCATGATCCCCATGTGGCTGGAGGCGTCCAAAATGGCTGCTGTACCGGTGGTTCGCACATGGCCGGGGAGGCCCAAGATGGCGGCCCGCATGGCCCACACGCGGCGCTGCTGGGGTTCGGGGTGGCTTTGGCCCTGCAGACGTTAGCGTAGTGTCCCTTCTTCCCGCAGCCCGAGCAGATCGCGTTTTTCGCCGGGCAGCGCGCTCTGGGGTGTTTGGCCTGGCCACAGAAGTAGCATTTCTGGCCTTGGGGCACTGCTGTCTGGCCTTGGGACACTGCTGCAGTAGTTGGGCCGTTGCTGGGATGTGGCTGGGGTGGCACGGCGCTATGAGGCGGTCCTACCGTGTCCCAGGCTGTCATTCCCCGCGGCGTCCACGGTGCAGAGGAGTAGGCATCCATGCCCCGGTAGGTTGCATCCAATGATAGTGCAAGTTCAGAGGCCTTGTTGAGGTCGAGGTCACTCTGCTCCAACAGTCGCTGTCGGGTGTAATTGGATCTGTGGCCCGCTACAAAAGCGTCCCGGATAAGTTCCTGTGTGTACACGGCGGCCTTTACATCCTTACAACCACAGGCCCGGCCAAGCACAGACAGTGCCTGAAGGTATTCCACGGTCGATTCCCCAGGTTGTTGTTTACGACTCCCCAGAAGGTGCCTGGCGTACACTTCGTTCACTGGGCGCGTGTACTGGTCCTTGAGGAGCTTGATAGCGTCCGCGTACGAGGTCGCGTCTTGGATGACCGAGTGCACTCGGTGGTTCACTTTGGAGGTCAGGACATCCAGTTTGTCCTCGTCCGATTTGATTGCTGCGGAGGTGGTCAGGAATTTTTCGAAACACTTAAGCCAGTGAGTAAACTTGGTGGATGAGTCCGCCTCCCGATGATCTAAGTCCAGGCATGCTGGTGTGAGGATCTTCTCCATTATAAAAATTTTGTTAATAAAATTGATGCGCTATCAATTACTCATAAAAGACTGAGAGTTAAGAGAGTAACTAAAGGCTTTTATTAACAAAAGAATGAAGGTCTGCCTCGAGTGGTCGACCGGTCCAGAAATACAAAGGGCTGGGGAGCAGTCACCTTTATACTAGGACTTGTGGGAGGAGTCAGCCGAGGCATGTCCAGGCATGTACACAGTGGAATACAAACAGTGGTTTACCACATCTCCGTCATCAGCAAAGTGATGGAAGGTGTCGTCGACAGTGCTATCGAGCAGCACTTACTCA
Source organism: Somniosus microcephalus (assembly GCF_052327205.1). Classification (NCBI taxonomy): domain Eukaryota; kingdom Metazoa; phylum Chordata; class Chondrichthyes; order Squaliformes; family Somniosidae; genus Somniosus; species Somniosus microcephalus. Next base: position 95,775,943 of record NC_140987.1, on the reverse strand, counting down.
CCAATAACCTGCTCACTAATGCCCAGTTTGGGTTCCGCCAGCACCACTCGGCTCTGGACCTCATTACAGCCTTGGTCCAAACATGGACAAAAGAGCTGAATTCCAGAGGTGAGTTGAGAGTAACTGTCCTTGACATCAAGGCAGCATTTGACCGAGTGTGGCATCAAGGAGCCCTAGTAAAACTGGTCAATGGGAATCGGGGGGAGGGGGGTGGGGGAAACTCTCCACTGGCTATAGTCATACCTAGCACAAAGGAAGATGGTTGTGGTGGTTGGAGGTCAATCATCACAGCCCCAGGACATCGCTGCAGGAGTTCCTCAGGGCAGTGCCCTAGGCCCAACCATCTTCAGCTGCTTCATCAATGACTTTCCCTCCATCATAAGGTCAAAAGTGGGGATGTTCGCTGATGACTGCACATTGTTCAGTGCCATTCTCAACTCCTCAGATAATGAAGCAGTTCATGCCCGCATGCAGCAAGACCTGGATGACATTCAGGCTTGGGCTGATAAGTGGCAGGTAACATTCACGCCACACAAGTACCAGGCAAAGACTATCTCCAACAAGTGAGTGTCTAACCACCATCCCTTGACATTCAACGGCATTACCATCGCTGAATCCCCCACCATCAATATCCTGGGGGTCACCATTGACCAGAAACTTAACTGGACCAGACACATAAATACTATGGCAACAAGAGCAGGTCAGAGGCTGGGTATTTTGCAGCGAGTGTCTCACCTCCTGACTCCCCAAAGCTTTTCCACCATCTACAAGGCACAACTCAGGAGTATGACGGAATACTCTGCACTTGCCTGGATGAGTGCAGCTCCACCAACACTCGAAGCTTGACACCATCCAAGACAAAGCAGCCCGCTTGATTGGCACCCCATCCACCACCTTAAACATTCACTCCCTCCACCACCGGCGTACCATGGCTGCAGTGTGTACCATCTACAAGATGCACTGCAGCAACTCGCCAAGGCTTCTTCAGCAGCACCTCCCAAACCCACAAACAGCAGGTGCATGGGAACATCACCACCTCCAAGTTCCCCTCCAAGTCACACACCATCCTAACTTGGGAGTATATCGCTGTTCCTTCATCGTCACTGGGTCAAAATCCTGGAACTGCCTCCCTAACAGCACTGTAGGAGTACCTTCACCACATGGACTGCAGAGGTTCAAGAAGGTGGCTCACCACCACCTTCTCAAGGGCATCTAGGGATATGCAATAAATACTGGCCATGCCAGCGTCACCCACATCCCATGAACGAATATTTAAAAAATGTATCACAAGATAATAATGGATGAAAAAGGCTATTCAGCCCATCTTAATTCATCCATCAGAAAGACCCTAAAATCCCTCATTGTAGCATCTGATTGTTTCTTAAATGACTGCAGGGGTTTTGCCTCCACTACTCTGTCTGTAATTCTATTCCATATATTAATCACTCTTTCCATAAATAAGAATTTCCTGATAATCAGTCCTAAATTATCCTTTTACTTGCTTAAACCTATGTCCCCTTATTCTACTTTCACAATTCAGTTTAAAGTCAAATTCCCGAATTACTTTCTGCATTCCCTTAACTATCTTATATACCTCTGTAAGATCACCGCTCGGACACATCCTTTCTGGGCTAAAAAGTGCATGTTTCACCAATCTTATCTCATAATTAAAAACTTGTAGCTTTTATCTTCACTGTCTCCAGTGCTTGAATACCTCCCTTGTGTGTTCACAATGAGAACTGGGTGCAGCATTCAAAGTGCAGTCTGACCAGAGCACTATGAAGTTTATTACAATTTCCTGTAAATTATATCCAATATTCCATTGGCTATGTTGATCACTGCTCTGTATTGGTTGAACATGTTTAGCATTGAGTCCAATAAGTGTCTGAGGTCTCTTTCAGCTTCACCCTTAGCTATTTCAACACCATCCATGGAGTATGAATGTTTCCAATTTGCCTTCCTTTTTGCAGTGCTATACACTTGGCTCCATTAAATTTCACCTGCTATTGTTTTATCCACTTAAATATTTTATCCAACACATGCTATAATTTTTGAACTGTGTATTCCAATTCCAGTGCCCCTTCTAGTTTGCCATCATCTACAAACTTGACCACTTTGTATTGAGTTTCTGATTCCAGGTCATTTATGTTCATTAAAAACACTAGTGGTCCCAACGCTGAGCTGAGGCTACCCATCCAATTCTTCTATCAATACTTGTCGTTTTTTACCCTTCAACTAGTTTCTTAACCATTCCCAAGGTTTACCCTGAATCCCCATAAAATGCCTTTTGTGAGTCTAGGTACACTTTGAGGGACATAAGAACATAAGAATTAGGAGCAGGAGTAGGCCATTTGGCCCATCGAGCCTGTTCTGCTATTCAATAAGATCATGGCTGATCTTCTATCGCATCTCCACTTTCCTGCACTATCCCCATATCCTTTGATTCCCTTAATATTCAAAAATCTATCGATCTCTGTCTTGAATATATTCAACGACTGAGCCTCCACAGCCCTCTGGGTAGAGAATTCCAAAGTTCACCTCCCCCTAAGTGAAGAAATTTCTACTCATCTCAGTCCTAAATGGCCGACCCCTTATTCTGAGACTGACTCCTGGTTCTAGACTCCCCAGCCAGGGGAAACATCCTCCCTGCATCTACCCTGTCAAGCCCTGTAAGAATTGTGTATGTTTCAATGAGATCATCTCTCATTCTTCTAAACTCTAGAGAATATAGGCCTATTCTACTCAATCTCTCCTCATAGGACAATCTATACAGACCCCCAAACAGTAATGCGGAGGTTGGGGATGGCATTAAATGGGAAATTAGAGACGCGTGCAATAAGAGCACAGCAGTTATCATGGGTGACTTTAATCTACGTATAGATTGGGCTGACCAAATTAGTAACAATACTGTGGAGGAGGAATTCCTGGAGTGTATATGGGATGGTTTCCTGGACCAATATGTCGAGGAACCAACTAGAGATCAGGCCATCTTAGACTGGGTATTATGTAATGAGAAAGGAATAACTAGCAATCTTGTTGTGAGAGGGCCCTTGGGCGGAGCGATCATACTATGATAGAATTCTTCATTAAGATGGAGAGTGAAGTAGTTGACTCAGAGACTAGGGTCCTGAATTTAAATAAAGGAAACTACAATGGTATGAGGCGCGAGTTGGGTAGGATTGATTGGGGAATATTACTCAAAGGGTTGGCGGTGGATAGGCAATGGCAAACATTTAAAGATCGCATGGATGAACTACAGAATTTGTTCATTCCTGTTTGGCATAAAAATAAAACAAAAAAGGTGACTCAACCGTGGCTAACAAGGGAAATTATGGATAGCATAAGATCCAAGGAAAGGACATATAAATTGGCCAGAAAAAGCAGTAAACCTGAGGATTGGAAGCACTTTAGGATTCAGCAAAAGAGGACAAAGGGATTAATTTAGAGGGGGAAAATAGAGTATGAGAGTAAGCTTTCAGGGAACAAAAACTGACTGTAAAAGCTTCTATAGATATGTGAAGAGAAAAAGATTGGTGAAGTCAAGCGTAGGTCCCTTGCAGTCAGAATCAAGGGAATTTATAATGGGGAACAAAGAAATGGCAGACCAATTAAATACATACTTTGGTTCTGTCTTCACAAAGGAGGACACAAATAACCTCCCAGAGATGTCGGGGAACATAGGGTCTAATGAGAGGGAAGAACTGAATGAAATCAGTATTTGTAGGGAAATGGTGTTAGGGAAATTGATGGGATTGAAGGCCGATAAATCCCCAGGGCCTGATAATCTACATCCTAGGGTACTGAAGGAAGTGGCCCTAGAAGTAGTAGCTACATTGCTGGTCATCTTCCAAAATTCTAGAGATTCTGGAACAGTTCCCATGGATTGGAGGGTAGCTAATGTTACCCCACTATTCAAAAAAGGTGGTAGAGAGAAAACGGGGAATTATAAACCGGTAAGCCTGACATCGGTAGTGGGGAAAATGCTAGAGTCCATTATAAAAGATGTAATAGCAGAGCACTTGGAAAACAGTGACTGGATTGGACAAAGTCAACATGGATTTACAAAAGGTAAATCTACTGGAATTTTTTGAGGATGTTGTGGTGTACCGATCACAGAAAGGACACAATCCGCTTTCCGGTCCGTAGACTATAAATCAGGCGTCATGCATTTAAGAAGGATCACACCTTTAAGAAACTCGATCTGCAACATAGTTAAGCCCAGAGCGGGGGAGGAGCAGTCGAAGCTGCACACTGATGAAAGGCAGTCGTACTTTGTGTAGTCTCTGACTCCATTTGGTGTTCAGCATGCAGCCTCAACAATTAAACCTTTTCTGTTGAACCTCTCCGAGTTCAGTATTTTTTGCTAGGAGTATGTAGACTCCTACAATGTAACTGGTAGAGTAGATAAGGGAGAATGTGGTGTATTTGGACTTTCAGAAGGCTTTCGATAAGGTCCCGCATAAGAGATTAGCGTGTAAAGTTAAGGCACATGGGATTGGGGGCAAGGTACTGGCTTGGATAGAGAACTGGTTGGCAGACAGGAAGCAAAGAGTTGGAATAAATGGGTCTTTTTCCGAGTGGCAGGCAGTGACTACTGGGGTACCGCAGGGATCGGTCCTAGGACCCCAGCTATTCACAATATATATTAATGATCTAGATGAGGGAATTAGATGTAATATCTCCAAGTTTGCAGACGACACAAAGCTGGGTGGGCGTGTGTGCTGTGAGGAGGATGCCGAGAAACTCCAGTATGATTTGGACAGGTTGGGTGATTGGGCAGATGCATGGCAGATGCAGTATAATGTGGATAAATGAGAGGTTATCCACTTTGGTGGCAAAAACAGGAAGGCAGATTATTATCTGAACGGCAATAGATTGGGAGAAGGGGATGTGCAACGAGACCTGGGTGTCCTTGTGCACCAGTCGCTGAAGGTAAGCATGCAGGTGCAGCAGGCGGTTAAGAAGGCAAATGGTATGTTGGCCTTCGTAGCGAGAGGGTTCGAGTACAGGAACAAGGATATCTTGCTGCAGTTGTACAGGGCCTTGGTGAGACCACACCTTGAGTAATGGCCAAGAAATTCGGGTCGGGTGCAAGCCCCCGACCTGCACTTACCTAGCGCGCTGGCCGTTGAGCTGTGGGCCTGCGTGGGATTCCGATCCTGGGCCTCCTCCAACTGCCGACGCGCAGTGCTTGCGTATCCCAGGGGCGCAGTTGGTTCGATGCGTCCCCTGGGATCACATGGGCCATGGAGAGCCAATGGTAGCAGGGAATGCTTCATTCATAAGTTTGACAGGAAGAGCTGTCAAACCTATAAATACTATTAAGCCCCAAAACATCACTAAAACTTCAAATACATTTTTTTTTTAAATCACATCTTTAAAATAACTATAAATTACATGAAATAACTATTTTAAACAATAATTTAAATTTTTGAAAAAATTAATTACATTTTCTAACGGGGCTAAAAATAAACTTACCTTTCTTTAAAGTATTTAAAAAAATAAACCTGTGAAAAAAATGTTTTAATTTTAATTACTTCACCACTTACCTTGTTAAAAGCAGGCCTTGCGCCTGCTTTTTAAAAGTGTAATTGCTGGAGACTTACCCTCTCGAAGAAACCTGCAAAAAAAACGTAAGTTCAATGCGCACGCACTGCCTCTCCAGTGCACGTGTTCCACCTGTCAACCCCTTCTTTCAGGGGAACGGAAGTGCCGGTTTCCTGCGCATGCGCAGTGCATGCACGAAACCAGCACTTTCGTTGGGCCTACGCGTGAGTACCCCGTGTGTGTTCACGCATTGGGACCCAAATTTCTGGGCCATTGTTTGCAGTTTTGGTCACCTTATCTGAGGAAGGATGTTCTTGCTATGGAGGGAGTGCAGCGAAGATTCACCAGACTGATTCCTGGGATGGCAGGAATGACGTATGAGGGGAGATTGGGTCGATTTAAAAAAAAAAAAAAATTATTCATTGATGGGATGTGGCCCATCCCTAATTGCCCTTGAGAAGATGGTGGTGAGCCGCCTTCTTGAACCGCTGCAGTCCATATGGTGTAGGTACACCCACAACGCTGTTAGGAAGGGAGTTCCAGGATTTTGGCCCAGCGACAGTGAAGGAACGGCGATACAGGCCCAAGTCAGGATGGTGTGTGGCTTGGAGGGGAACTTGTAGGTGGTGATGTTCCCATGCGTCTGCTGCCCTTGTCCTTCTAAGTGGTAGGGGTTGCGGGTTTGGAAGGTGCTGTTGAAGGAGCTTTGGCGAGTTGCTGCAGTGCATCTTGTAGATGGTACACACTGCAGCCACAGTGCGTCGGTGGTGGAGGGAGTGAATGTTGAAGGTGGTGGATGGAGTGCCAATCAAGCGAGCTGCTTTATCCTGAATGGTGTCGAGCTTCTTGAGTGTTGTTGGAGCTGCACTCATCCAGGCAAGTGGAGAGTATTCCATCAAACTCCTGACTTGTGCCTTGTAGATGGTGGAAAGGCTTTGGGGAGTCAGGAGGTGAGACACTCGCCGCAGAATTCCCAGCCTCTGGCCTGCTCTTGTAGCTACAGTATTTATATAGCTGGTCCAGTTCAGTTTCTGATCAATGGTAACCCCCAGGATGTTGATAGTGGGGGATTCAGCGATGGTAATGCCATTGAATGTCAAGGGGAGATGGTTAGAGTCTCGCTTGTTGGAGATGGTCATTGCCTGGCACTTGTGTGGTGTGAATGTTACTTGCCACTTGTCAGCCCAAGTCTGAATGTTGTCCAGGTCTTGCTGCATATGGACACGGACTGTGTCAGTATCTGACGAGTCTCGAATGGTGCTGAACAGTGTGCAATCATCAGCGAACATCTCCACTTCTGACCTTATGATGGAGGGAAGGTCATTGATGAAACAGCTGAAGATAGTTGGGCCTAGGACACTGCCCTGAGGAACTCCTGCAGTGATGTCATGTGATTGAGATGAATGACCTCCAACAACCACAGCCAACTTCCTTTGTGCTAGGTATGATTCCAACCAATGGAGAGTTTTCCCCTTGATTCCCATTGACTTCAGTTTTGCTAGGGCTCCTTGATGCCACACTTGATCAAATGCTGCCTTGATGTCAAGGGCAGTCACTCTCACCTTATACTTATACTCGCTGGAGTTTAGAAGAATGAGAGGGGATCTCATTGAAACGTATAAAATTCTAACAGGACTAGACAGACTAGATGCAGGAAGGATGTTCCCGATGGCGGGGGAGTCCAGAATCAGGGGTCGCAGTCTAAGGATAAGGGGTAAGCCATTTAGGACAGAGATGAGGAGGAATTTCTTCACCCAGAAAGTGGTGAACCTGTGGAATTCTCTATCACAGAAGGCAGTTGAGGCCAATTCATTAAATATATTCAAGAAGGAGTTAGATATATTTCTTAAGGCTAAAGGGATCAAGGGATATGGGGAGAAGGCAGGGACAGGGTACTGAGTTTGGATGATCAGCCATGATCTTATTGAATGGCTGAGCAGGCTTGAGGGGCCAAATGGCCTACTCCTGCTCCTATCTTCTATGTTTCTATGTTAAATCTCCCCATCCCAGGAACCAGTCTGGTGAACCTTTGTTGCACTCCGTCTATGGCAAGTATATTCTTAGGTAAGGAGACCAAAACTGTTCACAATATTCCAAATGTGGTCTCACCAGAGCCCTATATAATTGCAGTAAGACATTTTTACTTTTATATTCAAATCCTCTTGTAATAAAGGCCAACATACCATTTGCTTTCCTAATTGCTTGCTGTACCTGCATGTTAACTTTCCAGTTTACAGGATAAATATCATCTATCACAGGGGATTTACTGGTTTTGAACCATCTGAGCCTCGCTTTAATCTCATTTATATTGCAGTTATTAATTTTGCCAAAGTTACCTTTGTTCGGGAATAGAATGTTCCTCATATCTTCTGTTGTAAGTACTTGGAAGAACTAATCATTCAGAATCATTACTATCTTGGGCTCATTCTTTGTTTCAAGGCTCTTGCATCTTTTATGGTATTCAGCTCTTTTGCAGTTGTGGTACTGAACTTTTTGTTTACTGTTATGTTTAGCTTCTGTTGCTATACTTTTTTCCAGGTTTTTCTTTGCCCCCCTGATCACTCTTTTAACAAGTTTCTGCATTTTCTTATATACATCTTAGTAAATTCCTTCCCCTTTTTAAGAACATGAGAAATAGGAGCAGGAGTAGGCCAATCGGCCCCTCGAGCCTGCTCCGCCATTCAATAAGATCATGGCTGATCTGATCCTAACCTCAAATCTACTTTCACTCTCCATCCCACCCGAACCCATGTGATCTCCCGGGAGAGGCGAAAAACCAGATAAAAAACCCAATGGCCAATTTGGGAGAAAAAATCTGGGAAATTCCTCTCCGACCCATCTAGGCGATCGAAACTCGTCCAGGAGATCACTCTGACCCTGTATTTCCTGCAGTACTTACCTTCTGTAAGAGGTGATCTCCACCCCGGCCAGGAACAGGCCCAATTTACTCTTGAAGGACTCCTAGCTGGCAGCCTGTTCCCGAGGTCTCCACTAATCCCTGTGAATAGAACCATCTCCTGAAATCTAACACAGAATTAGAACACAAGAAGTAGGAGCAGGACCAGGCTACACGGCCCCTGGGCCCGCTCCGCCACCCACAGGGCCATGACCGATCCGAACCTAGCCTCATGTCCGATTTCCTACCCACTCCCCGTAACCCCTAATTCCCCTTACTTCTAGGAAACTGTCTATTTCTGTTTTAAATTTATTTAATGATGTAGCTTCCACAGCTCTCTGGGGCAGCAAATTCCACAGACCTACCACCCTCTGAGTGAAGAAGTTTCTCCTCATCTCAGTTTTGAAAGAGCAGCCCCTTATTCTAAGATTATGCCCCCTCGTTCTAGTTTCACCCATCATTGGGAACATCCTCACCGCATCCACCCGATCAAGCCCCTTCACAATCTTATATGTTTCAATAAGATCGCCTCTCATTCTTCTGAACTCCAATGAGTAGAGTCCCAATCTACTCAACCTCTCCTCATATGTCAACCCCCTCATCCCCGGGATTAACCGAGTGAACCTTCTTTGTACTGCCTCGAGAGCAAGTATGTCTTTTCTTAAGTATGGACACCAAAACTGTATGCAGTATTCCAGGTGTGGTCTCACCAATACCCTGTACAACTGCAGCAATACCTCCCTGTTTTTATATTCCATCCCCCTAGCAATAAAAGCCAACATTCCATTGGCCTTCTTGATCACCTGCTGCACCTGCATACTAACTTTTTGTGTTTCGTGCACCAGGACCCCCAGATCCCTTTGTACTGCAGTACTTTCCAGTTTCTTGCCATTAAGATAATAACTTGCTCTATGATTTTTCCTGCCAAAGTGCATAACCTCACACGTTCCAGTATTATATTCCATCTGCCAAATCTCTGCCCACTTACTTAGCCTGTCTATGTCCCTTTGCAGGTTTTTTATGTCCTCCTCACTCACTACTTTCCCTCCCATCTTTGTATCATCTGCAAACTTTGATATGTTACACTCGGTCCCTTCCTCCAAATCGTTAATATAGATTGTAAAAAGTTGGGGTCCCAGCACTGACCCCTGCGGAACACCACTAGTTACTGATTGCTAGTCTGAGAATGAACCATTTATCCCAACTCTCTGCTTTCTGTTAGATAGCCAATCCTCCACCCATGCCAGAATATTACCCCCAATCCTGTGATTTTTTATCTTGAGCAATAATCTTTTGTGTGGCACCTTGTCAAATGCCTTTTGGAAGTCTAAATACGCTACGTCCACTGGTTCCCCTTTATCCACCCTGTATGTTACGTCCTCAAAGAACTCAAGCAAATTTGTCAAATATGACTTCCCCTGAAGGATTTGATGAGGTCACTTTTCCTCTTTGATTTTCTAGAATATGTTTGTTAATCTATTTAGGGTCAAATTTGTTTAGTCTTATGTTGTTGATTTTAAGCATATATTTATCCTGCACGCTCAGTCAGCATGATACCTTTAAAAGTGTTCCAGTAATCATCATCTAGTATTCTGGACTGGCCTTGCCAGTCCATTTACTTTAGTTGCTCTCTCATCTTTGCAGTTAGACCTGAATCCTAGTGTTAGATATTTCTGACTCCCAGATCATTCTGTGGTTGCCATCTGCCAGGGGTACTACAGCTTTCATTTTATGTACATTTTCTGGGTCATTAATGAATACAAGGTGAAGATGAGCACAGCTTCTCATGGCTTCCCTGACACACTGGGTCATGAACCAGTCAGGCATTACATTTACCAATTCTGACCCTGAACCATTTGGGTTTTCCCAGCTTATTTTTGGTTACTTGAAGTCTCCCATTAAAAAATTTCTTGTTCTCACAAATTGTTCCTATCGCTTCATAGAGCAAACTGTCCTTCTTATGATTATCTAGTGACAACATATCCCTAGTGTTAGTTTGGATATTTTCACCTTACATGTCTTAGAGTAGTTCATTTTATAACTTACTACCTACCACAGGATCAACTTTTTTTTAACCTCCCAGGTGTCTATGGCATAAGAAAAGTGATGGCTCTATATGACATGAACACTTTTCTTATCCTTGCTGTCTTTCCTGAACACTCCATATTTATTTTTTAATATTAATTTCCATATCTGGATTATGTCATTTTCTAATATATCCTATAATGAAGATCCCAAAACTGCATTCCAGATGTGGCTGCACCATTGTTTCAATATTCCATTTGACTAATTAATGTTTTTTAACCTATTCATCCATTTTTAACGATTTATGTTTCTTCACACCTAAAGCCATTTGCTCATCACCTACATTAAGAAACCATTTAAGATATATTTTCATTCTTTATTCTTGTTCACAAATGTATTACCTCATATTTTTCTTTCTTAAACTGCCAATGCCACTTATCTGCCCTTTACTTTAGCCTTTTTATATTCTCATGTTTGTTACTACCTGCAGTTTGGACCAGCAGCAAACTTTTATATTTATATATATGTATATGTATACACACACACTGGGGCCGGTATGTCAGCTGCATGCTGATGAGGGTCCTGATCCCAGAGGAAGGGTGTAACCCCTTTAAGAACCTCCCCTTTAAAGAGTGGGAGGAGAGTTTCCCAGCCAGCTGAGCATAAAAGGGCGAGGCTCAAGAGAAGTCGGCCCTGAAAAGAGGCTGGGAGTTGAAGAACTGAAAGATGCACTGTGTGGTCATGCTATGTGCTATGTGCTATGTGCTATGTGCTATGTGCTATGTGCTTTGTGCATTAAAAGGTTTTTGGAATTTGGATTGTTCAAGGACTACTGTTTGTAAGGAAAAGGCGTCAGATGTGTCTCTAATAGGGAAAGAAAGAGACCAACCCAATGGAGGAAATGTTTAGAGATCTGGTGCAGACCATGCAAGCTCTGCAAGAGGCCCACGGGGCGACACAAGAGAGGACCACTCAGATCCTTGAGGCTCAGCAGGAGACCACCCAACTACTACTGACCCAGGTCACCCAAAGTCGGGTAGAGATCGCTGAATTGAGACAGCAGCGGGGCCAGATGGAGGGTCAGAAATCCCCCATCCAACCTATCCGAGCCAGTTTAATGCTGCAGAAAATGACTACAGAGGACGACATGGCGGCATACCTCTTGGCCTTTGAAAGATGTGCCGAGCAGGGCAGGTGTCCACAAGACCAATGGGATGGCATTGTGGCACCCTTCTTAGTGGGCGATGCTCAGAAGGCCTACTTTGATCTGGAGCTGCAGGCAGCAGCGAACTACCCACAGTTGAAGGCAGAGTTCCTCGCCAGGGCTGGCGTCAGCTTAACTGTACGGACTCAGAGATTCAACGCCTGGTCCTACCAGGAGGGCAAGGCACCCCTTTCTCAAGTGTTTGACTTAATAGATGTGGTCAATAGGTGGCTTCAACCTGACAGCAACTCCCCTGCAAGGATCGTGAAGTTGCTGGTAATGGACACTTTAACTACGAGCCCTTCCACCCCAGATCAGAAAGTTGGTGGATCAAGGGAACCTGGCCAATGCCCAAGAGTTGATCGAGCTGGCGGAAAGACAACTCCCCGACATTCTCCAGGCCACACAAACCTGGGCAAACCCCCCCCATGAGTCCAAAGAAGGTGACTGTAAGGGGGGGCACTGAAGAGTTGAAAGGGGCTTATGGGTGTAGCCTATGTAACCACAAATCTGGGGGTAAACAGGAAACCAACAACAACTTGTATTTATATAGCACCTTTAACGTACTAACACGTCCCAAGGCGTTTCACAGGAGTATTATAAGGCAAAAAATTTGACACCGAGCCACATAAGGAGAAATTAGGGCAGGTGACCAAAAGCTTGATCAAAGAGGTAGGTTTTAAAGAGTGTCTTAAAGGAGGAAAGAGAGGCGGAGAGGTTTAGGCAGGGAATTCCAGAGCTTAGGGCCTCGGCAACAGAAGGCACGGCCACCAATGGTTGAGCGATTATAATCAGAGATGCTCAAGAGGGCAGAATTAGAGGAGTGCAGATATCTCCGAGGGTTGTGGGGCTGGAAGAGGTTAGAGCTAGGGAGAGACAAGGCCATGGAGGGATTTGAAAACCAGGATGAGAATTTTAAAATTGAGGCATTGCTTAACTGGGAGCCAACGTGGGTCAGCGAACACAAGGGTGATGGGTGAATGGAACTTGGTGCGAGTTATGACACGGGCAGCAGAGTTTTGGATGACCTCAAGTTTACAGAGGGTAGAACGTGGGAAGCCAGCCAGGAGTGCATTGGAATAATCAAGTCTAGTGGTAACAAAGGCATGGATGAGGGTTTCAGCAGCCATACCCTGATCCAAAGGGGATCCAGACTGCCTACAGAAAAGAGGGCAGGTTGAGAACCTCTCCCAAGTGTTTCCCTTTTTCAAGTTGTATCAGGGGTCCAGGAAGCCCAAAAAATCAAAGGGAACAGAGGAAAGACAAAGCAAGAGGAAGTAGAGAGGAGGTGCCCAGAGTTTTAGTTGGGGACCAAGACCCTATTCCCTCTGCTTCTCCAGCCCCAGAGGGGGAACCAGGGCCTGGTTCAAGGGGGTGGAGAGAGGAGCTCCTCCAGCGGTTGCCAGGGGAGGACGTGATAAATTTCAAGGGACTGGATATATATACTTCCCACTTTCAATGGGAGCAGATAAATGATCCAGTCCTACAAAATGTGAAACAAGAGTTAGTGGTGATAAATGAGCACTCCGTTGAGGGTAAAACAAAAGGTCCTGGGCCGTATTGCATAATAACTTTTTTATACAGTGATTCTGGCAGCGGGTGGCAGCGAGATGAAGTGGAACAATTGCTGATGCCACAGCCACATAGGCGGCAGTCCTTGACTTGCCCACAAGCACCTATTCGGAAGTCACCTGGGAACGGAGAAGACTCTGGAGTGGTTATTGAGACGATTCTTCTGGCTGGGGTGTATGAAGAAGTATGCCGATTCTGTACCTCCTGTCCAGAGTGTCAGCTGTTTGGACCCAGGGCTCACTGTCGCACTCCATTAGCCCATCTCCCAATAATTGAGGTGCCCTTCGAAAGGATCGCTCTGGACCTAGTGGGACCGCTGGAGAGGTCAGCACACGAGGACACCGAATATTTTAGTATTTGACTATGCCACACGATATCCGGAGGCTATTCCCCTAAGGAACACAACCCCTAAAACCATAGCGGGTTAATTAGTAAAGATGCTCTCCAGGGTAGTGATCCCAAAGGAGTTCTTAACGGACCAAGGGACTTATTTTGTGTGCAAACTGACGAAAGACCTTTTTACCCTGCTCCAAGAGTCTTAAGGACCTCAGTGTACCATCCTCAAACTGATGGCCTTGTGGAGAGGTTCAATAGAACCCTTGAGAATCCTACTGCTGCATCTCATGTTTCCAGTTAAGGAAGTGCCCCAGTCCTCTACAGGGTTTTCCCCATTTGAGCTGCTGTATGGACCACAGCCTTGCGGAATCCGCGACATCGTGAAAGAGGAATGAGAGAAATAAAACCGTTCCTCCAAAAATATTGTTGAACATGTAGTGAAGATGAGGAAGTGGATCAATGTGGTTACGCCCATAGTGAGGGCTCATTTGGAGAACGCGCAGGAAAACCAGAGAGGCCAGTATAATAAAGAGGCTGCAGTCAGGAGGTTCCTACCAGGTGACCATGTGATTGTCCTTGTCTCCACATCTGAAAGCAAGCTCTTTGCACGGTGTCAGGGACCTTATGAGGTTATAGAGGCTGTGGGCCCAGTGAACTATAAGATCAGACAACCTCGGATAGCCGATGGCTCTATGCTGTGGGGAGTTAGGAGAGAAAGAGAGAGGAATGTGTAGCAGGGTGACTGGTTGATGAGGGTCCTGATCTCAGAGGAAGGGTAACGCCCCTTTAAGAACCTCCTTTTAAATATAACTGCCCCTGGAGTGGGAGGAGACTTTCCCCAGCCAGCTAAGTGTAAAAGGGTGAAGTTCAAGGGAAGTAGGCCCTGAAAAGAGGCTGGGGGTTGAAGAGCTGAAAGATGCAGTCTTGCTTTGTGTTATGTTGGTTTTTTTTATTACTCGTTTATGGGATGTGGGCGTCACTGGCAAGGGCAACATTTATTGCTCACCTTTAAAAGGTGTGCTTGAAAAGGTGTTTGGAACTTGGTTTGTTCAAGGACTACTATTTGCAGGGGGCTAGAAACCTATGTAGTGAAATAGAGGAAAGTGAAAGGCAGACAGAAATAAATGGTAAAAGGGTGAGGAACAAAAAACAAAGGGCCAAACTAATTCATAAAAAATGTGAGCATAAAAAAAGCCTGAGGGTTTTATACCTTAATGCGAGAAGCATCAGGAACAAGGTAGATGAATTAGCTGTGGAAATAGAGGTTAATAATTATGATCTAATTGGGATTACGGAAACATGGTTGCAGGGTGAGCAGGGCTGGGAGCTTAACATACAGGGGTATTCAGTATTTAGGAAGGATCGACAAAAAAGAAAGGGAGGAGGGGTAGCATTGCTAGTAAAAGAGGGGATAAATGCAATTGAAAAGAAGGATATTAACTCAGTTAATACAGAATCTATATGGGTGGAGCTAAGAAATAGCGAGGGGCGAAAAACATTAATAGGAGTGGTATATAGGCCTCCAAATAGTAAAATAGAGGTTAGGGAGGGCATCACGAGGGAAATTAGAGAAGCGTGCAATAAGAGCACAGCTGTCATCATAGGTGACTTTAACTTACATATAGATTGGACTAGCCTAATCAGTAAAAATAATGAGGAGGAGGAATTCCTTGAGTGTTTGAGGGATGGTTATCTGGATCAATATGTCGAGGAACCAACTCGGGAACAGGCTATATTGGACTGGGTACTGTGCAATGAGAAGGGACTAATCAGTAATCTTGTTGTACGGGGACCCTTGGGTCAGAGCGATCATAACATGATCGATTTCTCACTCGAAATGGAGAGCGAAGAAATTGACTCAGAGACTAAGGTCCTGAATTTAAACAAGGGGAATTATGATGCCATGAGACGGGAACTGAGTAGGTCTGATTGGACAACGTTCCTGGGAGGACTGGAGGTAGATAAACAATGGCAAACATTTAAAGATAGAATGACAAAATTGCAAAAATTGTTTATACCAATCTGGCATAAAAGGAAATCTAAAAAGGTGACTCAACCGTGGATAACAGGGGAAATTAGAGACAGCATAAAATCCAAAGATAGGGCGTATAAAATAGCCAAAAAAAGCGCCAGAGCGGAAGATTGGGAACAGTTTAAGATAGAGCAAAGGAGGGCAAAGAGCATGATCAAGAGGGGCAAAATAGCTTACGAAAACAAGCTGGCGGAAAATATAAAAACTAACTCCAAAAGCTTTTATAAATATATCAAAAGGAAAAGACTGGTGAAAACCAAAGTTGGTCCATTGCAGTCAGATACGGGGGAATATATAATGGGAAATAAGGAAATGGCAGATCAACTAAATGCATACTTTGGGTCAGTCTTTACGAAGGAAGACACAAAAAACCTCCCTGGGATATCGGGAAAAATAGGGACATTGGCAAAGGAGGAACTGACGCAAATCAATATCTCTAAGGATATGGTGTTAAGGAAGCTAAAGGGATTGAAGGTGGACAAATCCCCAGGGCCTGATAACATGCATCCTAGGGTACTGAAGGAGGTGGCCCTAGAGATAGCGGATGCACTAAGGATGATTTTTCAGAATTCATTAGACTCGGGAACAGTGCCGATGGATTGGAGGGTAGCTAACGTTACCCCACTATTCAAAAAGGGGGGTAGGGAAAAAGCAGGTAATTACAGACCTGTAAGCCTTACATCAGTTGTGGGCAAAATGCTGGAGTCCATCATTAAGGATGAAATAGCGGAGCACTTAGCAAATGGGGACAGGATAGGACAGAGTCAACATGGATTTACAAAGGGTAAATCGTGCTTGACTAATCTATTGGAATTTTTTGAGGGAGTAACTGGTAGAATAGATGGGGGAGAGCCAGTAGATGTGGTGTACCTGGACTTCCAAAAGGCCTTCGATAAGGTCCCACATAAAAGATTAGCATGGAAAATTGAGGCTCATGGGATAAAGGGGAAAGTTTTGGCGTGGATAGGGAACTGGCTGTCAGATAGAAAACAGAGAGTTGGAATAAACGGCTCATTTTCTGAATGGCAGGCAGTAACAAGTGGGGTACCACAGGGATCTGTCCTGGGCCCCCAGCTGTTCACAATTTACATTAATGACCTGGATCAGGGAGTCGGATGCAGCATTTCCAAATTTGCAGACGACACTAAACTAGGAGGGGGGGTGGGCTCAGAGGAAGAGACCAGGAAGCTCCAGAGCGATTTGGACAGACTGGGCGATTGGGCGGATAAATGGCAGATGCACTATAATGTGGACAAGTGCGAAGTTATCCACCTTGGGTGCAGGAACGGGAGGGCAAATTATTATTTAAATGGCAATAGATTGGGAGAGGGGGAAGTACAGAGAGACCTGGGTGTTCTTGTACACCAGTCACTGAAGGCGAGCATGCAGGTGCAACAGGCGGTCAAGAAGGCAAACGGTATGCTGGCCTTCATAGCAAAAGGGTTAGAATACAGGAACAGGGATACCTTGCTGCAGCTGTACAGGGCACTGGTGAGACCACACCTCGAGTACTGTGTACAGTTTTGGTCGCCTCATCTGAGGAAGGATGTTCTTGCCATGGAGGGGGTGCAGCGGCGATTCACCAGGCTGATACCAGGAATGGCGGGAATGACCTATGAGGAGAGACTATGTAGTTTAGGGATGTACACACTGGAGTTTAGAAGATTGAGAGGGGACCTCATAGAAGTGTATAAAATTCTGACAGGTCTAGACAGACTGGATGCAGAAGGAATGTTTCCCTTGGCGGGTGAGAACAGAACTAGAGGACATAATTTAAGGATAAGGGCTAAACCATTTAGGACAGAGATGAGGGGGAATTTCTTCACTCAGAGAGTGGTGAACCTGTGGAACTCATTGCCACAGAGGGCAGTGTACGCCAGCTCATTAAATATATTTAAGAGGGAATTAGATATATTTCTACGGGCAAAAGGGGTTAAGGGTTACGGAGAGAAGGCGGGGACGGGATACTGAATTAAAGGATCAGCCATGATCTCATCGAATGGCGGAGCAGGCACGAAGGGCCGAATGGCCTACTCCTGCTCCTATCTTCTATGTATCTATGAAAGGAAATGGAGGCTCTGAGACAGTAGGAATTTGTAATAAAATATGCACAAAAGTATCCTAATGCTGATCCCTGGGACATCTTGATAGACATCACCTGCCAGTGTGAGAGAAATCCATTTGGGGGTCAGCCGTGGCTCAGTGGGTAGCACTCTCGCCTCTGAGTCAGAAGGTTGTGGGTTCAAATCCCACTCCAGGGACTTGAGCACCTAATCTAGGCTGACACTTCAGTGGCGTACTTAACTGTCAGACGTGGCGTCTTTTGGATGAGAAGTTAAACCGGGGCCCCGTCTGCCCTCTCAGGTGAACGTAAAAGATCCCACAGCACTATTCGCAGAAGAGCAGGGGAGTTCTCCCAGGTGTCCTGACCAATCTTCAACCAACATCACTTGAAATTTCAACAGCGACCACCAGGAAAGGTAATTTTTTTTTAAATAAAAATTTTGAAAAAATGTTGCTGTGGAGCCAGGAAAAGCAGGGGTGTTCCACTGACTTCACAGTATGCACGATGGGCTCCTCGCCCATTGCCGCCTTGCCCATTGCCGTTCCATTCTCCCCCAGACTTAACCTTAGGGCCACTGCTGACGAGACAAGTGGTCCAACATTCATCTATTTAAATTAGGCGAGTTGCTTGTGGAGGCCAACATGTGCTGACAGCTCACCCAAATAACATGAATGAGGCCAAAAGTCCAATTTCAGGCCAGCCTCAGGCCTCCTGGTTTTGGGGCACACACTGACGGTTTGCTGTTGGTTATGCACTCAAACATGCCGTAACCGTTTTTTACCCCTTATGTCTGTAATGTGATATGAATGGCCACTTAATCTGATATTGGTTGAAAGATGAGTGTTGGCTAGGAAGCCAGGTGAACGCCCCAGTTTTTTTATCACATCTACCTGAACAAGGCCTCGGATTAATATTTCATCCAAAAGACAGCACCGCCAACAATGCCGTAGGCCTTCAACATAGAACCTTCTGACTTAGAGGCAAGAATGCTACTACTGACCTAAAAGATCATCAACCATCTTTAACATTCATTTAAAAAAACCATAAGCCTGTGTCACATTTCAGGTTTATTGTCACCATTTTTCCATAGAAAGAATTTGGAAATAAGATCCATTTATGTGGTGTGTTTTAAATTAAAGAGGCCTTTATCTCAAGGGGACTGGAATACAAAGGGGTAGAATTGTGCTACAGTTGTATAAAGCTCTGGTTAGACCACATTTGGAGCACTGCGTTCAGTTCTGGACACTGCACCTCAAGAAGGATACATCAGGATGTAGTGCAGATTCACCAGAATGATACTGGGCTAAAAGTATTAATTTATGAGGATGGGTTGCATAAACTAGGCCTGTATTCCCTTGAGTATAGAGGATTAAGTGGTTATCGAATTGAGGTGGTTAAGCTGGCTGAAGGATCTGATAGGGTATTTCTTTAGGGGAGTCCAGAACATGGGGGCATAACCTTTAAAATTAGAGCTAGGCCGTTCAGGGGTGATGTCAGGAAGCACTTCTTCACACAAAGGGTAGTGGAAATCTGGAACTCCCTCCCCCAAAAAGCTGTTGCAGCTAGGTCAATTAAAAATTTCAAAACAGTAAGGACGATTCATTGAATGCTATGGACATAAACTTAATATACATCACTGACATTAACTGCACCGAAGCTATTCATTAATAAAAATATTTCTCATTATGAAATGCTCTCGTTTAGATTCAGATACAGCATATTTGAAGGAAATGAAGTGATTTTAAAGGGTTATCAAGGTGTCAGCCTTTTGCCTCTGAGTCAGAAGGCCATGAGTTCAAGCCTCACTCCTAAGTGTTGAGTGCACACAAACAGGTGTTGGGAGGTGCTATCTTTTGGATAACAGGCGCTCTGCCTGTCCTCTCGGGTGCATGTAAAAGATCCCATGGCATTATTCAAAGAACTAGGCAATTCTCCTATGTCCCTGACCATTTATGTTACCCTTATTCCTTACCTTGGTCTGACCTTTACTCTCTCCTATTTTTTATTTTCAGGATTATGTTATTTTCACCAGATTCCTCCTCCCATCTTACTAGTTTAAAGTTTTATTCACAGCCCGACTGATCCTTTCCACTAGAGTAGCCAACATTTATCCTTCAGTCATTATCATTGTAATGTATTATCACATGGTTTAGTATGAGCATGCTCAGTTCGCTCTGGCCTAGTAAAGCAAGCACATGGACCAGCAACTCATCCTGTCTCTGTCCTTCATTTGTTCTACCCACATATATTACATTTTTGCCGATGAGAATGGGATCCCAAAGCCATTTTTAGGGATCATGGAAGGAAACCATGTTCAGCCTTCGAGTGGAAAAGTTTACGGTGAATTTGTGACCCCTAAACTGAATTTTTTGCAATGTTTTACTGTTAATGCTGATGTAGAATTGTCTGTGCTTCGCCTTCACGTGTGTGTGTATATACACACAGCAACAGCGGCGTTGATTCTCACAGGTACACAGGTAGTGTGCTGAGTCACTGTTCAATGGGATCAGGACAATCATGGCTGCGCCTATGGGATTCATCGGAAGCCTCGGCATGTATGTCCGAACTCACGAACCATTCAGTTCTTATATTGAGCAGATGGAGATTTTTTTAAGGTCAATAACATTATTGAGACCGAAGGTGCAGATGAATGTTCAAGCTCAAAATAAAGTAATTCATGAACATAAAAAAGCAATTCGGGCCGGATGTCTATGGAATGTTGACAAACCTATTCGCACCAAGGAAAGTGAAGGATGTGTCGTTTGATGACATTGTCAAGAAACTCGAGGACCATTTGGACCCAAAGCCATTAGAAATAGCAAAGCGTTGTAAGTTTGGTTCCAGAAACCAAAAACAAAGTGAAACCATTAGTGAGTACATTGTAGCTCTTAAAAACCTGTCTTTGCATTGTAACCTTGGCACATTTTTGGATCGTGTGTTATAAGATAAGTTTGTGTGTGGACTGGTGGATGAGCGCGCACAGTCCAAGTTATGGAACACTCCGAACCTAACGTTTGACATAGCATGCAAAATTGCCCTATCTATGGAGATGGCATCTAAAAATGCTAGGGAGCTCCGTCCAACTCAAGTGACTAGTGCAGCTGTGGTCTACAGTCACAAAGCCATCGCCAAACCTAAAGTTGTGAGACCAAGTCAAAAGCATATCGGTGAGAGCAGTTCAGTGAATTGTTATTGCTGCAATGGAAATCACTCACCAGTCCTGCCAATACAGAAATATGAAGTGTTTTCACTGGCAGAAGCAAGGCCATATTTCAACAGCTTGCAGAGCTAGATCGAAAGCAGGAAGTAGAACCATTTTAGTGGCAATGCAAAGCAGCGACAACAAAAAGGAGTTCACAATATTGAAGTAAACACATCTGATGTTGAAGAACTAGGCATCTACAGTGTCTATGCCACGGGCAGCAACGCCAGCAGTCGTGAGAAAGACTTCCGTACAAAACTTTTGATCAGACTAATATATTGATATGTGTATCGACACAGCGGCAGACTGCTCTATCATGAGTAAGGACACATATGAGAGTAAGTTTAATCAAATACCACTTACAAAGAGTACCGTAGAGTAAAACACCTACTCTGGAGAAATGCTAGAGACACGTGGACAAATGGAATGTACAGTTCAACACAATGGCCAGTCAGTAAAGCAGTCTATTACTGTAGCGAGCTACAACAGCAGGCCAACCCTCATGGGCAAAGACTGGTTGAGAAAGTTAAAATAGACTGGAAAAACATCTTCAGTGTAGATGCTTCAAAGAAACGACTTGACACAATACTGAACAAGTATAAAAGCATATTCTCGGACAGTTATGAGGGCATCACTGGGTATGATGCACATATCCGCATCAAGTCCAATGTGAAGCCTGTCTACTGTAAGGCAAGGCCAGTCCCCTATGCGTTGAAAAGTCAGGTGGAGGAAGAACTAGAGAAACTGAGAATGGAGTGCTAGTAAAAAGTGACAAAAGTGAATGGGCTACCCCGATTGTGGTAGTGCCCAAAGCAGACAAAACTGTACGCTTGTGTGGTGACTACAGAATTCTCTGCCACAGAGGGCGGTGGAGGCCAGTTCATTAAATATATTCAAGAAAGAGTTGGATATGTTTCTTGAGGCTGAAGGGATCAAGGGATATGGGGAAAAAGCGGGGACAGGGTACTGAGTTTGAATGATCAGCCATGATCACATTGAATGGCGGAGCAGGCTCGAAGGGCCGAATGGCCTACTCCTGCTCCTATCTTCTATGTTTCTATGTTTCTCAACCAAGCAGTTTACAATGAGCAGTACCCGTTACCTACATCGCAAGATTTGTATGCGGCACTCTCTGGGTCAAAGGTTTTCTCTACACTTGACCTGTCGCAGGCTTATGCTCAGCTCAATGTTAACAGAGAGTCAACAGTTCTTCTTAGGCAGTCCCTCGGAACCGAGGATGACTTGCTTCCACATTAAAAATGAGCTCGCAGGTGAATGATGAGTCCAATGCGGGACCTACAGTCTCTGTCACAGGTGGGGCAGACGGTGGTTGAAGGGGTGGGTGGGTGGGGTGCTTGGGTTGACGTGCGCTCCTTGCGCTTGGCTTCCGCTTGCTCCCGGTGAAGAGACTCAAGGTGTTCGGCGCCTTCCCGGATACTTCTCCTCCACTTTGTGGGGTCTTGGGCCAGGGATTCCCAGGTGTCGGTGGGGATGTTACACTTTTTCAAGGAGGCTTTGAGGGCGTCCTTGAAGCGTTTCCTCTGCCCACCTGGGGCTCTCTTGCCGTGCCGGAGCTCCGAGTAGAGCGCTTGTTTTGGGAGTCTCGTATCGGGCATGCGGACAATGTGACCTGTCCATCGGAGCTGATTGAGCGTGGTCAGAGCTTCGATGCTGGGGATGTTGGCCTGAGCAAGATCTCATTATCAACACTTACAAGAGACTGTACTCATACACCAAGCTGCCGTATGGTGTAAAGTCCTCCCCCAAAATCTTCCAGGCTACGATGGATAAGAATTTGCAAGGAATTCCAAATTGCTTATGCAATCAAGATGATGTGCTGATCACAACAAGCAGCGAGGAAGAAATTCTGTAAGTGCTAGATTTAGTGCTTCAAAGGTTGAATTCCCACAATGTCAAATTGAAAAGGAGCAAATGTGCTTTTGTGCAGCCCGAGGTTGTGTACCTTAGTCTGAAAGTTGATGCAAATGGCTTGCAACTAGTTAAGGAAAAGGTTGATGCAGTTATCAATTCTCCAAAGCCACAGAACATATCTGAGTTAAGATCTTTCCTTGGAATGGTCCAGTACTATGCATGTTTCTGACCTGAGTTAGCGACCATGTTAGCTCCATTGCACAAGCTCCTCAAGAAGGATGTCCAGTGGAAGTGGACAAAAGCGCAACAGGAAGCTTACGATGCTTGTAAGAGAAGTCTCTCTAGCACTGTTCTACTTGTGCACTACGACACAGAGCGTGAGCTTAAGTTAGCGTGTGATGCTTCTAGCTCTGGTGTGGGGACTGTCATAAGCCACGTAATGGATGACGGCCAAGAGAAACCAATCGCATTCGCATCGCGAACCCTGAGAGCGAAAGAAATTACGCGCAAAATGAAAAGGAAGCACTCACCATAGTGTTTGGAATCAAGAAATTCCAACAGTTCCTGATTGGCAGAAAGTTTACCCTGATAACCAATCACAAACCGCCCCTTCCAATATTGGGGCCCAAATCTGCCATCCCTGCAATGGCCACATTAAGAATGCAACGTTGGGCAGTGTTGTCACAATATGACTACACAATTAAATATCGCATTTCAAAGCAGAACACAATCACAGATGCCTTGTCCAGGTTGCCACATGAAGACTCGGGTTGGGAGTGAAGGTGAGATTTTCACACTAAGTGCAGTTGATCAAGGCTTTCCTGTAAATGCAACTGAGATTGCAAATAAGACTCATAAGGACTCAGTACGGAAGAGTGTATGAAAACACCTTGAATGGATGGACTCATCAGTGTCTGGACACAGAGTTGAAACCATTCCATAACCGTCATAGTGAATTGTCTTGTGAGCAAGGTTATATCAAGTGGGGAAACAAAGAGGTGGTACTCACTTTTTTGATTTCTGAACTAGAACAAAAGGGCCTGAAAAAGAAGGCTCCGCAAACCTGTTATTAAACAGGATTTGTAGTTCATTTGTCGCATTTGTAGTTGATATAAAAGAGAAAAAAAACAGGAGTTTTTGTTATGTGGTACATGTAATGCTGGGAAAGGTAGTTTTGTTGTGTTTGAGAAGGAAATATGTAAAAAAAAAAATTAGGGTTTTAGTATAAGCATGTTCAGTTCGCTCTGGCCTAGTAAAGCAAGCACATGGGCTAGCAACTCATCCTGTCTCCTTCATTTGTTCTACCCACATATATTACAAATCATTAAAGCAGATTATCTGGTCACCATTGTTGTTTATGTGTGCAAATTAGCTGTCCTGGTTCTCAATATTTTAACAGGAACTACTCTTCAAAAAACTTCATTGGCTGTAATGCACTTTGGGACATCATTAAAGGTTGCAAGTTTGCTCTTTATTAAGAAAAACATACGTCAGAGTTCCAAATATTTATTTCTTCATTTCAACAAGCCTTTAATTTTTTAAAAATACAAAAAAACATGTTAACGTTTCTTCTCGAAACTTACTATATACTCCAACAGGAATAGGGTGTGTTACAAGAAAACCAAATGCAATCGTGACATCAAGCCAACGGGGTCCATTTTAAGTTAATTTTACAGCGTTTTAATCGTTGTAAATTACGTTCTCCATTAAACTGTTGCAAATTGGAGGATGGAAGCGTAACGTTTACCTTGGCAGCGTGTGCAGTTGATAACAGCTGCTCAAGTGCAGAGGGCGGTGTAGGCAGCAGCAGGTAGTGGCTCCACAGCAGCAGCGTCTGTGGGCTCTTGTCTGTCTGGCTGCTGAGTTTAAGGCGGGATTTCCTCTTAATAGCAAGTTTGGTAGAGAGGTAGAGAAAGAGTCGGTTCAATCTCCGCCCCTCCCCCATCCCCATCCCTCCGCCTTGGTGAATAGTCAATCGGCACCGGCAACGAAAAACAGTGACAAGGCCCGGCGTCCCATCATCATCCACTAATACAAAAACCTCGCCTTCCTTTAAACACGCAGACTTTTGACTATTAATCGGTTGCAGATTAGAAAGGAAAATAATCCGATTATCAAATGATATGATCTATTTCGTTTGCATTTTTAAGAGTACAATTTGAAACAAGGGAACTACGTTCCTTTAGCCGCGCAATACACCTGTATGCACCTGATGACATTTCCTCCCTGGTTTTGCGGCTGCTCCGTGTTTAAATAGATATCACTTACATGGTGTGTGTGTCTCTGCTGCTCACACTGCCAGAGACAGGCGGCGCGGTCTGAGCCCCTGGTGCTGACGTCACAATGGCCAGTGTCCCCCTGTGGAGCATTGTTTTTGGAATATGTCTCAATAAAATGTATCCCTTAACAACCCGGGAAAATCTCAATTCCATTTAATATTACATTAAGTGGTGACACGTTTTTTGTTCTCGAGTTTTAGTTTATAAAAGTGAATTTCTCTTTAAATGTATTTGCACCACGTCCGCGAAGTTTCCTCGTTTTGTGGAGGGAGTCTCGATCATGTTTTGATACAAGCTGGAACTTTATTTCAATAATAAACGCAGCTCCATGTGATCAAATGGGTGCCCTTTTTTAATCTTAAATTTCAATGCCAACAATTTCCCCATTCACGATAACCCCCTTGCAGCTGATTTCAGGTTAAAGTAATAGCACTAAAATAATGTGTTCTGGACAAGTGGGAATGGCAGATCGAAACTTTTTAATAAAAGAAAAAAATCGCAAATGAATTGTGAATTGAAATAAAAAGATGCAGTGACAGTTATTAATGAATTTTAAAAAACCATGCAGCGCTGCAATCTCGTCCCACGCTCTCGGTGGGAGGTCACGAATGCAAAGTGCGGTTCTTTTAGAGATGGGATGGAAGGCTGTTGTTTGCCGCAAACCCGACCCTTTGAGGCGAGAAGCGGGAATGGAGACACGTTTTTTTCCCGCCAAGGGCAGGAGTAAAGAGCGCGCTATCACTCAACTTCCCACTTTGCATAACTGCAGGGTTTCTCCCAAAGTGCATGATCTGGAATGAATATTGGTTAGGAGACTGGAAAAACTCTCTGCACTTTAAATAGTGCTAAGGGATCTTTAAGACAGAGCATCAGTTTAATGTCTCATCCGAAAGACAGCATCACGAACAATGCACCATTCCACCAAAATGTCGTAGATTATGTGCTCAAATCCTGGAGTAGGGCTTGAACCCATACACTTCTTACTCAGAAGCAAGAGTAATATCACTGGACCAAACCTCGCTTAAAACCTTTGACTCACTGTGAACAATGAGCAAGAGCTCTGCTATATGTATTTGTATTTGTATCTGCAGACATATCAACTTTCAACCATATTTATTAGCATTATCATATCACCCACTGTATCATCTGAAATACTCCAAACATGCTTATATACAATAAATGTTTGTGCATGAGCATGTTGTATTTTCCTTTGAGGTGAGCTTAAATTATTTAAAAAAATTAAGGGCTAAATCAGATTGTGGATGGAAAGTATTTTTCACCAATTAAAAAAAATATATTCTATACAGCTTTTTCTGTTAAATCATCCAGAAATCATTTAAAAAAAAGACTACTACCTGGTATCACTTACAATGATGACAACTACTTTGTACATTTTTATAACCCCTTTAATATAAAGAATGTCCAAATGTGCTTCACAGGTGTGTAAGGAAAATGAATACTATGCCAGAAAGGGAAATATTAGGCATGAATGACCAAAGGCTTGGTTGAAGAGATAGATTGATAAAGTTTTTAAAGGAGGGCGAGGGAATTAGAGAGGGAAATCCAGAGTGAAGCACCTAGGCAGCTGAAGGCTCTGCTACCAATGCAGGAATGAAAGGGGGTGGGGGAGAACAAAAGGTCAGAGTGTTCGAGGGAATATTGGGGTGGAGGAGATTGCAGAGATAGGGTGGGGAAAGGTCATGGAGGGAATTAAAGATAAGTAAGAAGATTTTTTATTTAATGTGTTTGGGGATCGTGAGCCAATAAAGCTTAGCAAAAACAGGGATGATGGGCAAACATAACTTAGCGCAGGACAGGAGTTTATGGCAGGTGGAGGAAGGGGAACAAGCAAGGAGAGCTTTGGAGTCGTTACCTCTGGTGTCCTCCAAGGATCTATCCTTGGCCCCCTCCAATTTCTCATCTACATGTTGCCCCTTGGCGACATCATCCAAAAACACAGCATCAGTTTCCACATGTATGCTGACAACACCCAGCTCTACCTCACTACGACTTCTCTCAACCCCTTCGCGGTCTCTAAATTGTCTGACTGCTTGTCCGACATCCAGTCCTGGATGAGCAGAAATTTTCTCCAATTAAATATTGGGAAGACCGAAGCCATTGGTTTCGGTCCCTGTCACAAATTCCATTCCCTAGCCACTGACTCCATCCCTCTTCCTAACATCTGTCTGAGGCTGAACCACATTGTTCGCAACCTTGGTGTCATATTTGACCCTGAAATATGCTTCCAACCACATATCCACAGCATAACTAAGAACGCCTATTTCCACCTCTAACATCGCCTGTCTCTGCCCTTGCCTCAGCTCATCCGCTGCTGAAACCCTCATCCATGCCTTTGTTACCTCTAGACTTGACTATTCCAACACACTCCTGGCTGGCCTCCCACATTCTACCCTACGTAAACTTGAGGTCATCCAAAACTCGGCTGCCCGTGTCCTAACTCGCACCAAGTCCTGTTCACCCATCACCCCTGTGCTCGCTGACCTACATTGGCTCCCAGTTAAGCAATGCCTCGATTTCAAAATTCTCATCCTTGTTTTCAAATCCCTCCATGGCCTTGACCCTCCCTATCTCTGTAATCTCCTTCAGCCCTGCAACCCCTGAGATATCTGCGCTCCTCTAATTCTGCCCTCTTGAGCATCAACCATTGGTGGCTGTGCCTTCTGTGGCCTAGGCCCTAAGCTCTGGAATTTCCTGTCTAAACCTCTCCGCCTTGCTACCTCTATTTCCTCCTTTAAGATGCTCCTTAAAACCTAACTCTTTGACCAAGCCTTTGGTCACCTGCCCAAATTTCTCCTTATGTGGCTCTGTGTCAAATTTCTTTTGCCTTTTACTACTCCTGTGAAGCGCCTTGGGACGTTTTACTACGTTAAAGACGCAATATAAATACAAGTTGTTGTTGTTGTTGTTGTTACATCTGGAGCCAATGAGGGTTTCAGTAGCAGAGGTGCAGAGGTAGAGGCAATGATGGACAAGGTTTTGGAGGTGGAAATATGTGGTCTTTGTGGTTAAGGTGCTACCAGGTCTAATACTAATCTCAGGTTTGAACAAGATACCAAGGTTGCAACTTGCAAGTAGTCTGGTTAAACCTGAGGCAATGGCCACGAAGTGGAAGGTGCCAAGGGACCAAAGTTAGTTTTGGGGGGGGATTCAATGGTTTCAGTTATCCAGATGTTGAAGGAAACTGTGGCTCATCTAAGACAGGATGTCAGACAAGCAGCCTGATAGCACAGAGGCAGTTGAGGGATCAAGGGAGTTGGTTGAGACGTAGTGCCGAGTATAATCGGCATACAGATAGAAGCTGATCCCATGCCTACAGTTGGAGTTACTGAGGGGTGCATTTAGATGAGAAAGAAGAGAGGTATATCATTGGGCGATTTCAGAGGTAATAGTGCAGAAGAGGGAGAGAAGCATGCTGGAGATGCGCTGGCTATTTTTAAGTTGGTAGGAATGGAACCATGCAAGGGCAGTCTCACAAAACTGAATGAGTGGCCTCTCCCTGGCCACTGCCTGAGGCTAAACCAGACCATTTGCAACCTTGGTGAGCTATTTAAGCTGGAGCTGAACTTCCGACTCCAGAACTGCACCATTACCAAGACCGCCTACTTCCATCTCCGTAACATCTCCTATCTCTGCCTCGCCTCACCTCGCCTCATCTGCTGCTGAAACCCTCATCCATGCGTTTATTACCTCTAGACTCAACTATTCCAATGCACTCCTGGCTGGCCTCCCATCTTGCAACCTCCGTAAACTTTAGTTCATCCAAAACCATGCTGCCTGTATCCTAATTCGCAACAAGTCCCATTCACCAAGCACCACTGTGCTTGGTGACCTACATTGGCTCCCGGTCCGGCAATGCCTCAATTTTAATATTCTCATCCTTGTTTTCAAATCCCTCCATGGCCTCACCCCTCCCTATCTCTGTAATCTCCAGCCCAACAACCCTCCGAAATTGCTGCGCTCCTCCAATTCTGCCCTCTTGTACATCCCCAATTTTTCATCGCTCACCATTGGCGGCCATGCCTTTAACTGCCTAGGATCTAAGCTTTGGAATTCCCTCGCTAAACCTCTCCACCTCTCCTCCTTTAAGATGCTTCTTAAAACCTACCTCTTTGACTAAGCTTTTGGTCACCTGTCCTAATATCTCCTTATGTGGCTCAGTGTCAAATTTTGTTTGATAATCGCTCCTGGTGAAGCACCTGGGAATGTTTTACATTAAAAGGTGCTATATAACTGCACGTTGTTGTTGTTGATGGAAGAGAAACATTGGAGGAGCATGATGTGGTCAACCACATTGAATGCTGTGGACAGATTGTGGCGAACAAAGAGGGATAAAGCACCCCAGAAGATGGAGTTTGTGACTTTGGTTAGGATCGTATCAGTGCTGTGAGAAGGGTAGAAGCTGGACTGAAAATTTCAATGGAGCTATGGGTGAGATGGGCATGGAGCTGGGATATAATAATATTCAAAGATCTTGTTGAGGAAAGGGTGATTGTAGTTGGTGGTATAATTGGCGAGGATGGAAAGGTCAAGGGTAGGTTTTTTTTGCAAAGGATTATGATGACAATTGTTTTGAAGGGAAGAGGGGTGGTGCTTGAAAAGTAGGAACCACTGACAATGTCAGCTAGCATAGGCGCCAGGAAGAAAAGTTGGGTGGTCAGCAGTTGAGTGGGAAAGGGATCAAGTAGGAAGTTGATCTCATAAACAAGCTGGGCTTGGTGGGGGAGGTGATGAAAAGCTGCAGTGATGGAAGTTCGGGTTGGATGGCAGATGGGTGTGAGGGAAGGGTGGAGCTGGGAAGGACTGTGGATGAGGGAAAAGGAAGGCAGATTGGGATGGAAGGTGCAGTACAGGATGATTCTCTGAAGTTTGGATTGAGACACATTGGGCTCGATTTTAACAGGCCCGAGGAGGCGGGTTTGAAGGCATGTGAGTTGTCAAAATCGCAAAATATGGCGGGTGGGTCCGATCCCGCCTCCATCCCGCCTCTGAGCAATTTTCCCCCCATTCATGGTTTCAGACCCTGTTTCCATCCTGCCTCCAAGAGGCAGGATAGACCCTTAAGGCCCTTAACAACCAATTAATTGCCTCTATAATCCCATTTTGAGAGGCCTATCTGATTTTAACACATTTCCCCCGTCCTGCACATCTCCACTGGAACACGCCAGTTAATCTTGGCGGCCTCACAAGTGGATTGCTTACTAACAGCTGCAGCTCCACCATTAAAAAGGAGTTTTCACCAATGATCATTTGCAGGTGGCAGAACTTTGGTGTCTCAGGTCTGGGGGAATTTTTAGCAGGCCTACTCATTGTTGTGGAAGTTTTGAGCCTGACACCCATCTCCAGTGTGACCTCCTGGGAAACCCCTCTCCCCACCTTGACTGAGCGCTTCCTCAACTGAGGTATATACCAGAAGCATGGGAACCATTTATTTCCTTTCCTCCTGGACATCAGATTTGGACGAAGACCAGCCGTGGCAGCAGCAGAACCCTGAACAACAGCACCACCAACAGCAGGAGCAACAACAGGAGCATCAAGCTACTGCTCACCCACCTGAAGCTGCACAGGTCAGAAGGCACCAGCGCGCGACTATATTGCTGCCTGGGATGCAAGGGATGCACTCATGTTGGCCAGATTTGCTTAGCCTGCACAAACTTTTTGCCTCGCACCTTCTTACCAGAGCATCGACAATAGACAAGAACCTGCGAATTCCTATCACTCGGACCACCATACTGCCAAGTGCAAGTCGCCCTAAGCCCTCAATGTGGAGGTCCCATTAGCGAAATGACACAGGCCAAAACTTCAACAGTTTGCCATCAAATCTGTTTATCATGACAATTCAAGGATGACTTGTCAAAAATCAATACAACAGAACACCCAAGTGACTACCCTTGTGACTACTTGTGCTTTATCTTCCTCTTACGCGTGCTCCTACGTAGTTCTTCCCCTGTGGCTTCAGCAGATGTGGAGGCCCCTTGCTCACTTTCTTGCTGCTTCTGTCTCGACACTTTTGGCGGCCGTCCTCTGGGGTTGCGAACCTGTGAGGGCTCGGCAACAGTCTGCTGCTCCTGCAGCTGTGCAGAGGCTGAGATGCCCATCTCAGTTTGGTGAGGACTTTGGTGGGGCTCTGACCAAGGGCTTTGCAGTGGCATGGTCGTGTGAGCGCTTGGAGAGGAGCCCCCATTTCCTTGTTGTCTGCCACCAACATCCCTCTCATGGGTCAGCCCCACTTCAGAGCTAGCAAGTGGCTTGACAGCACCTTGCTGCACTGCAGGGGGGCCATGAGGACCCGTTTCTGCACTGGAAGCCCTACTCCAGAGGACTTCCATGAAGGTCTATTTTCTATGCTCAATAGCTGACCATCGCTCCTCAAGAGATGTCAGTCTATTCTGAACAATGACCATGTTTTCAATACCCTGGCGACTAAGCTCCTCCATGGCCGTAGCCATCCTCTCCTCTACCGTAGCCATCCTTTCCTCTACGGTAGCCAGCCTTACCATGGAGGTAGCTATCCTTTCCACGGAGGTTGCCATCCTTTCCGTGGTGATGTGTTCATGCGCCAATGCCTCCACAAAGGCTCTGCTCATGTTCGCGATGGACTCCTCCATTCGCTCCACACTCGCAGCGACCCTGGAGACAAAACCTGCCAGAGACTCCTGCACCTGTTCCTGCACCGCTCTCCTTCTGGATGGACCCGGAGGCACAGGGTCGACATGCAGCTGAGCCGAGCTGGCAGAGTCCTGCGCCCTCCGACGAGGACTCTCCACTGCTGCCCCTGTCTCCACCATCTGTTGATGCTCACTTGTGATCTGTGATACACCAGGTGACAACACTACTGTATCTCACGAAGGTCCCACCGAGGTGTGAGTGCCTGCGCTGGTGCTGGGTGCGTTGAATGCCGCTGACGCTGCGCCCTCAGATGTTGCAGCTTCCTCTGAGAAGTCTTGAGGCTCAGGCTGTTCCTCCTGGACAGTGGGGACGGGGGCTCTCGATGGTCCTGTGGGGAGTAAAGGAAAGAGTTAGAGATGTGAGGTAAAGGTTGCATGCACATTGAATTGTGCAGATGATCATAAGTCAATCTGTTAGAGCATCAGAATCATTATCAGTCACTCATACAATGTCAATGAGAGAGATGCTAAACTATTTTGTCACCAGATTGCTGTGATGCACCCGTCTGTCCGTCCCCTACTTGCGAATTGTCCTCCAGTCCGGCGATCTCCAGGGCCGCCTCCTCTGAAGTGGTGAGCTGGGCTACTGAGGGTGGCCCTCCTCCTGTCCTTGCGCTTTCCCTCTTATTGTGGGCTCTCTTTTCCTGCAATGAGGGACACAAGTGGAGTTTGAGTGAGAATGAAGGAGTGATTGTAGAGAATCCATAGTATAGATGCTTAGCAGGAGACTAAGGGCCCTCCCTGTGTGTTGTAAGTTGTTGTCATTGCATTACAGTGATAAGGAGTGTGAGGGCTGTATGGTCAAATAGTTAAGTGAATGTGACCATAGAGAGAGAGGGAATGGGTAAGGGTGCAGGGATGTAAGGGTCAAGTGGGATGTGGAGGAAGATGTTGGCAAAGCAGAGTGCTGGTGATGAGAGGCGATTGGGATCAGATTGAGGGTGATGGGAATGTCATATTGAAGGGGTTATTACTAGTCCTAGCCCCTTTAGGGCTACCCCAGATCGGGCGTATTCCTCAGATGTTCACTTTCAACTAAAGTTTGAGGTCGCCGAATCCTAAAGACGCTTAATTGGGTCTAAAGGTCTGGACTATCTCTTCCTAAAGGAAAGGAACAACTTGAAAATGTTACCATCCTCCAGATAGCACTTTTAATAAGTTTAGCTAGGCTGTAACGTTCCGGATATTATGAGGGTCCGGAAAACTCCCCCAGAATTCTGCAACTCCTCACCAAAGAGTGTACAGAGATTGAGTTCGGGAGTTTGATACAGATGTGAGACAATTCTAAAAATATATAGATTTATTAAAGAACCGAGATATAATTTACAGTTGGTGAGTCAATCGCAACATCAACAGTTCCAAAAAGAGAAAGCTTACAATTCTATTACCAGAGAACCTACTCTCAAATCTTAACTTCGCTACAGTTTTACAGTTCTTAGTTTTCTACAGGACATCCACCAAAATCAAATACATTTGATTCTCGAGGTACAAAGAGTTGGGGGGAAAAATTCAGTTGGTTTGCACCTCCTGTTAGCGCCTTAAGAGGGCGCTAATGGAGTGCAAAGCAACTAGCGCCTGGACGAGGCGATATCTGCGCCTCTCGCAGAATTGACCGGACATTTTGCGGCGGCGCTAAACAATACCGCCCGATCTCCTGCGCACGCAGATCTTGATGTCATTCGAGCGTGCAACACCCTTATGACGCCCCGGAACGGAAATTGAGTGGCGCCTTCCTCCTTTCCGCCTGGCGCAACCAACGACAGGTAGACTGGAACGCTTCCCAGTCGCTGTGGGGCTGGGGGGCGCTATTTAAAGGGGGCCTCTTCCTGGCTTTTTCTGTGGTAGACATTTTTGCACCACTCATTCTGAGAGAGAGAGAGAGAGAGAGATTTTGAGAGAGAGAGAGAGAGAGACTTTGGCATTGAGTCAACGTTGTCTGAATTAGTTTTGGCTTCTGACCATAACTTTGCAGGTACTTTGGTTTTTCACCTTCATTACTTTGATTGCCAAGATACTATGGGGGCTGCACTGAATGGGGGCATCATCCTGTGCCAGCAGATTCGGAGGGCACAGTGACGCAGAGAGAGAGTGGCAATCATGGCCAGACGGAGGAGGGCCAACAGGCCTCTGTACAGGAGACCTTACCCTCCCAGGGTATTTCGCCAACAATTCTCCTACATTAATATGGCTGAGGAGCAGTGCTTGCGAAGGCTACGCTTCAGCAAGGAGGTGGTCACTGAGCTCTGCCATCTGCTGCAGCCAGATCTGCAGCCTCAACTGAGGAGCAGGACGTCTCTGTCGGTGGCAGTCAAGAAACATAGAAACATAGAAGATAGGAGCAGGAGTAGGCCATTCGGCCCCTCGAGCCTGCTCCGCCATTCAATGAGATCATGGCTGATCATCCAAATTCAGTACCCCGTTCCTGCCTTCTCCCCATATCCCTTGATCCCTTTAGCCTTAAGAAATATATCCAACTCCTTCTTTAATATATTTAATGAATTGGCCTCCACTGCCTTCTGTGGTAGAGAATTCCACAGGTTCACCACTCTCTGGGTGAAGAAATTCCTCCTCATTTCAGTCCTAAATGGCTTACCCCTTATCCTTAGACTATGACCCCTGGTTCTGGACTCCCCGGCCATCAGAAACATCCTTCCTGCATCTAGTCTGTCCAGACCTGACAGAATTTTATAGGTTTCGATGAGATCCCCTCTCAATCTTCTAAACTCCAGTGAGTATAAGCCCAATCGACACAATCTCTCCTCATACGTCATTCCTGCCATCCCAGGTATCAGCCTGGTGAATCTTCGCTGCACTCCCTCCATGGCAAGAACGTCCTTCCTCAGGTAAGGTGACCAAAACTGCACACAATACTCAAGGTGCGGTCTCACCAAGGCCCTGTACAACTGTAGCAAGACATCCTTGTTCCTGTACTCGAACCCTCTTGCTACGAAGGCCAACATACCATTTGCCTTCTTAACCGCCTGCTGCACCTGCATGCTTACCTTCAGCGACTGGTGCACAAGGACACCCAGCTCTCTTTGCACTTTCCCTTCTCCCAATCTATTGCCATTCAAATAATAATCTGCCTTCCTGTTTTTGCCACCAAAGTGTATAACCTCACATTTATCCACATTATCGTGCATTTGCCATGTTTCTGCCCAATCACCCAACATGTCCAAATCGTACTGGAGTTTCACAACATCCTCCTCACAGCATACCCTCCCACCCAGCTTTGTGTCATCTGCAAATTTGGAGATACTACATCCAATTCCCTCGTCCAGATCATTAATATATATTGTGAACAGCTGGGGTCCTAGGACCGATCCTTGCGGTACCCCACTAGTCACTGCCTGCCACTCGGAAAACGACCCGTGTATTCCAACTCTTTGCTTTCTATCTGCCAACCAGTTCTCTATCCAAGTCAATACCTTGCCCCCAATCCCATGTGCCTTAATTTTACAAGCTAATCTCTTATGCGGGACCTTATCGAAAGCCTTCTGAAAGTCCAAATACACCACATCCACTGGTTCTCCCTTATCTATTTTACCAGTTACATCCTCAAAAAATTCCAGTAGATTAGTCAAGCACGATTTACCTTTTGTAAATCCATGTTGACTTTGAAGATAGCAGTGGCTCTCAACTTTTATGCCACCAGCTCATTTCAATCAGCTACTGGGGACATCGCCAATAACTTCCAGTTCGCGGTGCATTGCTGCATCAGTCAGGTCACAAATGCCCTCTATAAAAGGAGACGAGAGTACATCTCTTTCCCCATGACCCCAGACAAGCAGCAAGAACACGCAATGGGCTTTGCTAGGATAGCGGGCTTCCCCATGGTGCAGGGCGCCATTGACTGCACGCATGTGGCTTTGTGTGCTCCGCATGAGAATGCCGAGGATTTCCGCAACCGAAAGGGGTTCCATTCCTTAAACGTTCTGTTGGTCTGTGACCACAGACAGCGGATACTCGCTGTCAATGCCCACTATCGTGGCAGCAGCCACGATGCATTCATCCTGCGCTAGACTACTGTGGCAGAACATTTCCAGGCACCGCATCACCCAGGTGGTTGGCTTCTCGGGGACAAGGGATACCCACTGTGCACCTGGCTGATGACACCGCTCCGTATGCCCAACACCCCTGCTGAGCTGCGGTACAACAAGAGCCATCAAGCTACCAGGAACATCGTTGAGCACACAATCGGCGTGATCAAGCAACAGTTCCGCTGTCTGCACCATTCTGGAGGAGCCCTGCAGTACTCGCCTGAGCGAGTCTCCCACTTCATTGTTGTGTGTTGCATGCTGCATAACCTGGCAATCCTCAGGACCCAGCCAATGCCACCAGGCCTTGGAGCACCACCAGAGGAGGAGGAGGAAGAGGAGGAGGAAGATGAGGAGGATGATCATCAGCAGCACCAAGGCCCGCAATGTAGAAACTGGAAGGGCCGTCCGTCAACGGTTGATAGCAAGCCACTTCTAGGCCCCTGCTGAGGAAATGGCTTCTGCCATTGAGAACAACATGAATGAAACCAACCCGCAACCCCTAAGCCGGCCAAGGCAACAATGATTGCAAAGACCAAACATGTACATTTTGAATACAAAAACATATTTATTTTACAAACTCTGTGTGTGTCATTTCCACATGACAAACTAATAGAAAGAAACGCAAAAAAAGTAATTAACATAACTGGTTCTCACAACCTGGAGATAATGTCCAAAACACTGAACAAAATTTGACCACGAAACTCTTTCTGCCTTTAATAAAAAAATGAACAACATTTTGTCTCACCCCCTACTTTTTGCCCTTCGAAGGTGATCTCCTTCCCTTGCGCACTTCCCCCCTTCCCACCCTACTGCTCCTCTGTCATGGGACCCCAATGGCTGCAGCAAGGCTGGTGGAAGGCTGCTGATTGTCACAACCTGAGACTGCAGATGCCCTTCAAGGATGGCCTCGACCAGCTCTGGGCCTGGAGGGCCCGGCTGCAGACTGCACCAACTTTGCATGGGTGGCAGCAGTCTGTCCTACAGGCGGTGGCAAGTGCAGCGGAGAAGTGACAGTGGTGGCAGCAGGAATGCTGTCATCTTGAGAGAGGACAGCAACTGCCTGCTCGACCGACACACTGGCACTCCCACGGGGCAGCACTTCAGCATCCGGAGCAATCTGCTGGAGCACAGATTGCTGGCCTGCTGCGGCGCAGTGAAAGCCCCGGGGAAATGTGTCCGAACCAGCGAGGATGGCAGCAGTCAGTGCTCGCATGGCCTCAATCTGAGTCTGCATGAGAGCAGTCTGAGATGGGGTCATGGCAGCCAGTGACTGAATTGCAGCACTAAGCATTTGCGTGGCATCCGCCTGTGCTACAGCGAAGTGCTCCACACTCCTTGCCAATGATTCAATGGATTCGGGCACCCTTCCCACTGCACCCATGAGCTCATTGTGCATGTCCACCGCCTGGGTGTTCATTTCAGCGATGAGCCACTCCTCCTCTGCGTCCTCCGGGGAGAAGGCCCCCGAGCTTCCCTACCCCCATCGTGTTGCTGCAGCCCGCTGGGTCCTGGAGCTTCACCCTCATCAGACCCTTCCCCCCCTGCTCACCTCCAGGGAAGGTGTGTTCCCAATGTGGGCATGGGCTTCCTCGGGAGAGGGTGATGCTGATGCTCTGGCTTCCTCTTCCTCCTCGCCTGCAGCTTCACTCCCACTGGCAGCTTGAGGGCCCATCTCCTCAGCTGGTGAATCACCATCTGAAAGCAGGGAGGTACAAGAGTGGCTTTAGCGTGAGGACAGGGTGGCAGTAAGGGAGGAATGAGCGCGCCCGTGCTCTGAGGTAGCTCCTCGCTCCTCGGCCTTTGCGCCTTAAGAGAGGTGTGTAGTGCCTGATTTAGCGCTCAAATCACCTCCAGGGTTGATAAAAGCCAAGTTTGCCGTCGGAGGCGATAATTAGCGCCAGGCGCTAAATTTTGCGCACGGCCGATAAAGGCACCCCAAATGGGGTGATACTGAATTTTCCCCCCTTCAGAGCCACCTCTGAAGCCGAGAATCACTTTGCCCCTTTAAAGTGAGTCTACTATCCCATTTGAGAGTTCAATATTTATACCCTTTTCCAGTGGTATGTCCTTTAAGGTTTTCTGCTGATGTAAGCTAATTATCTCTAGTCATTTTTCTGCTGATCCCTGCAATTCTTACAGTCACCTCAGCTGGTAGCATTACTGAATTATGTTTCTCCTCTAGGTGTTCTAAGTTTATCATAAAAAACGGTGTAACAGCAGGTGCGTTTTACTTGATGTCATTTTTACAAAGGCAGATGTTTGTGGTGCTTCTTTACAAAGTGTAAATTAGAACACCTTGTACAGGGTGAACTATTGTCTTGTTCCCAAAGTTCAGACTTTCAGGAGCCTTTAACCTTCTGTTTCAATAAGGTTATTGATTCAGTGTCAACAACTATCTTATCTCAATAGCCAGAATGCTATCACAGCTTTTTCATAATTAGGTTTCTAGATTTCCAGATCCAGTTTTTCATGTTTTAATAGGGCCAGAATTCTTTCATAGAATGGTGTATTTTTCTGAATAGGTTATATGGCTTATTCCTTCACAATACTCACTTTTCTTGTGCAGAGAAGGTCATGAAACCTCTTCCTGTACTGCAGCCAGGTTCTGCTGCACATAGAAATTGTGCTTACCTCTTGGGCCACTTGCAGCTGTGATGAAATATTCCATTCATCACTGCCTGTGACTGTGGTCGGTTTCAGTGTCATTTCCCTTCCCCCAGTCCTCATTGTATTGTTTATTGGAATGTGCTGGAATGTGCTGTGTGTGTAGGGCTCCACCCATACCTGGCCCCTTTTGTAAGCTAGCTCAGTCTGGCCTCAGTCTCCAGAAGGAATATACCTCTCTCTCTTACGTGTTACTTTTCTAAGTTAATAAAAGCCTTGTTTTGTTTCGCTAACATCGAGTCTCGGAATTATTGAGGCGCATCAGCAGCCACACAGCTTTAGTCTGCTGGGAGACTTTTTCCTCCCTGAGGAAGGGACGAGCACCTCCTTATTTGCTCTTGCTCCCTCCACCAGAGCTTGGAGGGAGGCCTCATCGAACCTTGGAGCACACTTTGGTCTACTGGTGGACATAATTGGTGAAGGAAGCGCTCAGAATAATAGGCATAAAGTTTAAAGGCTGAAAAAGAAGCAAGGCTGCTTGCAGGCCTTAAATCCAGCAGCATTGATGACGTCATCGGAGGCGACTTTCTGTATGAAAAGGCTCATTGGGCCAGGGGAAATCAAGTGCCCAATTAGGGCAAAAATCGCACTTTTGTCCCACTTCACATCGGAGTCGGGATCCTGACACAACAACCACCTGGCATGCCCCCAGCCCACCCCCAATGGCAAAATCCAGCCCATTGTTTGGGCAAATTTATATCTGACCTGGGATTGCTTAATGCTGACACTGATGCCTGAAATAGAAAGTGTTGCATTCCCTAGCACTAACAGCTTGATAAGCACAAAAGTCACAAAAAAGGACATTTTGCAAACTGCTTAGACATGGCAGTACAGTCGACAATGTTTTTTGCAAGAGTTCAAAGACAAACTAAACTAATAATAAGGACTAATAATCCTGAGAATGAGAGTTCAAATTGCAGTTCCAGTTTGAGAATTTGAATTCAGTTAAAAAAAATCCAGTGAAAATAACTTAATCCTGAAAATAAAAGAAATAGGAGATGAGCGTAAAGTTCAGACCAAGGTCAGGAATAAGGTTAACAAATGGTCAGGGAATAGATACAGTTATAGAACACAAGTATAAAATGACTTAAAGATGAAGTGAGTGGAACAATTAATAAAAACAAATTAAATTGCCTGTACAGCAATGTGCACAGCATCCAAAACAAAATGAACGAACTGGAGGTAGCGAAGAGCCAGATGTAGCAGAGCTAACTGAAACATAGCTACAAAAAGAACAGGACTGGCAATTAAATATTGCAGGGTATCAGTTCAAGTTGAGAAGGCTATTAAAAAAAGCATAAGGGATCCTTAGCTTTATTAATAGAGAAATAGAGTACAAGAGCAAAAAAGTTATGCCAAACCTTTATAAAACACTGGTTAGGCCTCAGCTGGAGTATTGTGTTCAATTCTGGGCACCACACTTTAGGAAGGATGTCAAGGCCTTGGAGAGGGTGCAGAAGAGAGTTACTAGATTGGTACCAGGGATGAGCGGCTTTAGTTATGTGGAGAGACTTGAGAAGCTGGGGTTGTTCTCCCTGGTGCAGAGAAGGTTAAGAGGAGATTTGATAGGTGTTCAAAATCATGAACGGTTTTGATAGAGTAAATGAGGAGAAACTGTTTCCAGTGACAGAAGGGTCGGCAACCAGAGGACAGTGATTTAAGGTGATTGGCAAAAGAACCAGAGGTGACATGAGGAAACTTTTTTTTTACACCGCGAGTTGTTGTGATCTGGAATGCACTGCCTGAAAGTGCGATGGAAGCAGATTCAATAGTAATGTTCAAAAGAGAATTGGATAAATACTTGAAGGGAAAAAAAATACAAGGCTATGGAAAAAGAGCAGGGGAGTGAGATTAATTAGATGGCTCTTCCAAAGAGCCAGCACAGGCACCATGGGATGAATGGCCTCCTTCTGTGCTGTATCATTCTATGATTCTATGAGACTCTAACCATCTCCCCTTGACATTCAATGGCATTACCATCGCTGAATCCCCCACTATCAACATCCTGGGAGTTACCATTGATCAGAAACTGAACTGGACGAGCCATATAAATACTGTGGCTACAAGAGCAGGCCAGAGGCTGGGAATTCTGCGGCGAGTGTCTCACCTCCTGACTCCCCAAAGCCTTTCCACCATCTACAAGGCACAAGTCAGGAGTGTGATGGAATACTCTCCACTTGCCTGGATGAGTGCAGCTCCAACAACACTCAAGAAGCTCGACACCATTCAGGATAAAGCAGCCCACTTGATTGGCACTCCATCCACCACCTTCAACACTCACTCCCTCCAGCACCGGCGCACTGTGGCTGCAGTGTGTACCATCTACAAGATGCACTGCAGCAACTCACCAAAGCTCCTTCAACAGCACCTTCCAAACCCGCGACCTCTACCACTTAGAAGGACAAGGGTAGCAGACGCATGGGAACATCACCACCTACAAGTTCCCCTCCAAGCCACACACCATCCTGACTTGGACCTGTATCGCCGTTCCTTCACTGTCGCTGGGCCAAAATCCTGGAACTCCCTTCCTAACAGCATTGTGGGTGTACCTACACCATATGGACTGCAGCGTTTCAAGAAGGTGGCTCACCACC
Source organism: Somniosus microcephalus (assembly GCF_052327205.1). NCBI lineage: Eukaryota > Metazoa > Chordata > Chondrichthyes > Squaliformes > Somniosidae > Somniosus > Somniosus microcephalus. The sequence continues at coordinate 95,734,929 of NC_140987.1, read as the reverse complement.
ATCTTCTCAAGGGCAATTAGGGATGGGCACTAAATGCAGGCCTAGCCAGCAATGCCCACATCCCATCAATGAATAAAAAAATTTAAAAAATGTATTTAGAAAGGATAGGGAAGGAAGCTGTACTAATGAGAGATAACATAACGGCAGTATAAAAAAGGGACATGACTAACATTAAGATAGAAACAGAATCCATATCGACTGAGTTAAAGGATAAGAAGGGTCAATCACGCTAATAGGGGTATTCTGCAGACCACCTAATAGTGGAAAAAATATATAAGCAGATCTATGAAATGAGTAAAAGACATGGAATAATAATCATAGGAGATTTCAACTACCCCAAAATAAACTGGCAAGAAGAAATAGGTGAAGTGGAACAGGGAATGGGGGTTTTACAGTGTATTCAGGACTCCTTTCTTACCCAATACAAAAGAGGCCAAACAAGAGAGCCATCACTAATACAATAGCAAAATACTGCGGATGCTGGAAATCTGAAATAACAACAGAAAACGTTGGAAAAACTCAGCAGGCCAGGTAGCATCTGTGGAGAGAGAAACAGAGTTAACGTTTCCTGCTGGATCTAGGAATGGTAAATGAACCCAGAGCAGATAAGAAAAGTAAGCATAGGTGAACATCTAGGCAATAACGATCACACAATAATTTAAAAAATAATAATTGAGAAAGACATAAGTAAGATAAAGAATAAAGTAATAGATTGGAAAAAGCTAATTTTGAGGGGATGATAATGGGACTATAAAGGTAAACTGGAAAAAAATGTTGACAAAGAGATAGAACAGCAGTGGGAAATATTTAAAAAGGTGATCAATAGAGTTCAGGAGAAATATATTCTGCCAAAGAATGAGAACAAACTAGCCAATGAAACACCATGGATGAATAAAGAGATATGGTCAACATTAAAACTAAAGAAAAAAGGATAAACTAAGTACATAGACAATAAAGGAGAGGATGACTAAAGGGAATACAAAGAGGATAGGAAAGAAGTTAAAAAAATTAAGAAAGCAAAGAGGAACTACAAAATTAAATTATCAAGGGATATGAAAATAAATAGTAAAGTATTCTACGGGCACCTAAATAACAAAAGAAAAATCACAACATGATTAGGGCCACAAGATACAGGAAATGACAACGAAATGGCAGAAATATTGAATAGTTACTTTGCCTCAGTATTTACCAGGGAGACTAACAGGGTGGACCTGACATTAGAAGAGAGCAAAAAAGATATAGCGACAGTTAAGATAGAAAGGGGGGAGATAATTGATAAACTAATCAAACTTAGAGAGGATAAAACCCCAGGTCTGGATGGATTGCATCTGCGCACATTAAAAGAAGTTAGGAAAGAGATAGCAGAGGCAGTATTATAAATTCATTAGAAAACCTGTGATATGGGGATAGTGCAGGAAAGTGGAGATGAGGTAGAAGATCAGCCATGATTTTATTGAATGGTGGAGCAGGCTCGAAGGGCCAAATGGCCTACTCCTGCTCCTATTTCTTCTGTTCTTAAAAGGAAATAGTTCCATATCTGATTTCCTATGGGTGTCTTTTCCCTGCTGATTAGTAACATTCTTCCTTCAGTAGCTTTCAATTCAACTTGTAGTGTTTAAATAACACCAGACATTTACATTACAATAACTCTAAAAGCCTGGTTTACAGTTGGACACTCCCAGAACAATATTTACATATAAAATTTGAAATCCCCCCCAAACACACACAGAGTTTTCTCCCTTTTCTTGATGATGGTGACTTGCTAGGTGCAGTTTCACAGGTGCTGGTATCCCACAGATATCTCACCCAAAGGGCTTTTCTTTATGTGTCAGCCTAGGCTGCAAGTATTGGCAGGCTATTCAATCTTGAGGGGTATTACAGCATTTTGTCCTAAATTAATGTTCACAACTGTGCACTTCTCCAGGATAGTGATCGGCAACAGGAGTCCTGACTGGTTTCCCACATTACAACAGTGACTGCACTCCAAAAAGTACTTCATTGGCTGTAAAGCGCTTTGAGACCTCCGGTGGTCGTGAAAGGCGCTATATAAATGCAAGTCTTTCTTTTTTCTCCAGGCAAGGTTACTGTTGCCAACTGTGATGCCCTCTATATAAATTCTTTTTTAAGTTGAGTTGCATCAAACAGAACATCACTGAGGATCCATGAAATGTGACAGAATTTTACAAGATTATTTACTTCAGATTTTGTCTCTCCTGTGTTATCAGTCAAATCCACCTCTAGAATTATTAAATTTGTTTTTTATCCCCTCTTTCAGGTTCCCAATTGTGCAATGTGACAGACTGCTGCCAATGCCATTCTGCAATCACCACCGGCAGGCAAGCAGCCTGGGTGGAGTTGCCCACTATGTTTTTCCTCACCTTTATTGATCTCTGTGCATCATTTCCTAAAAGTGTTAGAAACTCTCCATGTGAGAAATAAAGAGAACAAACCTGTGTCTTACGTTGCAATACATGCCATCTTTGTGACATCCCTCGCGAATTGATATTCAACACCTTTTGCTTTGCGCTAAGCACTTTGAGACGTCTGGTGGTTGTGAAAGGCGCTATATAAATGCAAGTTTTTCTTTCCATACTGTATACTTGATTTATCTTTGTACTGTAGCCCAATATATATTGTTTTACCAAACTTTAGACGTGAAACTTCTGATAAAAAAAGTAGAATTATGTATCACTATTTTAATATTTTTCAGCCAGCACCGTCAAGTCTTCCATTTAAAGCAGTACTTTTTTTTCTTCAACAGGTGTCACTGAAGTTCTATTTCTTACATGTCTGTCTGCTTACTAACGTTAAAGTTCAGACAGGAAACACCATTCATTTCAGAAGATTAACATTGCTCTGTAATGTTTGCTGTGACAGTTAGTTTTACAGTAGAGATTAACCAGGGAATGTGTCTCCTAGTTTCAGTTACAGCAGAAATGTTTAAATCCCTATTGTACACTGGACTGCCCCATTAGCTGATTGCAATCCGCAGTGTACGTGACAGTGATTAACCTGTAGATTTCAAATAATTGATTTTTTGTTCATTATGAAATATGCAGCTTCTCTCAGACTGGATACATTTCAATGTCCTGCACATAAAAGGAATACATTGCAGGGAACCTCACCCCGTCTGGTATTTCTCGCTTTATGTCAGTTTATGTGTGTGTAAACTTTGCGAATCCGTACACTCATTTAGTTTATCACTCCCAGGTTACACCTGAATTGCCTGAGCAGTGCGACTGAAAATGTGCATTTGATCACTGGCTTTGCCACACTGGACCTAACTGATGTAAAGTGTTGTGTGCACTTATGTTAAGTGAGAACACTCTGCAACCAGTAATTAAGGATTGCATGCTTAAGCGTTTGAGGCCGGATAATTATTTAGTAGGTTTAGTAGATTGAACCTAATTTACCCAGAGATTTTTTTATTGGATTGAGTTTGGACTGAAATCTGATTACATTGAAGTGATATCAAGCAGACAATATTTACCTTAATGAACACAACTGCCCTATGTTTATGGTAAACCGAAATTATTGGAATGCATTAAAAAAATATAGGAATCAGCAGAGTCAGTCGAGAAAATTATTGCAAAATACTACTCCCTTGCAACTCAAGTAACCGACTGCTGCATATGTTGTTGTCGGTTGGAGCAAAAATCCAAAAGCTACCAGATTATGTATTTATCCACACCTTTGTTTTGGCCCTTTCAACCCCCCCTTTTTTTTCCTCTCCTACATGGCAGCTGTCTCCCATTCTGCCAGCGCATTTCACACCTAATCTAGAGCCGTCTTTTGCCTCCACTAGTCCTATCACCATCTCGTTTCGTTTTGAATACCTCTTAATGTCTCTTCACTTCTCTTTTGTTCTCTCCCAGCCTGGCCTTCAGTCTTGACAAAGGGTTTGACCCGAAACGTTGACTCTATTTTCTCTCCACGGATGTTGCCTGGCCTGCTGAGTTTTTCCAGCATTTTCTGTAGTTATTATGTATTTATAGGGCTTGTTGTGATCTTGGAAAGTCCCACTTTTCTCTTGCTTGAGTGGATTCATTAAAAAAAATCTTTTTCTAAAAACGTCACGTGGAAATACTTGCATTTTATTTTGATTGCTTAATGTCTCAATTGTCTCTCGTATTATAGACACACCACTTTGATTTACATGGTCTAAATGTTGTCAACATTTTGTTGCGATTTTATATTAAAATGAAATTGGTAGATAGTGTACATCAATATAATGCAATTAAAAAAATGTTTGTTGCCTGATTGAATTGCTAACAGTGCCTAAATATACAAAATATCTTCAAACCATAATGCAGTTATAACGCACCGGGCTGCAACTGAATGTCATGGGTTCTGCATTTAAGCTCGATCCCAAAGAACTCACTCAGTTAAAAAAAAACATTGAAGAGGAGAAAATAATGTGGATGGAGTTGATATGGTTACTGTGCTTCCTTCTCCCCGAGTCGGGCCCCTACGTAGCTGGCAGTTTCATCTTCTTTTGGGCAGATTTGTGCTGCCCAAAGAAGGTCCCATTTACCCAAACTTTTACCATATTGCAGTTTTTTAACAAAAAAATGGGAGGGAACACGATTATTTGCAGTGTTTGAACCTCAGTTTGATGAGAGCTCCACTGACCAAACAATGAGTGAGCTCGGAATTCCGAGTCCTTACTCCCTAAATTTCTTGACCAGTTTATGAGGACAGATACAGTTTGCGTCTTTTGTACGGAATCCCAAAGTAACGCACAATTGGAGGGGGTTGAGCGTGCGCAAATAATTTTAGAAATGTATTTGTTTTTAAAACTAATAGTGTCATGGGCATTTACATAAATGAAAAAAAGACAGGTTTACCACTCCATCAAAGTCAGGAGTGGCAATTTAGGCTTTCTGGATAGAAGGACATCAAGCTGGCTGCTCATGAAATCCGGTAGCGCCCCTTGATACCCTATACCATTCAGTATTAATTCACAGAAACCCATTCAGATACACTGCAGGGTGAGACTTCATTTTCTACCACGGTTTTCACTCCTGTCAAGTGAATCTTCATTACTTAAGTTACACATTAGAACAGAAACACCCTCCACCCGCTGGTCCCCAGCTAGGGTGACGACATTTTCAACTGAGTGGCCAGTATGATTTGTGAGCCTGGCTTCCCTTCGCAGTTTAAAAAAAAGATATATATCTCAAAGTTCTTACTTTGATTCATGTGGGTTAATTTATTTTAAAGAGTACGCTTACAAATGAAACCTAAAGTGATAAGTTACTAATTTGACAATTTTGGGTTGTATTGGGAAATTACTACAAGGATGCAGCCCACAGAATCAGACAGTATTCATCGATTCCTCGGGAATTGTATAAATGTAGACAGGATAAGCGTGAGAGCTGCAGCGAGGAAGCAGGCTGAGAGCACTCTCACTTGCTGAGGTCTGGGTTGCTTTTGTCAACTGAGTTGTCTCCGTGTATGCAATGAGATGTCAAAGAACAGGTGGCAAAGTGGCATAGTGGTTAGCACTGTTGCCTCACAGCGCCAGAGACCCGGGTTTGAATCCGGCCTCGGGTGACTGTCTGTGTGGAGTTTGCACATTCTCCCCGTGTTTGCGTGGGTTTGCTCTGGGTGCTCCGGTTTCCTCCCACAGTCCAAAGATGTGCGGGTTAGGTTGATTGGCTATGATAAATTGACCCTTAGTGTTAGGGGGATTAAATACATGGGGTTACAGGGATAGGGTGAGATATGTGTTGGTGTAGGGGTTACGGGGATCGGGTGGGATATGTGTCAGTGCAGGCTCGATGGGCCGAAATGGCCTCTATCTGCACTGTGGGGTTTCTGTGATTTCTAGGATCAAACCTCAATCCACGTTTATGCAAAAAATCCAACATTAATAAGGTTGTGAGCCAATATGAATGTTCTATCTCCGAAAGCAAAACAGAAAAAATATTTTAGTCATTCTATAAAAGTGGATGCTACAGTAGCAAAACTCTAAATGTAGCTCCTGCTCCACAGATCTCCCTCCTTGAACAGTCCTCTTCAGAGTCCAGCAGCCAACATGTTTTCCAAATGGTAGCTTTTTGCTGTGGATTAACCAACTGCATAACGGCCCAGTGGGCCCATCTTTAATTCACACCCTCATGTGCAAGCTGCACAGCCTCCCATTGCAACAGATGCTAATTTGCAGGCTGACCAGCAAGGAAACATATCATCATCATTACTGGAGGTTCTGACAAAAACGTTTAAATGAATGCATCTGGGAGTAAAACTCATAATTTCAGGAGATTTGCCAGTATTTTAGGGGGATTTTGTCAATAAGTGTCAGCAGCTATTTAATGATGGAGTCTATCTTAGCCAAGCCTGAGCCTGTCCTCAGTTGAGATCCTCACACATACATATCTAGTAGAGGTCGCTGCATATAATGATCAGGAGCTAGAACTCTCGCCCATTTTCCCATCCTAATGATTGTTCCGTGGTCACCTGGCAAATTCGCTAAGTAAATACCTCCTTAATATTGCCTCTCTGGGGCCAGCGCTTCAGACATTGCCCGTAGTGATGCAGCAACCAGTTTAATTCAGCACAATTAGGCACGATCTTGCTAGCCCTGGGGAGGCGGGTTTGGAGGCAGGACTGCCAGGAAAATGGCAGAATTTGGGGGCGGGTGCCCAACCCGCTCCCAACCCGCCTGCATGCCATCTTGCCAGGAGGCGGGTAGTTGTCCTGCGCCGGGTCCCGTCTCCTTGGAAGGGATTACAGCTACTTAACTGCCTGTTAGCAGGTAGTTAACAGGCAGAAAATAGAATTATCCCCTTTTTGCCCACACAAGTGCGGGCTTCCCAAAGGCTCCGAAACCCGCCAGGGTCACCGAGGCGAGTAGTGGGTCTGCGGGGTCCAAAAGTGTGCTGTGGAGGTGAGTGATGGGTGCAAGTGTGGAGAGGTGATTATCTGAGGTAAATGCAAAGTGTTAGAAAAAGTGTACTTACCTTTGTTTCTTCCTGCAGGCTTCAATCGGTGGGTATGCAGAGAGTCTCGCACCTCCGCGGTAGAGATGACAGATGGCCGTTGCATTCTTCAATGCAACAACCATCTAATTTCTGCAAAATAAAGAGGTTTGATGAGTTTTTGTATTGAAGAACTCATCAAACTACAGAGAATATCAGTGTTTGACAGCTTCACAGAGCTGCCAAACGATGACAATTCACAGATGAAACGTCATATGTTGATGTTCTCTGTAACCGGCTTTCCCTTAATTGGCCTACTAAGCCCGCTGGGTGGGCTTAACATGGCCAATCAAGGGAAAATAATGTGGGTTGGCCAGAAGTTGATGGAGGCGGGACTGAAACCTGACAAGTGGCAGTCCCACCTCCAAAAGCTCCCCATTGACAAAATCACCCCCAATGAGCATGTATTACTATAGAAATAAAGGGGCCACTGGACCAGTACAGCCAATTTAATGGTGGTCAAATTGCCAGTCAAGACTAGAACTGGAACTCAGATTTCCTAGTTGAGAGTCCAGTGCTGTAATAAAATTATAGTATTGTAGTTATTAGGGCTGACTGATATAATTCCTTTATTTGAGACAATTTATTACATCAGAGGATTTTTAAAACTGAAATAAAATGGGCATAACTTTACTATTAAAATTCAAAGAATGTAGACAATTAGATTACGTTTGTACACAATGAAAGCCAGTTTTCCAAATATCACTTATCTGAACTGACTGGTTATTGAAACTGGCTGCACTCCCATTATTCCCTGTGTAATTGATTATTGCATTATGCTCTTTATAAGTCTCTGCACTTAATTAATATCCTTAATATAGTCCCACATTGGAATTAATATGTGAGCCATTATGAAAATCATTCACTGATCCAAACTGTCTGGATAAATGGTGTCCCACTGTACTAGCTGTTGATGACCTTTAATGTTTTGGAGCTAATTGCATCTTTACAGAATAAATTTGCAGAGGAGAAATAAACGTAGTTAAAAGTATATACTAGTAGCCTGAGGTAGTCCAGTGAATAAACTCATTGTTCTTTTACCTCTGCAATCTGGGTTTACAACCAGCCCAAACCAAAGAGGTGAAAATCCTTCTGTACAGCCTGTAAGGATCCTAATACGTTTGGGCTGTTTAACCCAATTTTGAGCAGTTATAAATAAATAATATATAATTGTTGATCATTTGCCGCCAATTGGCAACCTGAGAGAAATCATCAGGATGGTTTGTGTGGGAATGGCAGCATCTCATTGATGCGGTAGTAAGTGCTCTTCTGTGGAGGGGCTCAACCTACACTGCTGGGACAAGTTCGAGGAAGTTTGTCTACATTTACTAAACATAATGCTTGACCTGGGAGAGCTTGATACTGAGACTGGTGGCAAATGTTCCATTATACCAGAAGCACAAACATTTGGAGAAATAAACATAAAGAATTGAACATGGTTTTGTTTTCTAATAATTATTTCCATATTCAGAAAGCGCTAATTATATTCCTTTATCCGTGCCATGCAAAATATATACTTACCACCAATATTTCTATGGAAATACTTCCTGTCCTTATTTTTGGCTATAGTAAGAACATAAGAAAATAAGAAACAGGAGCAGGAGTAGGCCAGTCGGCCCCTCGAGCCTGCTCCGCCACTCAATGAGATCATGGCTGATCCAATCTTGGCCTCAACACCACTTTCCCGCTCTCTCCCCATACCCCTTGACTCCCTTGTATTTTGGTTTCTTAATGGTCTCCAGCTTAATTCATTACGTTGCTTGATTTAGAAAATGAATTGTACCAACTTTAAGTGATGTTTATCCTTGTTTGGTAATGTGATATTACCAGTAAAATTATGTCAGTGAATCTTTAAAAAAATCCAGAATTGTTTCTGATTTTTTTCAGAGGTTGCTTACATTGGCGATTTTAAACTTACACCTATGGCAGGCCTCATTCTAAAATAAGTTGTTTTAGTCTTAGTGATGGCGAGAGATTATCTTCAGGTGCACACATTTCAAATCTGTACTTAAACTGTCAACTTTAATCTTAATTGCTTTCTGGATCCCAAAATTATTCAGGTTTTGAAGCCTTCTGTCATGGGTTTCAATGTTTCAAGCCCAGGTGTCTTATGAAACACTCATCCTTTAAACATTGTGCAAAAATGCAATGTGGTTTGAAACAAAATTGTATACATTATATGTGCACTGGCAAAGCTATTGTCATAATATTGAACACACTAGGAGACTATGTATCCCTGAATTGCTGTCTCAAACAGGCATCTATAGAGAGTGACACAGGGCTAGCATACATTCATTATGCTGCCTGCTCTAGCATCAATGCCAGCCAATACAGCAGATGAACTCCATTCACTGGCTTCCAAATGATGGTACATCTTGACATTAGGAGACAGCTGATGATCCACTCTCTACTGACATTAAAAAGATTCAAAATGAAGATTGAAAAGTTTTTGAACTTAAATTTGCACCAGACCTTAGTTATAAAGAAATTAATCTTGAGATATCACAGAGCTCTAGTTATACTATAGCAAGTGTGAAGACTGCCTCCTAGAAATGGTCTCAAATGTTTTACCATAATATGGTCTGAAGCAGATCACGAGCTTGTCTTCCGAATTGTATGTTTAGTTTTGTTTCAATATGTAGCTGAAACTGCTTTGCTTTGATGGAAAACTGGTAATTGAATGCACAGTTGAAGTATCTTTAGGTTCTATGTCAGTTTACAACAACAGAAGCACATCACCAGAGCAGTAAGAAAAATGATTGTGAAAATTTTTCAATTATATAAATATTGTGAATGTTAAGGTACTTCTAGGTGGATATAAGGCAGTAATCTAATGTCAGGGCTTTGACAAACAACATAAACTGCTCAAACTTTGAGTTTGTAGTTTAAGACATGATCTGGACCCTTCATTTGGATTATTGGCTTGTAATTCACAGAGGGCTATCCATTAGCCTCCATGTAATTTCGATCAGTGCATGTACTGCACCTAATATCTTGAATTTATTCTGAATGTACTTTATATATAGTGGAGTCACTGAACTAGTCACATCACCAAGTATGTGTCTGCTCAGCATTATTATACTTGTATTTTTGCTTTGTTACAAAACCAGACATTAAGAGAAATGAGCAGATCTGATTTGGTTAATTGATAATAACTCATGCATGGATTTTAAATCAAACACTGCAAGCCAGTCTCTCTATATTCCAATATTTCACAGTGGTCTTGGTGATCACTTTGGTCTTTTTTCCTGACCTTGTATTTTATTGAATTTCGAAGATCTTAATTTTATGTCTTGAAATTCTTGGGTACTTTTTTCCCCTTCCATGATTAATTATTTCAACTAGTATGACTCAGTGAAGCAGCTAACCCAGTACGATTTCAGGGTACATACTGTGCATCATTGGTAAATGATCTTACACAGACTATGAAAAAGAAAAAAATGGAGTAAGCTGGACACCTATTAACTTTCTGTGTAGTACTATGTGTGAATAGTGTGACTAGTGATAAAAGCCCTGGTGAAAGTAAAAGTTGATTAGGGTACTTCTAGAGCCTCGCTGTGTATAGCATCTGTCTTTACTTATCAAAGACATCTGGGTAAATTATTAACATTTCATCTGTCAGGTGTCCTTTGTCCTACCTCCTCTCTCCTTTCTGATAATTGGTCGTTGCTCAATAATGCTGCCTTTGTTAAATACTTGTTGGGTGAGGTAACTCTAGGACAGTTGCCAGAATTTCTAAATTCACTCACTAGCAGCAAAAAGAAAAGGTTTAGCCAGGAGTTTTAACAGTAAAAGTGTATTTTTCTTTGTTTTGTAATAAGTCAACATATTTCCTGCTTGTTCTCGACAATTTAGAACAATTTTGTTAATGAAAGCAATTCTTGTTTTTTTCAGGCTGCTTATGGTATTAGGACTAGACTAGTCTGTTACTGGAAAGTACAGTGTTAACCATAAAGGCACTCATGCATGATATTGGTATTTTCTGGTCACTTCAAAAGTATGCTGTGGTACTTTCGAAAGAACATATAAGAAGGATCTTTGTCATACTTTAGCAAGCTGGTCATTCACTTTGTGAATCATTAATTTCTTACATTGGCAGATCAATTTACAGCACTTCACTGTAAATTTGAAAGTGACATGAAAGGATATGGTACACTGATTTTCATGAGTAACTTTAAGCTAACTTTAATTAAAGACGTATTTACAATGATCAGCAAGAGGACAGTTATGAAGCTGTCTGCTCTCATATTGGTTTATCTATGGTGCTTTAGACACAGATAACTGGTTAATGACAGAGTGGTTCTGATGCACCCAGTTTGTACTGAATTTTCATTACATTTGGCTAATGTCACATGACTAGTTGACTAAAAGCAAATAGACAATGGGTTTTATCAGCATCTGAAAAAGACAATTTGGCTGGAGCACTTATCAGACTTAGTTAGTGTGGGAGTCATTGCCAGGCTTCTATGATATTGTAGTGGTACCACCGGGTGTCCCTTACTTATGTTACATAATTCCCTTTAACTTACCTATGTTTGTACACACAGTTTACCTGTACGGGGCATTGCCCCTTTAAGGATGTGAGCCGGCCCAGTTCGGCCTTCCACTCCCGCGACGGCCGCCGGCCCGGTTCGGCCTCCCGCTCCCGCGACGGCCGCCGACCCGGTTCGGCCTCCTGTTCCCGACTTCGGCCGCAACGGCCAGCTGCAGTGCCAGGTAAACGCGCTGACGTCATCACGCACATCACGTGACCGCCCTAAGCGCGGGCAAATGCGATGACGTCATGACGCAAGTCATGTGACGCCCCGAGCACGGGAAACGCGAGCAACGCGATGACGTCACGACGCAAACGCGATGATGTCATTGCACAAACCTCCGGACTGCCTAGTCAGTCCTCGTGGCATCCCCACTGGGGTAAGACCTGTTCCAAGGTTCTCCTGCATTGATCTTTGTTGGTTTCTGTACTTCGTCAAATCCTTCATTAAAGACTTATTGGATTGTTTCTCCTGAGTCGACCTCAGTGATTTGGTTAGGAATACACCTATTCCTACATTGGTTACCCCGTATCCGTGAATGTTCTTCACGGAAGAAGTGCACAGCCTGAACCTAGTCTTCACAGAAGACGACCGACGTGCACAGCCGAATTCGTCCAACACCTACATTGGTGATCCTGTCTCCGTGAACGTTTTTCACGGAAGCAGCGCATAGCCTGAACCCTGTCTCTGTGAACACTTTCGCAGAAGAAGAGCACGGTGAACATCTCCCAACGCAACAGCAAGTATACATCCCTCCAAGCGCGGGTTCCGCAGGTTTTCGGGTCCTCAAGATTGGAGCGCGCCCCCGCGGAGATGCCACGAGGACTCGCTCCTCATGAACCACGAGGACCCATCCCTCACAAACCACGAGGACTCACTCCTCATGAACCACGAGGACACATCCCTCGCAAATCATGAGGACCCATCCCTCGTGAAACACGAAGACTCATTCCCCGCTGATGACACACCAGCCTGTCAGCCTGCTGGTTGTGTTTTCTACCACTCTTTTCGGCGCGAAAGCGAAGCGTTGCCGCCCTCCTGGCAGTTTTCTACTTAAATCAACAACAACTCGAAGCGTTGCCGCCCTCCTGGCAGTGTTCCCCCTAAAGCAACAACAACTCAAAGCGTTACCGCCCTTGCTACAGTTTTCCCCTCGACAAAAGCAACCATCTACTGATGCTGCGACCATCGACGACGGGTCCAATGGGTATTCCGCGGCCGCGATCGGCTACGCGAAAGTTGCTGTCTTCACCGATCACTGATCAACGCAGCAACGGTTCACTCTTTTTTGTGTTACCGTTTTAGCACTACGGCACGCACCGTTCCATGTGTTCCAGACTGCCGAAGAGTTTGCTCACCTGTCGGCGAGTTCACGGAACTCGCCCGCCAAGTCCTCCTGGATCGCCCGTTCGGCGTTCCTACAGATTTCGTCAGACTGGGGACTTTTTCCAACGTCAACAGAGCCATGGTCCGCGTATGCCCAACCTGCCAGTCAGCTGTTTCGCCCCGGCGCCCGCTCCGGACCACACGTCGCCACGGTCTTTCACATGGCTGAATGCATTTTGTTTGCCATGACACCACGATCCTTCGCATGGCTGGATACGTTTTATCCGCCACGACGCACGCAAGGATCCGCTCACGACCAGCACCTTTCGACCTCGCCCGCCAAGTCCGGACAGCACGGCCGCTGGGACCTTCGGACATCCATCGTCGTTACGACAGGCCAAGCACGATCACCCACCAGACCGCCAGCCATCCAGCAGTCTCCGTCTCGAGACTCCAGGAGTCGTTCGGGCAGGCTCGTCAGACTACCTCATCTTTTGTCGTTCATTAAAGCGAATTCTGGGGGGGTGCATGTAGCGGTACCACCGGGTGTCCTTTACTTATGTTACATAATTCCCTTTAACTTACCTATGTTTGTACACACAGTTTACCTGTATGGGGCGTTGCTCCTTTAAGGACGCGAGCCGGCCCAGCTCGGCCTTCCGCTCCCGCGACGGCCACCGGCCCAGTTTGGCCTCCCGCTCCTGCGACGGCCGCCGGCCCGGTTCGGCCTCCTGTTCCCGACTTCAGCCGCAATGGCCAGCTGCAGTGCCGGGTGCCGGGTAAGCGCGCTGACGTCATCACGTGACCACCCTAAGCGCAGGCAAACGCAATGACGTCACAACGCAAGTCACGTGACACCCCGAGCACGGGAAACGCGAGCAACGCGATGATGTCACGACGCAAACGCGATGACGTCATTGCACAAACCTCCGGACTGCCTAGTCAGTCCTCGTGGCATCCCCACTGGGGTAAGACCTGTTCTAAGGTTCTCCTGCATTGATCTTTGTTGGTTTCTGTACTTCGTCAAATCCTTCATTAAAGACTTATTGGATTGTTTCTCCTGAGTCGACCTCAGTGATTTGGTTAGGAATACACCTATTCCTACAATATTGCATTTCTGGGTCATAGATTGTTGAGTAGTATGTAAAGATATAAAGGATGGGGTAATATTAATATAAAGCTGTTATTTTTACTTTGACAGATCGTAAAGAATGGTAACCCAATAGGTGGGACATCAAAGAAATAAAGATGTTTTCACTGAGATTTCAGTCAGACTGACAGCTTCATGATTTGTAATCACCTCAATGTCAAATGTACCTGTAATTAAGAATGAGGATAGATCAGTCAAGGAAATGTGTGTGTGGAGAACTCAGTTAACAGTCAAGATAATTCACTCTTTTTACTAATCATTGTGTCCATGGGGGTGGGAATGTAGTGTGTTAGTGCCCAGGTGCCTCCAGCTGGGAGCTCTACTTTTGAGGTTCTGTCCCCACAAGGCCATCCCAGAAAGTTTGCTGCAAGGTTGGGACCCAGCATATTCTGGTACCGGCTTAGTGTCCAGTCGATTCAACATACTCCCGCTGAAGTTACAGCAGGAGTATGCTGGAATGATGGTGGATTTTTGGGGCCTAACCTTTTATTCAGAAGTTACTTCTTGATCCAAATTTACCACCTAAATCAGCACTTGAATGCAATCTTCCATGTAATGGTGTCAATAGAAAAGTTCTAAATTTTCATGAATTCTGCTTTGGTCCCTTCTCTGCCTTCATAAACTCTGACTTTGGATATGCAATCGTACTTGATCTAAAGAGAATTGTTCCAAAAGCATTTGCTTAAGAAAGAACTGTTGTGATTGTAAGGGGTGGTGTGTGTGGTCAGCTTTGCCTCTGACTCCTGAGCGGTTCGAATCGCTCCCACTCCCTTGGTTCTAGAATTTGGACTTATTTGGGGGTTGTAATGAAATTGCAACAGACAACTGAGTTGGTGAAAAGAACTTGGATTTTTATTTGAGACAGGAAAATATACACAGCACAATAATCTTATTACTCTAAAAGGGGGAACACTTTGGAATATACGAGGGAGAATGACAATAGACAAAATACTTCACCCCTCCCAATCCCACTACACTAACTAGGTTGGATTCCAGAGGACCAGGGAAATGCTCACAAACCGACTTTCTTGACCGTTGTAGAGGTTCGCGATTTTGGGGTTCTCCTAGGTCAGGCGGTTGAGGCCTACCGTACCCCGGACATGGTAGAAGACTTCACCTGCGTTGGGTTTTCAGTCTTCGCGTGTCCGCTGATGCGGTCGGGTGTGCATTTGGATCTATCGGGTAAGTACCCAATTTCCTTTGGTTAGGTATAGGGTTTAGAGTCTTTTCATCAAATCTTACCCACATCCACATCCAAGCACGGAGGGGGTCCAACACCCCTGCACCACTTGGAAAAAAAAATTACACACACATGGGAAAAATAATGACACATACACTCATCAAACTTTATTTTTAATAACGGTCAAGGTTTGTTTTATACCTGCTCATAGACTTTATTTTTATGTTTGTCCCATGCTCTCTCATGTTGAGAGCGGAGCATCCTGTCCCTTCCTTTGCACTTTGTGTACAAGAAGTAGAAAACTATACCGAGCTGGCAAACCACTAAAATATGTGAAGCCATTCGAATCCAAGAAGGGACCTCTATATTTTCAAAAATATCCCACCAGGGTGGAATTACGATAGCCAAGATCTTGGCCCCTATTGCAACTGTCTTCTGTTCTAATGTATAGAAATGTTTCTGTGAGATGACCACTGCTTTTAATAGGGCGGTAAGATGTTCAGGTAGAGGGGGAATGTCATAGCCAAAATGTGTTACATAATTTAGCTGGTTGGTGATTGTTTCCCTGACAGTGAGGTGAACAGTTGAAGGTTCAGGGATGGGTACAATCCGTTCCTGGGCCACTTGAACTTCTGCCTTGGGTTTAAAACAGAAACTGCTGTCACTCACCGGACACCAGATGTGCTGTCCATGCCGGTAGTGGGGTGCACTTGTGGTGACACAATATATCCCACCCCCATGAATGCTACCTGTGGGGAAACATGGCCTTGTGCCATTACCTCCATGGTACAGTTCACAGGTTGTGCGCCAGCAGCTTTAAACCCGCACTGTGGTCTCGAATAGGCATTCAAGTGTTGGGGACACAGTATTATGTGTGCTCCCCGGCTCCGGCACCCGGAGAGGTCAGTACCTGTCATAGCATGCTCCCACTTCATGACATAAGGTGGGACCTCTGCAAAATGGACGTGTGCACCCCCTTGAATGATCCCAATGTTCTCCACCCGGTATACCGGTGCGGGTCGGGCTGTCCCACCCATGACCGGCATCCTCACTACTACCCCCATGATAGTATGGTTGGAACGTCCACAATCTACTGGGACAGGGTAGGCTTCAGAGGCTAGGCGGAGTTGACACGGGCTCAGCGAATTACTAAATGGGTGGAGGGCTGCGAGGTGCTTGTTGCTAATCCAGGAGGGGACTAAACCCTGTTTTAAATCCTCCAGGTTTCTGCTTGATCCAAAGAATTCCTGTCCTCCCGTATGAGTGCATTTACTGTTTTGGTGTGTCTCTCCAGCTCAGCAATTATCTCCTTTAAATGGACCGTCATAGCTTGGTCCTCATGTAGCTCTGAGCCTACCACTGTGTTCTCCTCTGTTAGGATTTTTCTTAATTGGGTCTTTAAACCATTTATCTGGGTTTGTAGCTCTATATCGTCTAGGCTGTTTACTACTGAGGATCCTGTATTATAAGCAGTGAAAATGTCATTCCAGGTCCCCCTTCTTTGTCTCCCTGCGCCCATATTATGCTCAGGATGTAAACTGTACAGTTTCGCTTTGTCTACACTGGCAAAGTCGAATTCATAAAACTTCCTAAACATTTCTTTCAGCTGGGCTTGGTACAACTGTTTTGTCTCCTTAGGGCACCACTCAGGTAAGTGTACCTCGGTCAAGTTCAGGATCACTGAGGCCACTGCATAGTGTACCTCCTGGTACAGTAACTTATCGGTTGGCACTAGGACTAACCCATTCCCTGGTTCCTTGGTGGTGGTAGGACACCTCTGTACTATAGTCCGTGAGGTCGTGGTCGTGGGCCGGGGCTTCCGGGGGCGGGTTACGAGTTCGGTGGCGTTGACTGGGATCGGGGAGTGTGGGATCGCGCACGCATGCAGGCTAGAATCCCACCCCATCCCCTCCCCGGCGTCTTGCCATTGCCTGTGGAAAATGATGGATATGCTTGCGGGGTAGACTTTCTCTGACTCCCACATACAAACATAAACTCCCTGATCCGGCTTCCACCACTTGTCCCAGCACACACTCACTCCCCCTCGGGTCCCTGTAATCGTCCGATGGGTATTGTTCCCCAATCGTTCCCAATTGACTGCGGGGTTTCCTATATCCCTGCTCAGCTTTCTGAGCTACCACCACCTATCCAGGGGAATCTGTCCCTTGCATGTCAAACACACACGTTTCCCCTCGGTGACGCTGACCCTTGTGGCAATGACCTGTACCCTGGGGCACGGGATGGAGGCCTCCCCGTACGTGAACCCGGTCTGGCTGGAGTACTGAGTCGAGTTAGACCCCAGCCACCCTGGCCACCTTCCCTCGTGGAAGTAAATGGCGAGCTCCTCCACATCCCGTTCACCACCCCCTGCAGTAACGATCGGTGCTCTCTCTCCCGAGCACCCATAGATGTGGGAATTCTCCACGTCTCCTCGGTCACCGATGCTCACCCCTACCAGGGCGAGCAGGAGCAGAACCTTTCCCATGCCGATTTCCTTTCTGTAGGGACACACAAACAAAATAGCCATGTCCCGAGAAGGTTCTCTGGCCTGACACAGTTACCAAAATTTTCAAAACTGAAACTTATCATAAACTAAGATTAGACTATCTAAAATTCCAAACTACCAAACTGTAAAAACACTCTTAAACTAAAAGCTATATACATCCGCCGCCTGTCTCCGGACGGCCAGGCTAATTCCTGTTAGGCCTCTGCCTTTTGTGGAATCTGGGCAGCTTGTACGATTGGGCGTAAGGTGGCCTGTGCCACCGGACCCGGAGAGTCCCTCTTAAAAGAACTGGGTGGTTTTCCGTTTCCCAACTGACCGGAGGAGTGTGCCCTCCTGTGCTGCAGCACACTACCCCTTTCTGTGTGGCTGCCGAGTCCTTATCCTGTCCTGTGGGTTCCCCGCAGCCTGATGCCGCAGGCTGGGGACCCTTCTCTCTCTCTCTGCCCAACGCTACCTCTCCTGTGAGTCCCTCACCTTTGGAGGCGGCAGGCTGGGGATCTGTGTCCTCAGACTGGTCCCTGACCTTGGTTTTTCCCTTTGTTAAGGGTTCTCCTGGGGCTGGACCATTTAAATTGATACTCGGGTGACCACGGTAGTTTAGGCTGTGGTATGCGAGGAGACCTTCTTAAGGCTCCGGCTACTGGGGGCATGTCCCAAATAATTGGTGGGAGGGCCCCTCCAGTAACACAAGCCACTGCCCCCTCCGTTGCGGTCTGTGAGTCTGCCACAGCTGCAGGCTGATGATCTCTATCTTTACAATGGTTCACCCTTGCTGGCCGTTCCCCTTTCTCAGGTTTAAACAGTTTACACTGGTTAATGTAACTAGCAGCCTGCCAGTGAACCTGTTTTAAAGTCTCGTCCGCTGCCCTGAATGGGCCTTCTATGAACTCCTCATTCTCTCTCTTTACCAGGACGGCCTTAAGGATGGAATCCTGGGCTTGGACCTGCTTTAAGTCCGGGGCCAAAGCTACCCCCTGTGTGCCTCCCTTGTCCTGGATTGCGGCTACCGGACCTGCTCTACAGGGATCCCAGAACTCCCCTTCCCTGGCCCCCTGCTTGGCCACCTCGTTGGTCTTTTGGTTACCCTCCCACGTGGTATGGAGGGATCCTAAATCTATGGCCAAAGGTTTGGACATTTCCCCAGCCTGCTTGTTCCCTGTGAATCCTATTAGGCTAAATGGGACCTTGTTAGACCTGGGTGAATTGGTCGGGTCTTCCGAATGGACCACCGTGCTGGAAGCTCCAGTGTCCACCAAATATCTCCCCTGCACCGCCTTCACCCCCATCTTAACACAGGGCCTGCCCCCCTCATCGTATTCAAGGGAACACAAGTTGACAGGCTGCGCTTGTTCTAGTCATAGGTCTGGGTTGAGTGGGGCAGATGGAATTAAAGCACCCGTGGCTACCTTCCCTGGGCCAGCTAACAAAACTCGAAGTGCAGCTACTAATGAATCAACCGTGGGGGGAGAGGTCGGTGTTTCTGTCTTTGGGGCAGGAGCTGGGGAGTTTTTCCCTACATTATCCTTCCAAGGATTTCTACAGTCCATTCTCCAATGCCCACTTTTCCCGCACCCGAAGCAGTTACGCCTCGTATTGGAAGGGTTATCCCCTTCCTGGTGCCATTCTTTCTTACTTTGGCTTTGTTTTAACTCATGAAACTTTCCTTTCGTTTGTGGTTCTTCTACCCCTCCACCGTTGCGGTAAGCCAGGGTCAGTTGTCTGACCACTGTCTCCTCGGTGACTTGGGGGCCCTTTGGGTCAAACCACAGCTCGGCCTTGTCTCTGATCCATGGCAAGCTGTTTGCCACCAGACTCCGGAGCCAGTGGGCCAGCTTGTCCTGGTTCAAATTAGTCTGGTTGAGATCCCCATTACAGGCACTCTTATACACAGGCCAACAGCCTGTCTGCGAAAGCCTGTGGGGTCTCCCCTGCTAACTGTGTAGTCTTCTCCACCTGGGAGAAAGGACTACCATCGTTCATCCCCATCGCCTACAGAACTTGCTCCCGGATGGCAGCGTACCCTCCCTGTCCCTTCTTGCTCTCAGCAGAGAGGGACTGGTACAGCTTGCCATCCAAGGTGAACAGAAGCATTTTGGCCATCTCAGAGTCGGCGCACTCGTTGATGCCTGCTGCTTGTTCCACTTCCATGAAGTGGACTGAGGGGTCTCCCTTTTGGGTGAGTTTGTTCAGGTGGCTTGCCGTAGCCCTAAGCTGTTGGGTACCATGGGGAATCATGAATTGGCTTTCAAGGGGCCCCTGGCCCCCACCACCGCTGGGCGGGCCAAACTTTTGCTGTCGAGCCGGACACATTGGCCCTGGCTCCGACCTTTCCTGCATTCGCTTGCCCCCTGCTGCCTGCTGCCAAACCGAGTCAAAACCCGACGCCACAGGTGGTGGTGGTGTGCACTCTTCCCTGCCCTCCCTGCAGATTGCTTGTCCCTCCTGCTGCCCAACCGGGTTGTTCCCCGGCGCCACAGGTGACGTCTGAACAGTTTCTCCTTCTACTTCCAGGTCCACCCAGGCCGCACCCGGGCTTACTAGGCATACCACGCCTTTTGCCCTGGATAGAGCAAGTTTTAAACTGTCGATCTGCTTTTGGCAGGGGCTGTGATCTCCCGCTTCAAAACCCCTAGTGCTTGCTACCTTATAAGCTGCCTGCATGTCTCTTAACCTTTCCTCCTGTTCTTTTAACTGTCTGGTTAGGCGAGGGTTCTCTTCTCTCAACACTAACTCATTGCTTTTCGCCTCGGTGACTTGACACCAAAAATACACATGTCTGTTCCTGTGTTTCTCCGCTAGCAATAACTTCTCCTGACTTTGGGCCTGTAATTCCTGCAGTAATCCCTCCCCTGCTATAGCTCTTGCTTGATACAGTTTGGCTGCCTCTTGCAGCTCTTCTGTTAACATCTTAATGTGCTGATCTAAAAGCTGGATCTGTCGCAGGGCACAGACCAACCAGATGGCCTTTTCCACTGACTTTTTATGATCCTTGCTCTCAGTCCATTTGGCTGCAGCGTCCATGGGATGCTCAGCGTGCAACAGACTGATCACCCATTTCTTGGTGATATTCACCTTCTCAAACACATAAGAGGAAATCCTCTCTTCCATCTTTGTTCTTTTGTCAAACACAGGGTCTATTGCATTACATCCCTTTTGCCAAAGTCCTGCTGCGGTCGCCATTTTCTGTAAGGGATGGTGTGTGTGGTCAGCTTTGCCTCTGACTCCTGAGCGGTTTGAATCACTCCCACTCCCTTGGTTCTAGAATTTGGACTTATTTGGGGGTTGTAATGAAATTGCAACAGACAACTGAGTTGGTGAAAAGAACTTGGATTTTTATTTGAGACAGGAAAATATACACAGCACAATAATCTTATTACTCTAAAAGGGGGAACACTTTGGAATATACGAGGGAGAATGACAATAGACAAAATACTTCACCCCTCCCAATCCCACTACAATAACTAGGTTGGATTCCAGAGGACCAGGGAAATGCTCACCAAACGACTTTCTTGACAGTTGTAGAGGTTCACGATTTCGGGGTTCTCCTAGGTGTGGCAGTTGGGGCCTACTGTACCCCAGACGTGGTAGAAGACTTCACCTGCATTGGGTTTTCAGTCTTCGCGTGTCCGCTGATGCGGCCGGGTGCATATTTGGATCTATCGGGTAAGTACCCAATTTCCTTTGGTTAGGTATAGGGTTTAGAGTCTTTTTCATCAAATCTTACCCAGGGGTAAGTCAGGATAGCTTGTAGAGTGGAAACAAACTTGCGAATCTTTGGTTTCTTCCAGGTTGGTTTCTTGTTGGTCGCGGTGGCCCAATATTACCTAGTTGTTGGTAATATTGTTAGTTGTTGGTTTCTTGGGGCCCTTGGTTGCCGTGATTCCTTTTCTCCTTCCATTCTAATCTCTGATTCTCCGACTGCGTGTGGTGATGATGATGATGAGTACCATGACTTCTACCATGTTGTTGTTCCGAAAGACTGTGTCAATTGAAAAAGCAGGCCTAAATTATACCATTTGAGGCCTTGCTTATCTGCCCGCCAAATCTTCTCTGGCCCATTGTTAATTTTGGCGGGCTCATTAACTTTAATAGTTTTAAATTCTTTAACGGGTTCCGAGCTGGTCCCATCTACTTTTAATTGACTTAAGTTGGTGTAAACTAGTTTCGGGATGGTTCATCGAAACTTAAATTAGCGTTTAATGGCTGTTTAAACTTTGATCCGATTAGTGAGTTTTGTCTTTTCCTGCTGGGGTCAGGGTCCCTTTTGTTGATCAGTGGCATGTACTGCATTATGCATATTCTTGATGGCTCTGTAATTTTGGCAGGAACTGTCCTTCCATAGGCCTATTGTCATTTATGTGGAATGACTGAGACAGTCCAGAACATTCCCAGACAGTTTGGCCTATGCCAATACTCAAACTGTTTGTTTTACAGAGGCTCATCCCAACCCCTTTGTCACAGCCTTCCACAGGCCTGGACATGTCCTTTTTAAAATAACCAAAATTCTGGGGTTTTGACTTTAAGCCCCTTTTCGGCCCAATATTCTTTAAAACAGTCCAAAATCTCTTCTTTTCTTGGTTTGAGGGAATCTGTAGAATTTTGCGAACCTTACAGACATTAAAACTCTCTGTATACTCAAAGATTGAGGCCTAGAAATTTGTCCTGGGTGGTGGCGCAAAGTGGGCAGTATCGGATCGGCCGGCCGTTATACGCAGCGCCTGATATTCAGTCTATTGCAGTCAACGGAACTGAATATCAGGCACTGCGTATAACAGGCGGCCGATCGGATACCGCCCGCTTTGTGCCACCGCCCGAGACAAAGTTCTTGCCCTATACATGTAATTATATCAGATGTTTGTGCACAGGTTGTTATTAGCCGAAGTTCTAAAATTGAAAATGGTACTGACCTATTCTTGACTGTATCACCATCTGTAAAGTGTTAAATACTTCTGTTTTCTGAGGCACATTTTTAAATTGAAATATTGTAAATCGTTGCATGAAGTCCAAAAGACTGATGAACTTCGACACTTAAACCTTTACTTCACGTGATGCTGGAGTGTTCCTTTTGTGATGTCAGTTTTTAATTGGGGATGTAAATTTTGCTGAGTATCACATCACTCCACTTTAACATAGTACTTCATGATACGTGGGCAGAGCAGGATATAGGGAAAGTGAAGACAATTATAGCACAACTCCCATTGTATCCATTTTTAATAGAGGAGATTGGCCATGCTGAAATATGTACTGATGTGATTTTGTTTACTCAAATAGATATGTATTTTCTTGACTAGAACACAAGAGTTTTGCACTTTTAACTACTTTTAGAGATCAGAGAATTGAATAGGTTTACAAGGTGTTGTGTGAAGAATCAAGTTGGTCTGATGCCAAGCCTATAGTATGAATTGTATGGCCTTGCATGACCTCAATTTGCCGGCATGCTGTTGGTGAAGTATATGACGACTGACTTAAGCATTTTGTCTGGACAGCTTATGTATTTAATGGCACATCGTTAGTGTGTGGACAAATTGTAAATTCATTTTTTTGTAACCACAACTGAGATTGGTTATAGTATTTAGATTTGACTTTTGCTTTATGTTATTCTTATAATTCCAAAATATTAACCATGCAGGTAAGGGTTAGATAATTATCAATGGGAAGCAGTAGAATGGGAAAATTATAAAGAAGATGCAATGTGTAAGTGTGCTTCCTCAACATCATCGGCTGAATTATTAGCTATTTCCCATTGCTTAAAAATGTTACTTTTTTAAACCAAATATCGGTGTGGTACAATAAGTTAATGGAACAATAAATCCATTTAAAGTTACAAATACTAGTGGTGGACAAGTTATACTCCATCATTTGTGATAATTTAGGTAAAATAATTGGAGATAATTCAATATTCACAAATATGGTTTAGTACACAACTGGAATTGGGTGGTTCACTGCGTTAGAACACTCTGGGGGCGATGGTGCCAGCCCTGGGGAGGTGGGACTGCCGGGAAAATGGCAGAATTTGGGGGCAGGTGCCCAACCCGCCCCTAGCCCGCCTCCATGCCATCTTCCCAGGAGGCAGGTAGCCGCCCCGCACCGGGTCCCGTCTCCTTGGAGGCGGGAAGGGATTAAAGCCAATTAACTGCCTGTTAACAGGTAGTTAACAGGCAGAAAATAGGATTATCCCTTTTTGCCCTGACAACTGCGGGCTTCCCGAAGGCTCCGAAACCCGCCAGGTCAGCGAGGCGAGTAGTGGGTTTGCGGGGGTCGGGGGGCTGCAAAAGTGTGGTGTGAAGGTAAGTGATGGGTGCAAGTGTGGAGAGGTGAGGTAAGTACAAAGTGTTAGTAAAAGTGTACTTACCTTTGTTTCTTCCTGCAGGCTTCAGTCGGTGTGTGTGCGGAGAGTCTCGCACCTCCATGGTAGAGATGACAGATGGTCGTTGCATTCTCCAATGCAACAACCATCTAATTTCTGCAAAAGAAAGAGGTTTGATGAGGTCTTAATTCAAGACCTCATCAAACTACAGAGAATGTCACTGTTTGACAGCTTCACAGAGCTGTCAAACGATGACAATTCATTTGTCAAAAATTTTTGACAGATGAAACGTCATACGTTGACGTTCTCTGCAACCGGCTTTCCCTTAATTGGCCTGCTAAGCCCGCTGGGCGGGCTTAATAAGGTCAATCAAGGGAAAATAGCGTGGGATAGCCAGAAGTTGTTGGAGGCGGGACTGAAACCCGATAAGTGGGAGTCCCGCCTCCAAATGCTCCCCATTGGCAAAATCACCCCGTCTCTTTTCACCCCGCAGTAAAATCAAACTGATTGGATCATAGGAACTTTACAGTCAATGCAGAGATTGGACTATGTAAAATAAGTTTGGATAGTCTCACATTATTTCAGGGTGACCATGGGCCCTAAAAGCTGAATGTAGGGAGTTAGGAGGTAAATTAAAAAATAGGACCTCAAAGGTAGTAATCTCAGGATTGCTACCAGTGCCACGTGCTAGTCAGAGTAGAAATAGAAAGATATTTCAGATGAATACGTGGCTAGAGGAATGGTGCAAGGGGGAGGGGTTCAAATTTCTGAGACATTGGAACCGGTTCTGGGGGAGGTGGGACCAGTTCAAAACAGACGGTTTGCACCTGGGCAGGGCCGGGACCGATGTCCTAGGGGGAGTGTTTGCTAATGCTCTGGAGGAGGGTTTAAACTAAAATAGCAGGGGGTTGGGAACCTGAGCGGAGAGACAGAGGAAAGGGAAACGAGGATAAAAGCAAAAGACAGGAAGGAGAAAAACAAAAGTGGCAGGCAGAGAAATCAAGGATTTAAATCAAACATGGCCACAGTAAATAATAATTCTAAAAGATCTAAGAGCGTTAAAAAAACAAGCCTGAAGGCTTTGTGTCTTAATACAAGGAGCATTCGTAATAAGGTGGATGAATTAGCTGCGCAAATAGAGATAAACGAATATGATATGATGGGGATTACGGAAACATGGCTCCAGGGTGGCCAAGGCTGGGAACTCAATATCCCGGGATATTCAATATTCAAGAAAGATAGGCAAAAAGGAAAAGGAGGTGGGGTAGCATTGCTGGTTAAAGAAGGGATTAACACAATTGAAAGGAAGGATATCAGCTCTGATGATGTGGAATCTGTATGGGTAGAACTGAAAAACACCAAGGGGCAGAAAATGTTAGTGGGAATGGTACATAGAACTCCAAACAGTAATGCGGAGGTCGTGGATGGCATCAAACGGGAAATCAGAGAAGCGTGCAATAAGGGCACAGCAGTTATCATGGGTGACTTTAATCTACATATAGATTGGGCTAACCAAATTAGTAACAATACTGTGGAGGAGGAATTCCTGGAGTGTATACGGGATAGTTTCCTGGACCAATATGCCGAGGAACCAACTAGAAATCAGGCCACCTTAGACTGGGTATTATGTAATGAGAAAGGATTAATTAGCAATCTTGTTGTGCGAGGCCCCTTGGGTCAGAGCGATCATAATATGATAGAATTCTTCATTAAGATGGAGACTGAAATAGTTGACTCGGAGACTAGGGTCATGAATTTAAATAAAGGAGACTACGATGGTATGAGGTGCGAGTTGGGTAGGATTGATTGGGGAATGACACTCAAAGGGTTGATGGTGGATGGGCAATGGCAAACATTCAAAGATCACATGGATGAACTACAAAATTTGTTCATCCCAATTTGGCATAAAAATAAAACAAAAAAGGTGACTCAACCGTGGCTAACAAGGGAAATTAGGGATAGCATAAGATCCAAGGAGAGGACATATAAATTGGCCAGAAAAAGCAGTAAACCTGAGGATTGGGAGCAGTTTAGGATTCAACAAAGGAGGACAAAGGGATTAATTAAAAGGGGGAAAAAAGAGCATGAGAGAGGAGGAATTTCTTCACCCAGAGAGTGGTGAACCTGTGGAACTCTCTGCCACAGAGGGCGGTGGAGGCCAGTTCATTAAATATATTCAAGAAAGAGTTGGATATATTTCTTGAGGCTAAAGGGATCAAGGGATATGGGGAGAAGGCAGGGACAGGGTACTGAATTTGGATGATCAGCCATGATCTCATTGAATGGCGGAGCAGGCTCGAAGGGCCGAATGGCCTACTCCTGCTCCTATCTTCTATGTTTCTATGTTTCTATGTAAGCTTGCAGGAACATAAAAACTGACTGTAAAAGCTTTTATAGATATGTGAAGAGAAAATGATTGGTGAAGTCAAGCGTAGGTCCCTTGCAGTCAGAATCAGGGGAATTAATAATGGGTAACAAAGAAATGGCGGACCAATTAAATACATACTTTGGTTCTGTCTTCACAAAGGAGGACACAAATAACCTCCCAAAGATATCGGGGAATATAGGGTCTAATGAAAGGGAGGAACTGATAGAAATCAGTATTTGTAGGGAAACGGTGTTAGGGAAATTGATGGGATTGAGGGCTGATAAATCCCCAGGGCCTGATAATCTACATCCTCGGGTACTTAAGGAAGTGGCCCTAGAAATAGTAGATGCATTGCGGGTCATCTTCCAAAATTCGATAGACCCTGGAACAGTACCCATGGATTGGTGGGTAGCTAATGTTACCCCACTGTTCAAAAAGGGTGGTAGAGAGAAAACGGGGAATTACAGACCAGTAAGCCTGACATCGGTAGTGGGGAAAATGCTAGAGTCCATTATAAAGGATGTAATAGCAGAACACTTGGAAAAAAGTGACAGGATCGGACAAAGTCAACATGGATTTACAAAAGGTAAATCGTGCTTGACTAATCTACTGGAATTTTTTGAGGATGTAACTGAGTAAAATAGATAAGGGAGAACCAGTGGATGTGGTGTATTTGGATTTTCAAAAGGCTTTCGATAAGGTCCCGCATAAGAGATTAGCGTGTAAAATTAAGGCACATGGGATTGGGGGCAAGGTATTGACTTGGATAGAGAACTGGTTGGCAGACAAAGCAAAGAGTTGGAATAAACGGCTCTTTTTCCGAGTGGCAGGCAGTGACTAGTGGGGTACCGCAGGGATCGGTCCTTGGACCCCAGCTATTCACAATATATATTAATGATCTGGATGAGGGAACTAGATGTAATATCTCCAAGTTTGCAGATGACACAAAGCTGGGTGGGCGTGTGTGCTGTCAGGAGGATACCGAGAAACTCCAGTATGATTTGGACAGGTTGGGTGATTGGGCAGAAGCATGGCAGATGCAATATAACGTGGATAAATGCGAGGTTATCCACTTTGGTGTCAAAAACAGGAAGGCAGATTATTATCTGAATGGCAATAGATTGGGAGAAGGGGAAGTGCAACGAGACCTGGGCGTCCTTGTGCACCAGTCACTGAAAGTAAGCATGCAGGTGCAGCAGGCGGTTAAGAAGGCAAATGGTATGTTGGCCTTCGTAGCGAGAGGGTTTGAGTACAGGAACAAGGATGTCTTGCTGCAGTTGTACAGGGCCTTGGTGAGATCACATCTGGAGTATTGTGTGCAGTTTTGGTCGCCTTATCTGAGGAAGGATGTTCTTGCTATGGAAGGAGTGCAGCGAAGATTCACCAGGCTGATACCTGGGATAGCAGGAATGACGTATGAGGAGAGATTGTGTCGATTGGGCTTGTGCTCACTGGCGTTTAGAAGAATGTGAGGGGATCTCATCGAAACTTATAAAATTCTAACAGGACTAGACAGACTAGATGCTGGAAGGATGTTCCCGATGGTCGGGGAGTCCAGAACCAGGGGTCACAGTCTAAGGATAAGGGGTAAGCCATTTAGGACAGAGATGAGGAGGAATTCCTTCACCCAGAGAATGGTGAACCTATGGAATTCTCTACCAAAGAAGGCAGTAGAGGCCAATTCATTAAATATATTCAAGAAGGAGTTGGATATATTTCTTAAGGCTAGGGGGATCAAGGGATATGGAGAGAAGGCAGGAACAGGGTACTGAATTTGGACGATCAGCCATGATCTCATTGAATGGCGGAGCAGGCTCGAGGGGCCGAATGGCCTACTCCTGCTCCTATCTTCTATGTTTCTATGGCCCACAACAGAATCAGTAAAATTTAGCATATATTGGCGCTAAATTGAAAATTGGATTGAAAAAAGTAGCATTTTTAACCATTGGGAAATAGTTGATGATTCAACCCAAGATACTGATGAAGCACACTTACACATTTCTAGATGTAGATGTTGGGGGAACAATCTGCAAGTTTGCAAATAATACAACAACAACAACTTGTATTTATTGTAAGTATTCGCAATAATTTACAGTTCTGAAGATTAATTATTTTTTTGATTAAAGAATCCCTGGGCGATGTGCCTTTAAATTTCCAGGGATAAACATGGCTGTCAGACCGCATGGCTGAAGAGAAAAGGACTTGGAAGCAGCTTGTGTGTGTGTCTGTGAAAAAGGGGTGATCAAAGATGGCTGCCCGACCTCGTGCCAGGACACAGACAATCGACATGAAAAAGGAGGATCAAAGATGGCTGACTAAACTGCCAATCAAAGGCAGTTCGGGGAGTTCCCTCCCTGCAGAGATGATCGATTTGTTTACAGAAACTGCTACAAGAATGTTTGCACAAGGGATTAACCACTTGACTGCGATTTAGCCTGACCACAGAACAATGGCCTTCTGTTTACACTGCTCCCAAGCTGTTTACATAGTAATACAGCTCCATTCAAAGCCCATCAGGATGAATGGAAATGGTTCAATAGCCCATCACACACAATGAAGATACATTTAAACTGCAGCTTTACATTCAAAGCTCAGCACAGAAGAGACATTTGAACTGAGAAAAGGAACAGTTTAAAATGAATGGGTTTGGATGAATCACCCATTACTGGACAATGGGGCAGTTGGATCCCTTTTGTTTTAGCCCAGAATCCTCTGGAGCTGGGCGGGCCCCAAATGTGGGTATAAAAGATAGCTTCCCAGAAGCTCTCTCTCTCTCTGGCCTTGCCTCCGTGTGGCTCTACAGCATGGGAGTCTGCCTGTGGAAGTGAAACACCAGCAGTTTACTTTTAAAACACTGGGGTGTTTTTCACTTCGGAGCAGTGAAGATCTAAGTTCGCAGGGCACATAGCTGGCATTGTAGTGGTGAGCATATATTTTTCTGGCCTTCCACAAGGCAACTTAGGATAGGCATAGGGGTGGGAGTAAAGTGGGAATTTTGTTGGAATTGTGATTTTAGTCGATTTCCCTCATTGTGTCCGTTTTTCCTCCCCTATTTATGTAAGACAGTGTTGCACCTAGCAGAGAAGTGCGATGGTGAACACTGAATTCAGTATTTAAAACTGTATTAAAAGGGAGTAGCTGTTTTAAAGTACTGTATTTAAAACTGTATTAAAAGGGGTGTTGCACCAAGCAAAGGAGTGCTGTGGTGAACGCTGTTAGCTGTTTTTAAAGTAACTGCATTAAAGTGCTGTGTTTTTAAGTAAAAGCCACTAAGCTAAGGTGCTGTAGTGAGTAAAGGGTCTTTTAAGTAAAAAGTACTGGATTTAAAATAAAAGCAGTGTTGCACTGAGCAGGGAGCCCTCTAGTGGACACTGAATGTACTGTGTGTATTAATCAAAGGAGAGATGCACTGAGTAGGGAGCCCTCTAGTGGACACTAAGTGTACTGCGTTTAAGCAAAAGTGTTTTACCAGGCATAAGAGCCATATCGATTATTTTAAGTTGTTTCTTTCTTTTGTTTTCAATAAATACTGCTCTGTTTTGCACCCAAAACCACGAGTCACTTTGTTTTCTGCCTACATCGCCACCGAATAAGTCCGGGGGTCAGAACTCAGGAATAGGGGAGTGCTTCGAAACCGCAAGGGGGTCCCTGGAGCAGCTCAGAGGCTTCTGACTGGCCAGAGACAAATAACTCCAACCTCGCTAATTGCTTATAAAAATGGTGACGGCGGCAGGACCCTCGGCAATGGTGTGCGATGTGGCAGACAGTGGTTTGGGTCTGGAAAGAGCAGCAGTTATTGGGTTTCTTTTTATCCCACTGGTTTGTTTGTGGTTGGGTTCCCGCATGCTTGGGGAGGTTACCCGCAGGCTTAGGGAAGCCAGGGCAGAGAGTTGGGATAGGGAAAGGGAGGTTGAAGAATACCAGGCCAAGGTAGAGCGCCTGGTAGTTCAGTTTAGGGCAAAAGCCACACGAGGCACGAGTCAGAGTACCTGAAGTGCCTGGTTGCAGAGGCCAAGAACAATGAGATGAGGGTGCAGGAGGAGAACGCTCACCTTATTCAAGAAATAAAAGAGCAGGAGGAGGAGGTTAGAGAACTGAAGGCAGCATATAAGCTGGCCTGCGAGCAAGGGTTTGAGGAAGCTGATCATGGCCCCTGCAGGGCAGAGATAGAAAGCCTTAAGATGGCTTTAAAAGGAGCAAAGGGGATGATTTGCCTGATCAGCCCGAAGGCAGGTCAGCCGGATTTTACTGGCAACCTAAGTAAAACAGCCCCACAGGCAACACCCAGGGAAAGGTTGGCCAGGGAATCAGAGGTCCCACGACCGCCACCCACGGCTCCGAGCTTTCAGGAGCTCAGGCAGCAAAGGGGGGTGGAGGATGGGAAGGTAGAGGAAGCACAGCAGGCTCCGCTAGATAGGCCAGGACCAGGACCAGTGTACCCCCTCCGACAACGGAGGTACAGTCCGCCCGTTGATGAAGATGACCCAGGGGCCATCCAGAACCAGTTTGTGGTGCCGTATGGCACCCATTAGCTCAGGGACATGGTTAGCCACATCCCTAAGCTCACTAAAAAGGGAGACCCCTCTCTGCACTTCAGGGAGATAGAGCAGGCAGCTATTGTAAATGACTGCGATGAGGCAGAACAAGCAAAAATGCTGCTGTTTTCCCTGGCAGGTGATCTCCTCCAGTCCCTATCTGGCGAGTGCAAGAGGGGGCAGAGGGATTATGAGGGTCTCAAGAATGAGGTATTGGAGGCCATGGGACTCAATGATGGTAGCCTGTTCGCTCGGGTGGAAAGAACAGTGCAGCTCCCAGGGGAGTCCCCGCAGATGTTCGCAGACAGGCTGTGGCCAGTCTACCGGAGTGCATGCCCGGGAATGCCAGGGCGGGCAGCACTGGATCCAATCCAATTGACTCATTGGCTCCGGTGTCTCATGAAAAACAGCCTGCCCCAGATCCAAGCCCAGGTCGTGGCTTGGTTTGACCCCCGAGACCCCCAGACCACTGAAGAAGCGGTGATCCACCAGCTCACAGTAGCCTTCAGGAATATGAGGGGTATCGAGGCTCCCCAGCCCAAGGGAAGAGTCCATGAGGTTAAACCTGGGAGCCAGAGTAAGAAAGAGTGGCACCAGGAGGGGAACCGGCCCTCTCAGGCTAGGTTAAATTGCTATGGGTGTGGGAAAGACGGTCACTGGAGAAAAGACTGTAAAAATCCTTGGAAGGACAAGGGAAAGGATCCCACAGCCCCAGCCCAAAAGGCAGGGCCAGACCTCCCTCCCGCAGCAATTGAGTCATTTTTGCGGTCCCTACGGTCTCTTCTGACCAACCAGGGAAAAATAGCTTTGGCCCCGTCTGCCCCACCTCACTCCCAGCAATAACTAGAGCCAGCGCAGCCTGTTGACCTGTGTCCCCGCGAAAAAGCTGAGGGGAGCAGGCCCTATGTTGAGATGGGGGAAGAGATGGTGCAGGGGAGATATTCGGTGGACACTGGAGCCTCCAGCATGGTGGTCCACTCGGAGGACCTGACCAATTCACCCGGTCTAACAAGGTCCCATTTAGCTTAATGGGACCCACAGGGAAACAGGCAGCTGGGAGTGAACCTGAGAATAGAAATCCCCAGCCCACAGCAGGTCCAAGTTCACAGGCAAGCGCTGTGGCTTGCATTAGGGGAGGAGCTATTCATGATTTTGAACAGGATTACTGGCAGGCAGCCAGTTATATCAAACAGTGCGGTTTATTTAAGCAGGGGGCAGGGGAACAGGCAGCTGGGATTACAGGAGCTCCCCAGCACTTGGCCCGTGCGATTTCCCCTCTCTTGTGGGACTCCGTGGAGGAGCCTGAACCAGGTTTTAGACCTGAAGGGGAAGGCTCTCAGCCACCGGCAGCCGGTGGCGAGGGATTGCCTGTCCCCAGCCCAGGTTTGGGAAGGGAGGGACCTGAAGGAGGAGGTCCCCGGGCAGCAGGGAGTGTGACCCGAGCTAAGGGTCTGCTCGCCAGGGTAGCCCCCCTGGCAACACTCCCTAGGAGATCTCTTCGGGTGCCACAGCCCAAGAAGGTATGGTCACCCACTTTACAGTGGAGTAGGGCGGCCTCCCGAGTCAGGGAGAGGCCAAAGAACAGAGGCCCCCAATCAATAGCCATAAGCTGCGAGGGACCAGAAGCTGGAATCAGTCCAGCCATGCAGCAAGGAGCAGCTTGTGGCAGCCCAATCAGGGACTGAGTTGGCCGCCCGGAGACAGGCGGCACTTGTATATAGCTGTATTAAGGTAAAACATGCTGTTAAGGTAGAACTGGTTAATTTTAATTTATGGTTTAAGGTCAGAACGTGCGTTAAGGTAGAACGTGTTAATTTTAATTTCAGTGATATATTAGTGCATAAGTTTTGAGTGTGGTATGGTTCCAGGATTGTATTATGGATCAAGGTCACGGGACCTGATTACACTTCCCCGAGTCAGGGGACCTGGCGAGATGTTTTCTTTGTCTTTTTCAGAGTTCCGGAAGGCACCAAGGACCTGCGTATCGTGAGACCCGAGGAAGAAAGCAGTCCCAGTCTGCGAAGAAAAGGGGACAGCAGGAAACAGATGCCCACAACATTTAAAACCTGCTGCTGGAAATACAATTTAAGAATTTATGGAATTGGTTAATTATTTCACTGTTTGTTAGTAGTTAAAGGAAGCTCGTTTGTCTTCCATTGTTTTAGCAGACATGTTGGCTGGATGACAATCCCTTTAAAGATGTTAAAATTATGTTACAAGCGGTGCAGGGGCGTAGGACCCCCTCCATGCTTGACTTATTGTGAATATAAGTGGTGCAGGGGTATTGGACCCCTCCGTGTATTGATTATTTTAATTAATTGTTGGTTTTTCTGTCAATAGATGCCTGCCTTACTACAATTCTCTCTGGGCAGGGGAGATGGAGGTGTTGGGGGATCAAGGATAGATTTAGTTAAATATAAGGGAAGGTTGTTTGTGGAGGGGTCAGAAATTATTGCTCACTTTTGGCAAGGATACTACAAGCAAGTTTTAGTATCTGATGGGGGACTGTAAGAATTTGCAATAATTTACAGTTCTGAAGATTAATTATTTTTTTGATTAAAGAATCCCTGGGCGATGTGCCTTTAAATTTCCAGGGATAAAAATGGCCGTCAGACTGCATGGCTGAAGACAAAAGGACTTGGAAGCAGCTTGTGTGTGTGTCTGTGATCAAAGATGGCTGCCCGACCTCGTGTCAGGACACTGAGACAATCGACATGAAAAAGGAAGATCAAAGATGGCTGACTAAACTGCCAATCAAAGGCAGTTCAGGGAGTTCCCTCCCTGCAGAGATAATCAACTTGTTTACAGAAACTGCTACAAGAATGTTTGCACAAGGGATTAACCACTTGACTGCGGTTTAGCCTGACCACAGAACAATGGCCTTCTGTTTACACTCCTCCCAAGCTGTTTACATAGTAATACAGCTCCATTCAAAGCCCATCAGGATGAATGGAAATGGTTCAATAGCCCATCACACACAATGAAGACACATTTAAACTGCAGCTTTACATTCAAAGCTCAGCACAGAAGAGACATTTGAACTGAGAAAAGGAACAGTTTAAAATGAATGGGTTTGGATGAATCACCCATTACTGAACAATGGGGCAGTTGGATCCCTTTTGTTTTAGCCCAGAAACCTCTGGAGCTGGGCGGGCCCCAAATGGGGGTATAAAAGATAGCTTCCCAGAAGCTCTCTCTCTCTCTGGCCTTGCCTCCGTGTGCCTCTACAGCATGGGAGTCTGCCTGTGGAAGTGAAACACCAGCAGTTTACTTTTAAAACACTGGGGTGTTTTTCACTTCGGGGCAGTGAAGATCTAAGTTCACAGGGCACGGAGCTGGCATTGCAGTGGTGCGCATATATTTTTCTGGCCTTCCACAAGGCAACTTAGGATAGGCATAGGGGTGGGAGTAAAGTGGGAATTTCGTTAGAATTGTGATTTTAGTCGATTTCCCTCGTGTCCATTTTTCCTCCCCTATTTATGTAAGACAGTGTTGCACCTAGCAGAGAAGTGTGATGGTGAACACTGAATTCAGTATTTGAAACTGTATTAAAAGGGAGTAGCTGTTTTAAAGTACTGTATTTAAAACTGTATTAAAAGGGGTGTTGCACCAAGCAAAGGAGTGCTGTGGTGAATGCTGTTAGCTGTTTTTAAAGTAACTGCATTAAAGTGCTGTGTTTTTAAGTAAAAGCCACTAAACTAAGGTGCTGTAGTGAGTAAAGGGTCTTTTAAGTAAAAAGTACTGGATTTAAAATAAAAGCAGTGTTGCACTGAGCAGGGAGCCCTCTAGTGGACATTGAGTGCACTGCATGTATTAATCAAAGGAGAGTTGCACTGAGTAGGAAGCCCTCTAGTGGACACTAAGTGTACTGCATTTAAGCAAACGTGTTGTACCAGGCATAAGAGCCATATCGATTATTTTAAGTTGTTTCTTTCTTTTGTTTTCAATAAATACTGCTCTGTTTTGCACCCAAAATCACGAGTCATGTTGTTTTCTGTCCACATCGCCACCGAATAAGTCCAGGGGTCAGAAATCAGGAATAGGGGAGCGCTTTGAAACCGCAAGGGGGTCCCTGGAGCAGCTCAGAGGCTTCTGACTGGCCAGAGACAAATAACTCCAACCCCGCTAGCGTGTGGGCTAATTCCTTACAAAATATAGTGCCTTTAACATAGTAAAACATTCCAAGGCACTTCACAGGAGTGTTATAAATCAAAATTTTGACACTGAGAAACACAAGGAGATATTAGGGCAGATGACCAAAAGCTTGGTCTAAGAGGCCACCAGAGGTTGAGTGATTAAAATCAGGGACACACAAGAGGCCAGAATTTGAGGAGCGCAGATGTCTCGGAGGGTTGTGTGGCTGGAAGAGATTAAAAAGATAGGGAGGGGCAAGGCTATGGAGGAATTTGAAAACAAGGATAAGAATTTTACAATTGAGGCGTT
This sequence comes from Somniosus microcephalus, assembly GCF_052327205.1. NCBI lineage: Eukaryota > Metazoa > Chordata > Chondrichthyes > Squaliformes > Somniosidae > Somniosus > Somniosus microcephalus. Next base: position 95,699,596 of record NC_140987.1, on the reverse strand, counting down.
GCTTAACTGGGAGCCAATGTAGGTCAGTGAGCACAGGGGTGATGGGTGAACGGGACTTAGTATGAGTTAGGACACGGACAGCAGAGTTTTGGATGACCTCAAGTTTACGGAAGGTAGAAATTGTGAGGCCAGCCAGGAGTGCATTAGAATAGTCTAGAGGTAACAAAGGCATGGATGAGGGTTTTGGTAGCTGTTGAGCTGAGGCAGGGCAATGTTACAGAGGTGGAAATAGGAGGTCTTAATAATGGCTTGGATATGTGGTCGGAAGCTCATTTCAGGGTCAAATATGACACCAATGTTGTGAACAGTTTGGTTCAGCCTCAGACAGATGTTAGGGAGAGGGATGGAGTCAGTGGCTAGGGAACGGAGTTTGTGGCGGGGACCGAAAACAATGGCTTAGGTCTTCCGAATATTTAGTTGGAGGAAATTTCTGCTCATGTCGAACAAGCAGTCTGACAATTTAGAGACAGTGGAGGGGTCTAAAGAAGTGGTAGTGAGGTAGAGCTGGGTGTCATCAGCGTACATGTGGAAACTGACGCTGTGCTTTCGGATGATGTCGCCAAGGGATAACATGTAGATGAGAAATAGGAGGGGCCAAGGATAGATCCTTGGGGGATACAAGAGATAACAATGCAGGAACAGGAAGAGAAGCCATTGCAGGTGATTCTCTGGCTACGATTAGATAGCTAAGAATGGAACCAGGCGAGTGCAGTCCCACCCAGCTGGACGACAGTGGAGAGGCGTTGGAAGAGGATGGAGTGCTCAACCGTGTCAAAGGCTGCAGACAGGTCGAGAAGGACAAGCAGTGAAATTTACCTTTGTCAGAATCACATCGGATGTCATTTGTGACTTTGATAAGAGCCATTCGGTACTGTGGCAGGGGCGGAAACCTGATTGGAGGGATTCAAACAAGGAGTTCTGGGAGAGATGTGCACAGATTTGGGAGGCAACACGTTCAAGGACTTTGGAGAGGAAAGGGAAATTGGAAATGGGGTGGTAGTTTGCAAGGATGGAGGGGTCAAGCGTTGATTTTTTGAGGAGAGGGGTGATGACAGCAGATTTGAAGGAGAGGGGGAACAGTACCTGAGGAGAGAGAACCATTAATAATATCCGCTAACATGGGAGCCAGAAAAGGAAGTAGGGTGGTCAGCAGTTTAACGGGAATAGGATTGAGGGAGCAGGAAGTGAGTCTCATGGACAAGATGAGCTCGGAGAGGGAATGAGAGGAGTTCAGGGAGAACCTAGAGAAAGATGTGAGTTCAGGGCAAGGGCAGGGGGGAAACCTTAGAAGAAGTTTGGCCTGATGGGCTAGGCGAAGAAAGTGAAGTGGCAGAAGCAACTGATCAGATGCTCTCAATCTTAGTGACAAAGTCGTCCATGAGCTCCTCACACTTGTTGTTGGAGGTGAGAGTGGAGGGGATAGGGGAGAGGGGCTTAAGAAGATGGTTTACAGTAGAGAAAAGAAATCAGGGTCAGAATAATCCTGGAATAGTGAACAGCTTTGGTAGACGAGAGCAGGACCCGATAGTGTTTTATGTGATCCAGTCAGATTTGGCGGTGAATGGCTAAACCAGTTGTCAGCCATATCCATTTAAGTCTGCATCCCTTGGACTTAAGGGAATGCAGATGAGGGCCATACCGGGGGGAATGGCTAGGGTGAGAGAGAGTAAAAGTTTTAATGGGGATAGGGCGTCAAAGGTGGTGAAGGTGTGGTTGAGCAGATCATGGTGAATGGAGGGCCAAAGGCTAAACAGTTGGGATTTTGAAAGTGCAGTTGTAAGTGAGTTGGGAGAGAGTTTTTTCCAAGTGCGGACACAGAAGGAAGTAGGGTTGGGAGGGGAAGGGGGATGTGGGTGGAGAGCGATACGAGGAAGTGGTCAGAGATGGCCTTATCTGTGATTGACACGATGGGAGTAGCGAGGCCACGAGAGATGGCAAGGTCGAGGGGGTGGCCGTGAATATGGGTTGGGGAGTTTACATGGAGGGAGAGATGAAGGGAGGATAGGAGGACAGTGAACTCAGAGGAGAGAGAGAGCATGATGAATTGAGATGGAGGTTGAAATCACTGAGGATGAGAAGTTGTTTGGTGTAGAGGCTGAGGGAGGAAAGCAGTGAAGATATTTTGGTGAGAACATTTTTGTGGTACTTAGGTGGGTGGTAGAGAACGAGGATTTTAACTGAGAGGTGAAAGGAGTGGAACAAGGTAAGATGCTCAAAGGAGGAGAAAGTGCCAGAGGAGTAGGGGGATAGACCAAGGTGTGATCTGGTGATAAGAGCCACACCACTACCGTGACGGTCTGGGCGGGGCAAGTGGTGGAATGTATAGCCAGGCTTCGAGGGAAGGTGTCATCACCCCTTAGCCAGGTTTCCATCAAGGCCATGATGTCGATGCAATCATCCACGATAAGCTCATGGTTGGCAAGGGCCTTGATATGTGTAAGTGTCTGGTCTGTAGACGATGCTCGACTACTACAGGCAGATCTAGATGTGCTGGGGGATTGGGCTCCTAACTGGAAAATGATGTTTAACTTAGAAAAGTGCAGCATTATGCATATGGGCATGGCAAATGCTAAACATACGTATACACTTCAGTGAGAAGTACTAAAGTCAGTGAAGAGAGAGATTTGGGTATTCTAGTGCATAAATCTCTAAAGATTCATGACAAATGCAGTGAAGAAATAGCTAGAGCAAATATGGTTCTAGGCTGTATTTATAGGACATTTTACTGAACAAAGCATACTATTTATCCTTGTACAAGACTCTGGTTAGGTCTCGGTTAGAATACTGTCTCCAGTTTTGGTCTCCTCACATGATGGGTTACATTGAGGCTTTGGAAAGGATGCAGAGGAGGACCACTGGACTAATTCCCAGTTTGAAGCATCATGGTTACCAAGTTAGGCTTAAATAGCTAGGGCTCTACACTTTAGAGAAATGTAGACGTGGGTGTTATTTGATCAAGGTTTATAAGATGAAGAAGGGAATATATGGTACAAAAGCAAAATACTGCAGATGCTGGAAATCTGAAATAAAAACAGAAAATGCTGGAAATGCTCAGCAGATCAGGCAGCATCTGTAGAGAAACAGAGTTAACATTTCAGGTCAATGACTCTTCGTCAGAACTGGAAAAAATTGGAGATGTAACAGGTTTTTAAGTAAGTGTAGGGGCCGGGAGGAGGGGGGAGGGGAGGAAAGAACAAAAGGGAAGGTCTGTGATAGGATGGAAGGCAAGAGAAATTAAGAGACAAAAGGGATGATGGTGCAAGGCAAAAGGAGATGGTAATGGGACAAGTTAAGAAACAAAAGATGACTCTAGATGAAATGAAAATGGCAATGGCTGAATGAACAACAGCGGTCATGTGAGAGAGAGAGAAAAAATGATAGGTTCAGAGGTCATTGTCTGAAATTGTTGAATTCGATATTGAGTCGAGAAGGCTGTAAAGTGCCTAATCGAAAGATGAGGTGCTGTTCCTCGAGCTTACGTTGAGCTTCACTGGAACAGTGTAAGAGGCCGAGGACAGAGAGATCAGAGTGGGAGCGGAGCGGAGAATTAAAGTGACTGGCGACCAGAAGCTCGGGGTCACCCTTACGGACTGAACGGAGGTGTTCTGCAAAGCAGTCACCCAATCTGCATTTGGTCTCCCCAATGTAGAGGAGACTGCATCATGAGCAGCGAATACAGTATACTAAATTGCAAGAAGTACAAGTAAATCGTTGTTTCACCTGGAAGCAGTGTTTGGGGCCCTGGACAGTGGGAAGGGAGGAAGTAAAAGGGCAGGTGTTGTATCTCTTGTGCTTGCATGGGAAGGTGCCGGGCGAAGGGGAAGGGGTGTTGGGAGTGATAGAGGAGTAGACCAAGGTGTTGCGGAGGGAGCGGTCAGTTCGGAATGCTGAAAGGGCAGGGGAGGGGAAGATGTGTTTGGTGGTGGGATCACGCTGGAGGTGGCGGAAATGGCGGAGGATGATCTGTTAAATGTGGAGGCTGATGGGGTGAAAGGTGAGGACAAGGGGAACCCTATTGTGGTTCCGGGAGGGAGGGGAATGGGTGAGAGCAGAAGTGCGGGAAATAGAATGGACATGGTCAAGGGCCATGTCAACCACGCTAGAGGGGAATCCTCAGTTGAGGAAAAAGGAAGACATGTCGAAAACACTAGTATGGAAGGTGGCATCGTCAGAGCAGATGCAGTGGAGATGGAGAAACTGGGAGAATGGAATAGAGTCCTTACAGGAAGCGGGGTAAGCTTGAGGAACAGCACCTCATCTTTCGATTAGGCACTTTACAGCCTTCTGGACTCAACATCGAGTTCAACAATTTCAGACCATAACCTTTGCCCCTATCATTGTTTTTCTCTCTCTCACATGGCAGCTGATCATTTGGGCCAAAATGCTCTCCTGGACTTGTTTTGATTGCCTAAGGGGCTCAGGTCAGAGAGAAATTTTCCAATTTTTTTTCCCTTAATTGGCCTGGGTTTTTATCTGGTTTTCGCCTCTCCCAGGAGGTAACATGACTTTTGGGTTCGGTGGGAAGTGCATATATTGTGATGCACAAGGCATTGCAGTTGTGTGGGACAGGCTGGTTGGGCCAGTGGGTCTTTATCTGTCTGTCATTGCTCGTATGTTCATATAATTTTCAATCTCAAACAGGCCAACTGGATGGCCAGTGTGAGAAAAGGAAAAATTCATAGTGCAGGAAGGGTGGTTTATCTGAAACTGGGATTAAGGCAGATTATTTGAGAGAGCTGCAGCGCTGATCTCCTGGAAAAACACTGGGTGCAAAATAATTAGGTGAAAAAGTAAGTATTTTTGATGATTTGCATTGTATAAGTACTGGATCGAAACATTCAGATTTAACAGATATATTAATGACTTAGACTAGGTTGTATAGGGCACTATTTCAAAATTTGCAGATGACACAAAACTTGGAAGTATAGTGAACAGTGAGGAGGATAGCGATAGACTACAAGAGGACATAGACAGGCTGGTGGAATGGGCGGACACATGGCAGATGAAATTTAACGCAGAAAAGTGCGAAGTGATACATTTTGGTTGGAAGAATGAAGAGAGCCAATATAAACTTAAGGGTACAATTCTAAAGGGGGTGCATGAACCGAGAGACCTGGTGGTATATGTGTGCAAATCATTGAAAGTGGCAGGGCAGGTTGAGAAAGCGGTTAAAAAAGCATACGGGATCCTGAGCTTCATAAATAGAGGCATAGGGCTCGATTTTTCAAGCCCCGAGGAGGCGGATTTGGAGGCGGGAGTGGTGGGAAAATTGCAGAATTGGTGGGCAGGAACCCATCCCACCCCCAACCCGCCTCCATGCCAATGTCCCAGGAGGTGGGTACCCGACTTGTGCTGGGAGCCACCTCCCCGAGGCGGAAAGGGGATTAGTGCCAATTAACTGCCTGTTAACAGGTAGTTAACAGGCAGTTTTTTGCCTAATCCCTATTTTTAGCCCTGAAGTGTGGGCTGTCCGACGGCTCTGAACCATGCCAAGTTATCGAGGCGGACCGTCGGTCTGCAGGGGTTGGAGGGGTCGAGATGTCCGTTGTGCAGGTGAATGATGGGTGCATGTGTGCAAAGGTAAGTGTGTGAGGTAAGTGTAAAGTGTTTTAATAAGTTTTACTTACCTTTACTTTCTCCTGCAGGCTTCCTTCCTTCAGTTCTCAGGAGTCCCTCAGCTCACCGGCACAGAAAGCAGAATGGCCGCTGAACTGTCAAAAGCTGCAGCCTCTGCTTTCTGGTCTGGAGAGCTCCCTAACTGAGTCTGAGTAGAAGGACTCAAGTTAGAAGACAGATTGTCAGTGTTTGAGCTTCACAGAGCTGTCAAACACTGATTTTTCATCTATCAAAAGCTCTTGACAGATGAAATGTCAATCGCTGACATCACCAGTAACCAGGTGTTCCTTAATTGGCCTGCTGAGCCCACTGGGTGGGCTTAACAAGGTCAATCAAGGGAAAATAGCGTGGGTTGGCCACAAGTCGATGGAGGCGGGACTACAACCCAAAAAGTGGGTGTCCTGCCTCCAAAACTCCCCATTGACAAAATCGAGCCCATAGAGTACAAAAGCAAGGAAGTTATGATGAACCTTTATAAAACACTAGTTCTGGGCACCGCACTTTAGGAAGGACGTGAACGCCTTAGAGAGGGCGCAGAAAAGATTTACAACAATGGTTCTGAGGATGAGGGACTTCAGTTACATGGATAGGCTGGAGAAGCTGGGGTTGTTCTCCTTGGAGCAAAGAAGTTTGAGAGGAAATTTGATAGAGGTGTTCAAAATCATGAGGGGTCTAGACAGAGTAGATAGAGAGAAACTGTTCCCATTGGCGGAAGGGTCGAAAACCAGAGGACACAGATTTAAGGTGATTTGCAGAAGAACCAAAGGTGACAGGAGGGAAAACTTTTTTACACAGCGAGTGGATAAGATCTGGAATGCACTGCCTGAAAGGGTGGTGGAGGCAGATTCAATCGTGGCTTTCAAAAGGGAATTAAATAAGTGCCTAAAAGAAAAACATTTGCAGGGCTATGGAGAAAGGGCGGGTGAGTGGGACTAGTTGAAGTGCTCTTGCAGAGAGCCGGCATGGGCTTGATGGGCCAAATGGCCTTGTTCTGTGCTGTAACCATTCTATGATTCTAACAGATGTTTGGAACTGCATTTTAAACTCTCCAATATTCATTTAAGCTGAATTAAAAATTTGGGGCGAGGAGTGGGTTGCTATTGATTCCTATAAGAAAACATAAGAAAGTATGGAATAAGAAAGTATGGAACAAGAAACAGATAAATTCTATCAATGAAGCCCATTCCTTGCATAGATTCTGCAAATCTGTCCTATCACAGACTCTCTTACTCATTTACTCTCCTGAAGGAAAGCTCTGCAAACTTCTTCCTGAACTCTAAAGACAATTAAGTAAAGCTCTTATCTATCCTTATTATTTATATTATTCAGCCTTGATCACTTGCACTCATTAGTGGCACTTCCATGGTCTCATTAAGTTTGCACCCTCAATAACCATTGAAGTAAAACATGATTCAGATCATAAAATGCTGAGAGGCAGGTCATGTAATCAGTATTATGATGATGTTTTGTCACCCAACTGGATAGAGTCCAACAATTCGTACTTGGTTTATGACGAAAACAGACTGAATCGATTTTTCTTGTTTCATGTTTTATATCGGTATAAACCTGGATATGTTTCCTTGGAAAATAAAATCTGATGTTTTTTTTTCTCATTTGTTTCCAGTTTCAATAACAATTTTTTTGTGGGTATTATGCCATTCTCTGCATTTTAACTTATTCATAAGTTTAGGTAGAGAAATTATTTCAATTCTTGAATGTCGAAGAAAAATGCTGGGTTCACAAGCAACACAGAATCTTGTATATTGTTTAAAAAGAAAACATTATTTACAAAAGAAGGTTACTTTGAATTCAGCAAAGGAATGTCTAAAAGAATCAGAGCATAAAATTAGTCAAAATAACAATTTATTTAATGAATTAAAGCAGGTATTGTGAATCTTTTTTTTCAACACTGTTAAGCCAATCTCTCTTTCTCGCTCATGCTTTCTGATAAAGAAAATAGTTTGAAGCCACAAGAAATAGCTTTTTTATTCATCGTACAAAATGTTTCTAAATGATCCACTGCAGACTAATTTTAAAAGATAAATAATAAATATATTGCACATTCCTACAGAGGTGGGCACTACATTTGACTTATTTTTAGCTTAAAAATGGTTTAAAATAATGGTGGTAACAGGCTGAAAGCTTGTTTTTATGATGAGGTTGCTCTTGTAGAACTTGTTACTGGTCCTTCAGGTCATCTATTGCCGAGGTGTCTAACTTGCAGTCATAGGGCCACATGCAGTCTCCAAAACCAAACAATCTGGCCCTCGAAGCCCAAGCTACTTGGTCCTATTTGCATTTATTATTAGAACATAACAACATAAGAAATAAGAGCAGGAGTAGGCCATACGGCCCCTCAATAAGATCATGGCTGATCATCGACCTCAACTCCACTTTCCCGCCCGATCTCCATATCCCTTGATTTCCCATGAGTCCAAAAATCTATCTATCTCAGCCTTATCTATCTATTTATTTGCTGCTTTGTCCTGTTTTGGATTTTGAGGGCCTGGACAATTGAAAAGGGTTGTTTTTACTACTGTTGCCTCACGAGTGAATAAATCCTAAATCAGAACACTAAGATGTGTAAGAATCTGTGGTTCCAAATATGTGCAAATTAATGGGAACATAGATTTAAACTTTATTTGAAGCCCCCAAGACACCATGGTATGTACCTATGTGGTTCATGAAGACAAAAGCTTGGACATCTCTGATCTATTGTATAACTAACTGTAATGCTGCATTTATATTGTAGGAGCATTTGAATGTGTAAAGATGGAATATTTGAGATAAATATTCCAGACATATCTTGAGCATCATAGACACTGTTTGCTTTAATCGTGGACTGAAAATATTTTGTACCCTCACTCACATGGCTATGATCTGAGTGCTATGTCTGTCTAAAGACTAACCTTAAGTGCCTAAACTTCCCTGCTCTGCTCACTGAAATATTGATCAGACATACTTCCAGTGTAGAAATCCCAAACACAGTAAGTGAACTATTGGTAAATGTTCACCTGGGTGGTGGTCATTTACTTGACTCAGATCAAACTAAGGCCAAGTTATGGTTTGGGTGAAAAGAGTTGAATTAAACAAAAAAAACTAACTTTAATCACTTTTATCCATTTCAAAAGTTTTATTTGGAGTAACTCCCATAGGAAAAAAAATACAAAAAAAGTTCACTCCAGGTGCTGCAGTTTTATGACAGTTATTTCACAGCAATATAATCTACATTTCTAATCAATTCCAGTCCTAGAACTTTGGCCAAGTTTAAAAAATAAGTCTCATTAGCAAAGACCTTAAAGCATTTTTCTGTTTCTGATTATATAAAAAAGTAGCACAAGTACTCAGTAATAATAGCAAAACAAGTGGAAAAACTGCTTTATTTTTCAGTACATCCTTTACTGGTGCATTTCAGTTGTTTAAGTGCTGACAGATTTCCAGTTTCAATCTTGTACCATTTTCAGGGAAACAATTTGGAGATTTATTTTGTGCCCGAAGTAGTGAACTATTATAGCAAAGGAATAATATAAACATGAGGAAAAAATAATTTATCAAAGTTGTAATAAACCACAAGACTACATTATACATGTTAATGAAGGTGTAGCTATTAACCTATCCTGTTGAGAATTCAAGCTCTAGCCACACAATTTACAGGATGCCATAAGTGTAGTATTGGACATGAAAATCAACCAAATATACAATCAAATTTGCAGTTAAAAATCTACATGTGAAGATGTATGAAATATATACAAGCTCTATAAAACCATGCAAAAACATAATACATTTTCACATAATTTCCTATTCAAAAGTGCTTCCAGAACTATATTATGCAGAAAGCTCTAACGTATGTACAAAATTGTTTTATTTAAAAATGTTTCTAACATGCAGAATTATTATAATTTGTTATGCCAGTGAGGACAATGCAATGCCATCTAGGGGAAACGCAGCTAAAGAACCTTTTATCGTGAAATATATAAACAATAGCAATCAAAGCTAGAAGGATGAGCAAAGCAGCATCTGAGCCAAACTGAACTGCAACATGGGAGTGTACAGGGGACAGCAATCTTGTCTGAGGAGAGTCACTCGTGTTATAGAAACCAGATTATATCTGATACACATCGGGCTGTCATAATTATGGAAATATGGCACATGACTCCTCATTTATGATGCAACTTGCTAACTATTTTATGATGCTACTGTCACAATGGGTGCAAGGGACTGTTTAATCTTAAGAAACTGAGGTGAAGGATTAATGTCCCTACTGTAGGACATGACAAAGGTTGAAAACAGTGGAATAGAAGATGAGATAGATTAATAGTGATACCAGGTTTGCATTGCAAAAGCCTGTAGATTGTGGAAGCATGGGAAAACTGAGGGAAGTAAGGAGTTCTACGGTTCTGAGGTCCTACCAAAATTGAACTAGAGAAGGAGACAATGTAATAATTCTTGATTTCAAAAGTCAAATAATTTGAGGCAACACCATTGTGTTGAGTGCTAGGAGAATAACGTTCTGGGACATGAGTGAATGATTAATCTACATTCGATCCCTGCTCTGCTCAGTACCTGATCTGGGCCACATTGAGCAGTGCCTCCAATGTGAGGGATGATAATTCAGCAGGGGCAGTCATACCTGGGCTCTTACATGATCAACAACAGAAGATTGGCAGGGAAAGTAGCAGGACGAGTGCCTGCTATCTCGGCAGCAGGGGCGTGAAGTCTAAGTGGACCTGAAGACAAAATAATTTACAACAAACAAAATTGTAAAAGGGAAGCTAAGAAAAAACAAATAACTGCACTCAAAAATAATTTTTAAAGTTACAGAAATTGCTCAGTCGTGGATAATGAACAGGATATTGTGTGCAAAATGGAGTATGAAGAGTATTTGATTTTTAAATTTGTTTGTGAGCTATCAGCCCTATCCAATGACTAAAATGCCCTCAATTTCTTTCTCCCACATGAAATGTCCTACATTTCAAATGCTTGTATGATTCTCAGACTGCATTAATAAAAGTAATATTTTAACAATGACGAATGACACAGTGAAGTGGTATCGTCAATGTATGCTAAAGAAGAGCTTTCATTACTTTACTTCAACTCTGGGTGTCGGCTTTAGCCAACTTTGGCATCTGATTTCAAACTTTAGGGCTTCTCAATGAATTCAGATTGTCAATGACAAAATTTGCACCAAAGTCAAAATCATCATTGAAACTGCAAAGGCACACCATTATTATAGGGCTTATGATTCTTTTCCCAATCTACTCTCCCCTTCATTCTGTGTAAAATCATCACTTTAAAAAAATGTAAACACAGAACATATCATGCAAACTTGTTTTGCATGTGTTCTGAAGTTACTTCACTTATGAAACTAAAAATCCTTTCATATCGACCTTCCCCCACTCCACTAAGTATCCTCTGCGTATTTCCCTGTAACCCATCTAAATTATCTAAGCCCTATAAGATTGCACACATTATCCAATTCCTATGAAGCAAGCAATTTTCCTGAAATTAAACATTTGTTCCTTGCAGGTTTTTTTAATGGCAGATTTGTTTTGTTCTGTTTGGATGTTGAGTCACTCATCCTAAAGGAGAAACATATTTTACTGAATTGTCACACAATCATAAATGTTATGAAGGGAGATATCTGTATACTTACTGGTTTCTTCCAGTTGACCCTCCTGCTTATGTTTCATGCTTTTAGACTGCTGGTTGTTGGCAGTCTAGGTACATACCTTTTGTGTAAAGCCTCCCCTGATGTGATATCATAAAATTCTGCTCCATTGCAAATGGGGTCAATGGACTATAAGAATACATTTCTGTAATGTCACTAAAGCAGAACTTTGTGATGATACACCGGGGAAACATTAGACAAAATGGCTGCTCTTAGGCTAGCTTGAACGGCTGGTTTCAGTTCATAAAATATAGTGATTAGGAGCAACAGAAACTTTGGTACGTGTACATATGACCCTTTGAGCAGAATACTGTTCCCCTTTAAACACATGTAATAATGTGTGAGAATAGTTGTGAGCATTCATGTGAATATGTCCACATGGGGTATAAAGGGCAAGACTCAATATTGTTCTACACTCTTACATTTTCATTTCTAATAATGGAAGCGGCCTGTATGACACATTAAGAACAGAGTAGAATAATTCATACACTGCACACATTCAGAGTCTTATGGTACCATTCTGAGCGCAGGATTATTTTAAAGGGATAGAAGAACACAAAAGGTGGTTTACAGTATACGGGTAAACTGGAGTTACCTCATTCCAATGGACAATCCTTCTCCATGCATTTTGTGATCTCTGCACTAACATTCTACCTTAAAAGATATGATACTTTATTAAAAATAGTGCAGTGTGTGGGATGCTGTATTACACCTCATTTTTATTTGCATGTTAGAAATAGGACAATATAATTCAATTTGAAAATAAATAGAAAAGAAAGATGCAATTTTGCACTGTGTACTACACAATGGGCCGGATCTTGCTGGACTGGGGCATCTTGCGATGTACGCCGTTAGACTGTTTTCTGCTCCCTTCGGCTTGAAAATGTTTTGCGTCGTAACTTACTGGAAGTGTAAGCTGATAACAGAGCGGCAAGGGCAATGGGGCATCTGGGACTTCAGTGAACGGCAGGACCAACAGTCTATCTCCTTAACCAATGAGATTTAAGGATTGAGAAAGAAATGGAGAAGGAGGAATTAGAATCAAATAAGGCACAGAAAGAGAAATAAAGAGAGGGAAAGGAAGATTGGATTAAGAGAGAGAAAAGGGACAAAGGAAAAGTAAGAGAAAAATAATGTAATTTTTTTTACATTTTAAAATCTCTAACAACAATTCACTACATGCAAGAATGGGGTTGAACAGTTTAAATGGTTCCCTTTCTGGGGCAGAGAGGTCGATTGGCATTGCATTAACAATTATCACGTAGTTAAAAAGCTACTTATGCTGTTAAGTTCCAGCCCTAACTTTCTGTGGCGAGTTTATTGTGCAAATCCAGCAAATTCTTAAAAACAGGGAAGTTATTAGAGCAGCGTAAATCAACCAGCAAGTTCTGGAGATTCGCAACTCATGGCGTATCTCTTAATCCCCTGAATCTGCTGGCCGATTTGCATATTAATAACGGCATGCATCGTTAACACGCCATTATTTTTCCACCAAGATCTGGCCCAATATCTTTATTGGTCTAAGCTATGGACAGTGATGTGCAGGTGTGTGTGCATTACTGTACATATATTAGAGCAATAAAGGTATTAAGTTTTAGTTATGTTACAATTTCCATACTGTTTCAGTAAAAGCCATAGCATACAACTTACACACTGCAAGTCTTAGGATGCTAGTTTTTTTTTTATTTGCTTGCTCTGTTTTTAATAAAACAAACTTGTAAAAGTATTTTGCAACACAGCTTTGAATTTAGAGAGAACCTTTGCTGGAATCTAGGGTAATTTAATGCCAAACATCAGGGAAAAAACCCACATCCTTGTTCCTTCTAAGTTTTGTTAGTTAGTGAGCTTGGAAAAAGATCTTGCCTGAATACTGTAAATTTACATACTAATGATTTGAAAGGTGAGAAAACAAAAAAAGACATTTTAGAAAATATATATAAAATAGTGTGAGCTTAGTAATACATACTTAAATAGAAGATAGCTTATAAACAAAACAAAAATAACACCCATAAAAAAATAACAGATCTGTTCTGAAAGCTTCTCTCCACATGCAATGCTACCTGTTTCAGAAGTCTGCTGCAATGTTTTTATTGTAAGTTTAAGATCGTGTTTGCTTCACCTGTAGGTGGTGCTATCATCCATTTCCAGCGCCCACAGCGAAAAGAAATGGGCGGCTGGGATGCACATTAGACACAGTTCCCATTGTGCCGTGTGCGTGGTCTTTAGTTTTGGAAGTAGTATAGCACCATTTCTATAAGACTGGTTATGAAAACTCAGCATTTTTTTGATTTTCAAGTTTGAGGAAAGAACATTAGCAGATCAGTTAAAGAGAAGCAAGGATTCTACAAAGCATATAAGTCGTGAATTCCCTTTTCTTTTTCAGGAGTAGTTTGTAATGTGGCCATGGGTGGATTAGCAGTACTTTGATTCCCTTGCTATTTCACTTGTATGACAGCGTTTACACAGGTTATGGGTTTCACTTTTCTCCTCTCTCAGGTGCTGGCTTTATGTGCAAAGAGAAACTAGAGGTGAATGAACACTGTGCTTCTCTCAACTGTGAGAGGTAGAGATGTAGAGTCTGAATTCACCAGAATAACCTCATTCAGTATCAAAAGGTTTAAAAATTGGTTTAAAACAAAACAAAAAAGAATGTGAAGAGTTGCCTCCTTGTAGTTTTTTCCTCTCTGTTCTCAACCCTCTGTGTAAATGGAAGACAGCTGGCTAGGGCATCGATCAATTGCATTAATCTGGAGGAAACCACTGTCCTCAGGACAATTCCGTACAGAGTCACCAAAAATCCCAGGGGAAGTTGCTTGAAAGTCATAAGCTACAAATTAAAAAAAAAATATATTAATGCAATGCATAGAATAAGAACAGACTAACTCCAAATGTCAGGTATCTGGGGGCCAAAGATCCTCAGCTCCAAGTGGATCTCCAGTGTAATAATTATGTAAGGGGCCCAGTGAAGTCCAAAATGTAGGCGGACTCTGAAACATCAGATCTCCACCCCAGAGCCTTCTAATTTGTACATGGTTCCCACGGTGGGACCAAGGGGAGGAAATTCCAATACTGGGATTTGGTCCCAGCCTCTCTATTAACCAATGACCTGCCTGTTGTGATGAACTCAACATAGAGATCGCATCAATGGCACAAGTAGGGCCCAGTTTCAAATTTGTATGATTTTCAGGCTTCGAGTAATATCAGCCCCCTTAGAAACTAGAAAATTTCATTCACTGCTTCCAATTTCCACCCTTCCCTCACCTTCACATGGTCCATCTCTGACTCTTAACCTTCCCTTCCTCGACTTCTTTGTCTCCATCTCTGGGGATAGGCTATTGACAAGCATTCACTATAAGCCCACTGACATAGAAACATAGAAGATAGGAGCAGGAGTAGGCCATTCGGCCCCTCGAGCCTGCTCTGCCATTCAATGAGATCATGGCTGATCATCCAAATTCAGTACCCTGTCTCTGCCTTCTCCCCATATCCCTTGATCCCTTTAGCCTTAAGAAATATATCCAACTCCTTCTTGAATATATTTAATGAATTGGCCTCCACTGCCTTCTGTGGTAGAGAATTCCACAGGTTCACCACTCTCTGGGTGAAGAAATTCCTCCTCATCTCTGTCCTAAATGGCTTATCCCTTATCCTTAGACTGTGGCCCCTGGTTATGGACTCCCCGGCCATCGAGAACATCCTTCCTGCATCCAGTCTGTCCAGTCCTGTTAGAATTTTATAAGTTTCAATGAGATCCCCTCTCATTCTTCTAAACTCCAGTGAGTATAAGCCCAATCGACCCAATCTCTCCTCATACATCATTCCTGCCATCCCAGGTATCAGTCTGGTGACTCTTCGCTGCACTCCCTCCATGGCAAGAACATCCTTCCTCAGATAAGGCAACCAAAACTGCACACAATACTCAAGATGTGGTCTCACCAAGGCCCTGTACAACTGCAGCAAGACACCCTTGTTCTTGTACTCGAACCCTCTCGCTACGAAGGCCAACATACCATTTGCCTTCTTAACCGTCTGCTGCACCTACATGCTTACCTTCCGACTGGTGCATAAGGACACCCAGGTCTCGTTGCACTTCCCCTTCTCCCAATCTATTGCCGTTCAGGTAATAATCTGCCTTCCTGTTTTTGCCACCAAAGTGGATAACCTCGCATTTATCCACATTATACTGCATCTGCCATGCTTCTTCCCAATCACCCAACCTGTCCAAATCATACTGGAGTTTCTCGGCATCCTCCTCACAGCACACACGCCCACCCAGCTTTGTGTCATCTACAAACTTGGAGATATTACATCTAGTTCCCTCGTCTAGATCATTTATATATATTGTGAATAGCTGGGGTCCTAGGACTGATCCCTGCGGTACCTCACTAGTCACTGCCCGAGTCCCACAGCTACCTGGACTACACTTCCTCCCACCCTGCTTCCCGTAAAGACTCTATTCCATTCTCCCAGTTTCTCCGTCTCCGCCAATTCTGCTCTGACGATGCCACCTTCCATACTAGTGCTTCTGACATGTCTTCCTTTTTCCTCAACCAAGGATTCCCCTCTACTGTGGTTGATGCGGCCCTTGACCGTGTCTGTTCTATTTCCCGCACTTCTGCTCTCACCACTTCCCCATCCTCCCGGAACCACGATAGGGTTCCTCTTGTCCTCACCTTTCACCCTACCAACCTCCACATTCAACGGATCATCCTCTGCCACCTCCAGGGTGATACCACCACCAAAAACATGTTCCCCTCACCTCCCCTTTCAGCATTCTGAAGAAACCGCTCCCCCGCGGTACCCTGGTCCACTCCTCTATCACCCCCAACACCCCTTCCCCTTCGCCCGGCACCTTCATGTGCAAGCGCAGGCGATGCAACACATGCCCTTTTACCTCCTCCCTTCCCACTGTCCAGGGTCCCAAACACCCCTTCCAGGTGAAACAGCGATTTACTTGTACTTCTTGCAATTTAATATACTGTATTCGCTGCTCACAATGATGTCTCCTCTACGTTGGGGAGACCAAACGCAGATTGGGTGACCGCTTTGCGGAACACCTCCGTTCAGTCTGTAAGGGTGACCCCGAGCTTCCAGTCACCTGTCACTTTAAGTCTCCGCTCCACTCCCACTCAGACCTCTCCGTCCTCAGCCTCTTGCACTGTTCCAATGAAGCTCAACGTAAGCTCGAGGAACAGCACCTCATCTTTCGATTAGGCACTTTACAGCCTTCTGGACTCAACATAGAGTTCAACAATTTCGGACCATAACCTCTGCCCCTATCCTTTTTTTCCACCATTTTTTTTCTCTCTCTCACATGGCAGCTGTCGATCATTCAGCCAGTGCCATTTACACTTCATCTAGAGTCATCTTTTGTTTCTTAACTTGTTGCATTACCATGTCCTTTGGCCTTGTACCATCATCTCTTTTGTCACTTAATCTCTCCTGCCTTCCACCCTATCACAGACCTTCCCTTTTGTTCTTTCCTCCCCTCCCCCCTTTCCCTGCCCCTACACTTGCTTAAAAATCTGTTACATCTCCAGCTTTTTCCAGTTCTGCCGAGGGGTCATCGACCTGAAATGTTAACTCTGTTTCTCTCTCCACAGATGCTGCCTGACCTGCTGAGTACTTCCAGCATTTTTTGTTTTTATGGCAGCTTATAGTGCTGCATTCAAAAGATGTTCTTAGCAGGTGGTGCCTGCAGCCAAACGATTGGCTTGCCAGTGCAGCTGTTCCTGCTTCGCTCCTCTGGCGGACGCTCAAACTGTACTCATAGTGGTGCGGGCACCTGCTCAACACATGTATATATGTGATCCTGCCCTGACCGTGGATATCCTGGCGAGATCAGGAGCCGAGGTTACTGCCCTTACTCTGCTGCGCTTCTGCCGTCTGAGCGGGGTTGCGGATTTTTGTCCCCATATGTTTAATGGATACCAGTGCTGTACTGAGCAGTCAAACCCTTTCACTGTTTTAAATACAAGTATCTACACTTTTGTTTGGTGTGTGTAAATGTTCTACAAGTTCCAAGCAGAATATTTTAAAACAGGAAGACACAGAACTGTGAAACAATTCTTAATTCCTAACCAGCACTGTGGTGATGAAAAGAAGAGTAAAGTAACTGGAAATCTGAAATAGAAACAGAAAATGCTGGAAATATATAGCAGGTCAGCCAGCATCTGAAAAGCAAAAAGACGACTTAATGTTTAGGGTGTAGGTCCTTTGTCAGAAGTGGAAAATAGATTTTAAGCATGTTCCTTTAAAGGACTGAACAAAATGAAGGGGCCAGAGAGAAACAACAGTTAAAAGTCAAATGCCAAGAATGCTGACTCCCAATACAAAGCAGCAGTTAATGGGTTTTAATAGAATGCAAACAGTTTTTTTTGCTTATTATTACATTGAATATACAGCATAGAAACAGGCCATTTGGCCCCAATAGTCTGTGCTAGTGTTTATACTCCACACAACTCTCCTCCCATTCCATCTACCTCGTCTCAACCTTTCAGCATATCTTTCTATTCCCTTTTCTCTCATGTACTTATCTAATTTCCTTTTGAAAGCATCTAAGCTATTTGCCTCAACCACTTCCTGTGGTAGCGAGTTCCATATACAGGTACTAACCGCTCTCTGACTAAAGAAATTTCTCCTTATTTCCCTATTGGATTTATTAGTAACTATCTTGTATTTATAGCCCCTGGTTTTTGATTCTCCCACAAGTGGAAACATTCTCTCCACATCTACCCTGTCCAACCCATTCATAATTTTAAAAACCTCTATCAGGTCACCTCTAAGTCTTCTCTTTTCTAAAGAAAAAAGCCCCAACCTGTTTAATCTTTCCCAATAGCTGTAATCTCTCAGTTCTGGTACCATCCTTGTAAATCATTTTTGCACTTACTCCAGTGTTTCTACGTCATTTTTATACTATGGTGTCTTCACATGGCTTATACTGGCATGGATTGAAAATTGTTTAACATACAGGAAACAGAGAGTAGCAATAAATGGGTCTTTTTCAGGGTGGCAGGCGGTGACTAGTGGGGTACCGCAGGGATCAGTGCTTGGGCCCCAGCTATTCACAATATATATCAATGATTTGGATGAGGGAACCAAATGTAATATTTCCAAGTTTGCTGACGACACGAAACTAGGTGGGATTGTGAGTTGTGAGGAGGATGCAAAGAGGCTTCAAAGCGATTTAGACAAGTTGAGTGAGTGGGCAAATACATGGCAGATGCAGTATAACGTGGATAAATGTGAAATTATCCACTTCGGTAGGAAAAACAGAAAGGTAGAGTATTATTTAAATGGTGATAGATTGGGAAATGCTGATGTACAAAGGGATCTGGGTGTCCTTGTACACCAGTCACTGAAAGCAAACATGCAGGTGCAGCAAGCAGTTAGGAAGGCAAATGGTATGTTGGTCTTCATTGCAAGAGGATTTGAGTACAGGAGCAAGGATGTCTTACTACAGTTGTACAGGGCCTTGGTGAGACCACACCTGGAGTACTGTGTGCAGTTTTGATCTCCTTACCTAAGAAAGGATATACTTGCCATAGAGGGAGTGCAGCGAAGGTTCACCAGACTGATTCCTGGGATGGCAGGACTGTCGTATGAGGAGAGATTGGGTCGACTAGGCCTGTATTCACTAGAGTTTAGAAGAATGAGAGGGGATCTCATTGAAACATATAAAATTCTGACAGGGCTAGACAGACTGGATGCAGGGAGGATGTTTCCCCTGGCTGGGGGGGTCTAGAACGAGGGGTCACAGTCTCAGGATACGGGGTAGGGCATTTAGGACTGAGATGAGGAGAAATTTCTTCACTCAGAGGGTGGTGAACCTGTGGAATTCTCTACCACAGAAGGCTGTGGAGGCCAAGTCACTGAATATATTTAAGAAGGCGATAGATAGATAGATTTCTAGACACAAAAGGCATGAAGGGGTACGGGGAGAGAACGGGAATATGGTTTTGAGATAGAGGATCAACCATGATCATATTGAATGGCGGAGCAGGCTCGAAGGACTGAATGGCCGACTCCTGCTCCTATTTTTCTATGTTTCTATGTTTGTTCAAGTAGTCCGGAACCTGCAGTACAGTTCCTTATCTTTACCATATTCCCACTGGAGCCTAAACGTGATCGCAATCACTGATCGCTGTAATATGGAAAATGTACTGAAGCAAAATATAACATGACTGCCACATGGATTTGCGCCCACTACTGGCACAGAGCCTTCAGCGAGCTCTCTGGAACTCCCTCGCTTAGTCTCTCTGCTTCTCCACCTTCCTCTCCTCCTTTAAGACACTTCTTCGAACCTACTTCTTTGATCAACCTTTTGGTCACACATTGTAATCTTGGCATCCATTTTCTTTGCATCTGTTTGTGAATTACCAAGGGACATGTTTTACTTTAAATGTGTTGTGGTTCTGACAGCCTCTCATTGTACCCGATCTGAATGGCTCATATTGACAACCTCCAATTCCAGTGAAAAAAGCTAAATTTTCTTGTGAAACACTGACTATCTGACACTTAGGTTGACTGTCAGCTGTTGATTGGCATGTATGCTGAAGCTGTCTTTGGTGTAGCATTACACTAGGGGCAGTCCCACTATCGGATCTCCAGTGACCAGTACCTTGAACAATAATCTTCGCCGTCATCCACTGACTGACTCTGGCTCCAATGCCCAAGCTCAACATCAAAATACATGATAACACCCACCCATCTGATCCCTGCACAGATAGTAGCCAATTTTTATTTAATGGCTTAAAATTTATGTATAAATGTATATTCCTATGGTGCAGGAGTGAATGCTCCAACTTCCATCATGCAACTGTTCCTTTTTTTCTTAGAGAGGGTAGGGAAAGGTAAACTATCCCTCCTCATCCTTCTCGACCTGTCTGCAGCCTTTGACATGGTTGACCACTCCATCCTCCTCCAACACCTCTCCACCATCATCCAGCTGGGTGGGTCTGCACTCGCCTGGTTCCATTCTTACCTATCTAATCATAGCCAGAAAATCACCTGCCATGGGTTCTCTTCCAACTCCAGCATCGTTACCTCTGGGGTCCTCCAAGGATCTATCCTCGGCCCGCTCCTATTTCTCATCTATATGCTGCGCCTTGGCGACATCATCTGAAAACACAGCATCAGTTTCCACATGTATACTGACGACACCCAGGTCTACCTCAGCACCACTTCTCTCGACCCCTCCACGGTCTCTAAATTGACACACTGCTTGTCTGACATCTAGTACTGGATGAGCAGAAATTTTCTCCAATTAAATACTGGGAAGAACGAAACCATTGTCTTCGGGCCCCACCACAAACTCCGTCCCCTAGCCACCGACTCCATCCCTCTCCCAAGCATCTGTCTGAGGATGAACCACACTGTTCGCAACCTTGGTGTCATATTTGACCCTGAAATGAGCTGCTGACCACATATCTGCAGCGTAAATAAGACCATCTATTTCCACCTCCGTAACATCGCCCGTCTCCGCCTTTGCCTCAGCTCATCTGCTGTTGAAACCCTCATCCATGCCTTTGTTACCTCTAGACTTGACTATTGCAACGCACTCCTGGCTGGCCTCCCACATTCCACCCTACGTAAACTTGAGGTCATCCAAAACTCGGCTGTCCGTGTCCTAACTCGCACCAAGTCCTGTTCACCCATCACCCCTGTGCTCGCTGACCTACATTGGCTCCCGGTTAAGCAAAGCTTTGATTAAGCAAAACTTCCTCCCTAAACCTCTCCACCTCTCTTTCCTCCTTTAAGACGCTCCTTAAAACCTACCTCTTTGACCAAGCTTTTGGTCATTTGCCCTAATTTCTTATGTGGCTTGGTGTCAATTTTTTTGTCTTATAATACTCCTGTGAAGTGCCTTGGCACGTTTTACTATGTTAAAGGTGCTATACAAATACAAGTTGTTGTTGTTGGGTGCAGAGAAGCTGGGATTGTTGTCCTTCGAGCAGAGAAGGTTAAGGGGAGATTTAATAGAGGTGATCAAATTTATGAAGGGTTTTGATAAAGTAGATAGGGAGAAACTGTTTCCACTGGCAGGAGGGTCGATAACCAGAAGACATAGATTTATTATAATTGGCAAAAGAACCAGGGGGAGATGAGCAGGATTTATTTTGCGCAGCGAGTTGTTGTAACTCATCTTTCGGATGAGACGTTAAACCGAGGCACCGTCTGCTCTCTCAGGTGGACGTAAAAGATCCCAAGGCACTATTTCAAAGAAGAACAGGGGAATTATACCCAGTGTCCTGGCCAATATTTCTCTCTCAATCAAAATCACAAACAGATTATCTGGTCATTATCGCATTGTTGTTTGTGGGAGCTTGCCGTGCACAAATTGGCTGCTGCGTTTCCTACATTACAACAGGGACTACACTTCAAAAAGTACTTCAGTGGCTGTAAAGTGCTTTGGGACGCCCAGTGGTCGTGAAAGGCACTATAGAAATGCAAGTCTTTTTTTAACCTGGAATGCACTGCCTGAAAGGATGGTGGAAGCTGATTCAATAGTAACTTTTAAAAGAGAATTGGATACATACTTGAAAATGAAAATGTTGCAGGGCTATGGGGAAAGAGCAGGACAGTGGGACTAATTGGATAGCTTTTTCAAAGAGCCGGCACAGGCATGATGGGATGAATTGCCTCCTTCTGTGCTGTATGATTCTATGATTCTCACATACATACACAAACATATCAAAGAATTTGTCAACAGGAGCTATAACTCCCTTGCCATTTTCTAATTGTTTGCCATGTGTCGTGGATTATGGTGATGCACTCTGGGTGTTATAGCTCTACAACAGGGTGAAAACTATAACTCCCAAGGTGCATTTCTCCCCCCTATACATAGGACTTGACCATAGCAAATGAAAATCCACAGCACCCAAGGCTCAGGCACTTGTCTCCAAGCAGAAGGGTAGGCATTTCTTAAATTAAATAACCGACTTTATGGATAATGTTAATGATTTTTTTCCAGTTTTAGTCTGCATGTAACCATTCTATCTTTACCTGGCAATGAAGTGCTTTCTTGTGCCACTGACTGCCTGAAAATAGATTCTTTTTCCATTTTCCAGCACAAAAAATGTTTTTTCTAAAAATAAATCGATTTATATAATGATATAGGGTTGCTGCAGGTTCACCGCAACTACTACCAGCCAGTAGTAATCTAAACCATCAAACTATTTCCTTCACTATTTTTAATATAAAAAAGCAAGAATTCTGTAGGACATTATATTTTCCCTACAGGACCGATAAAATATTTATAGATTTTGGAACACATCCTAAAGGATTGTATAAAACTATATATGTTCCTATTATTTTTACAGTGTGTACTAGGGTCCATTCAAATCCGATAGGCAAGATGATAAATTCTGCAGGATTTCTCCCAAGCATCCTAGCACAGAGTCTCCAATGGTCAGTGAAACTTTTATAATCATGTTAACGTTCAGGCTTTTGTACTTTCTTCTATAATCATCTACAAAGACAGTTAACTCGAGATGCAACACCTGCCCTTTTACCTCCTCCCTTCCTACTGTCCAGGGCCCCAAACACCCCTTCCAGGTGAAACAGCGATTTACTTGTACTTCTTGCAATTTAATATACTGTATTCGCTGCTCAGGATGCGGTCTCCTCTACACTGGGGAGACCAAACGCAGATTGGGCGACCGCTTTGCGGGCACCTCCATTCAGTCCATAAGGGTGATCCTGAGCTTCCGGTCGCCTGTCACTTTAATTCTCTGCTTCACTCACATTCTGATCTCTCTGTCCTCGGCCTATTACATTGTTCCAATGAAGCTCAACATAAGCTCGAAGAACAACACCTCATCTTTCGATTAGGCACTTTACAGCCTTCTGGACTCACTGAGTTCAACAATTTCAGACTATAACCTCGGCCCCCATTTTTCAGGCTGTATGATTTTGCCATCCACATTTGCAATATTTTGGCCCCGATTTTCCCCCTAGCCGTCGGGCGGGGTTTCAGGTGGGCAGGGGCTGAAAATCCCGAATTTGGGGGTCCCGACACCATCCCGCCCAAAACCCCACCCCACATAAGTTTCAGGGGCGACGAGTACCAGCCCCGCACTGGGACCCGCCGAAACCAGGCGGGAAGGGATTAGTGCCAATTAACTGCCTGTTAACAGGTAGTTAACAGGCAGTTTTTAGCCTAATCCCTATTTTGAGGGGTTTCGTGTGGGTTTCCCGACGGCTCCAAACCACGTCAGGTTAGAGCAGGCGGGCTGTCGGGTTGAAGGAGTTGGAGGGGTCGCGATGTTGGCGCTCAGGTGAGTGATGGGTGCATGAGTATAAAGGTAAGTGTGTTTGGTGTGTCTAAAGTGTGTAAAGAACTTTTACTTACCTGTACTTACCTTTACAGCCTTTCTTCCTGTAGCCGTCGGGAGCCCATCACTCAGCCGGAACTGAAAGCTGAATGGCTGCGATCTGTGAAAAGTGACAGCCTTCAGCTTTGAGTGCCGGTAAGAGTTCTAACTGAGTCTGTGCAGAATGACTCATGTCAGAACTCAGACTGTCAGTGTTTGACAGCTTCAAACAGCTGTAAAACACTGATATTTCATCTGTCAAAAACTCTTGACAGATGAAATTTCAGTCTGTGACATCACCTGTTGCCGGGTGGCCCTTAATTGGCCTGCTGAGCGGGCTCAACAAGGTCAATCAAGGGAAAATCGCGCGGATTGGCCGGACGTTGAAGTAGGCGGGTCAAAAACCCGAAAGGGGAAGTCCCGCCTTCTTCCCGACAGGTTTGGCAAAATCTACCCCGTTAACTCTGTTTCTCTCTTCACGGATGCTGCCTGCCCTGCTGAGTGTTTCCAGCATTTTCTGTTGTTAACTCTAGATACATGTTTGTGTAATACGAAAATCGAATGCCAGGGTGGCTCCAAGGTATAGTTCATACCCATGATTCTCAGAAAGCTAATTTCCTAAATCAGGTCGAACCACAAAGGTCAGGTGTCAAGCAAGGGGGTCAGGTGCCATGCAAAAATCAGTGGCTGATTTAACCTGAGCTGCTTTTATTCATCCCCAGCAGCTGGCTCTAGAGAGCCACAGTCAGCGACTTGGGAACTGGTCAGCGGTACACTCACCTATCTGTAGAATGGTTTTTGGTAGAACTTAAAAGGAGAACTGAAAATTGAAAATGTTACGTCCGTGAATAATTGAGACACGGACAGCAGGAGTGAACAAAATAAGTCTTTACTGGTGGAAGTCAATAGTGAAACTAAAAACACAGAGGCTCACTAGCGCCTTTTATACAGGGGTGGTCACTGCCGGTTCTGCAGTCTGAGGCCAGTTATTCTCTTAAAGGTACATACACAACAGAAACATATCAGAAATGTGGGAGGGAATAGAAACAATAGTTCTAATGTACCCAATCCCTTCCAATTTACTGTTATTAAATAGCGTTTGTTCTTTCGTCATTTATTTTAGTTTGTCTTTTTTGTCTCCCTCTCTGAGTCTCCTCAAGTTATGTTTCTTCCTCAGCTGAGAGTGTAAGCTAGAGATCAGCTTCCAGGACTCCACGACCCCATAGCCAGCTGTTAGCTGTACAGGATCGATCCAGAGTGACTCAGATTTCCCTTCACTTTCATGTGTGGAAATGGGAGGCTTCTAACTGGTGTTTGGTCATGATGGCAACTGTGACAAATATGAAGCAGTTCTGTCTTGTTTTGGGTCTGATTGTTTTCCATTTAAAACTCGGCACAAAACACGAGACTTTAAAAAGCCACCTGCGCAGCCTCAACCTACTTTGTTACACATGTTGCAACGTTTGTTGTTGTAGTCTCCTAGGTAGCAGGTTTGCCTAACACATAATTTTCAAATATATACTGACTTTGTAATTGATTCAGTTAGGACTAGATGGCGTGTTATTTTTTTTAATGCAACTGGGAGTTATGAATTTGTAACACTTCTTGGCAAAAGATCAAGAGTTATACACAACAGTAGCGTATAGAGATTCCAGTTAACATTCAGATTCACATCCTTTTTGTTACTTTCCCTTTTGAGAAGATAGATGATAGAATTTCTACTGTTGTTTATTTATATGTAGTTGTTGCATATTTGCTTGTTCATTGCTCAATTAATAAATTTTCTTCATCATTTAAAACCAGAGCAAGGTCCGATGTGATGTTCTATCATTTAAAAAATAACTGGAGATAGATCTCGTGGAGGCATAGCAATAATTCTAGTAGCTTAAATATAAATGACAGGCCTGCTTGTTCTGTTTGTTGTCCTGGACGTGCTATTGAATGTATACCAAGAAAATAAATTTGCTGAAGTCTGTGGATTTGGGACTCACCCAGGAGATGAGAGCCCAAAATTCTCGTACAAAGAAGGATAGAAAAGAAGAACAGCAACAACTTGCACTTATGGAGCAACTTTAACATAGAAAGAAATGTTCCATGGCAATTCACAGAGGCGCGAGAATAAAACGGATGCCAAGTCAAATAAAGAGATAATAGCTTGATCAAAGAGATGGATTTTAAGAAGGGTCTTAAAGGAGAAAAGGGATGTGAAGAGGACTTTAAGGTGGGAATTCCAGGGTGTGAGGCCTAGACAGCTGAAGGCATAGCCGCCAAGCGTGGGGTGAAGGGAAGGGGATGCACAAGTGGTCAGAGTCAGAGGAACAGTGGCCGCGAAATTCGGCACCGAAGCACTGGTAGTTAAGGCCAGTTTTGAGAAAAAAGGCCTTCTGCCTCACTTCCGCCCACTTCCTGTGCGGCTTGCGCCATTCGGCATCTTGGTGAGGGCGATAGCATGGGCGTGACGTGTGCGCGCTGGCAGTATGCACAGCAGGCAGATCGTCAGTCAGCGTGTAACGCTGATTTGACGCACAACTTGTCATTTTGGGCGTCACCACTCCATTCAACGCCCTCTCCTAAACATGCACAGCTGCACGAGAGAACCCACCCCGCCACCACCAGCGCTATTTAAAGGGAAACCTCCAACTTGCAAGTAAGTTGATTATTTCTCTTGTACTGGCTCTTGCAGAGTTTGTATGAATACTGGATTGCTGGAAGAGATTTAAAAAGTTGTTAAAGTGTGCAGGGAGTGCTGCTGGATGTGGGAAGCTGTTGGCTGCTACTGGAAGACCTCTGAGTACACCACTTGCTCCCAGTCATGGGGGCTCTAGTTGCAGTCCCCCTTGGGGTGGAGCAAGACAGGGAGATGGAGCAGAGGCAGCCTAGAAGAGAAGCTGCTCACAGAGGGAGGAGGAGGAGGGGGAGAAGGGCTCTCAGCAGGTGGCCTTACCCACCTACTGTCTTCAGGGAGCACTTCTCCTACCTGCGTCTAAACCAGGAGCAGTGTGTTCGGCGTCTCCGCTTCACTAAGGAGGTGGTCACAGAACTCTGCCACCTCTTGGAACCAGACCTGCAGCCTCAGAGCAGGGTGACGACGGCTCTGCCAGTGGCCCTCAAGGTGACCGTGGCCCTGAATTTTTTCACCAGTGGATCCTTCCAGGATGGAACATGCGACATAGCAAATATCTTGCATTTCACCATCCATCACTACATCCGGGAGGTCACAGAGGTTCTGTATTCCAGGAGAAGGGACTTCATTGTCTTCTCTCTAAAAAGAGAGAAGCAGGAGGAGCACGCAGGATTTTGGGCTTTCCCATGGTGCAGGGCGCCATTGACTGCACACACGTGGCTTTGCAGGCGCCGCATATCAATGGTGAGATGTTCCGTAACTGCAAAAGGTACCACTCACTTAATGTGCAGTTCATGTGTGGCCACGCCCAGCACATCATGATGGTGAATGCCCGGTTTCCTGGCTGCAGTCATGATGCCTTCATCCTGCGCCAGTCCGCTGTGCCAGCAATCTTCCAGTCACCATGTCGAACTCAAGGGTGGCTGCTAGGCGAGAAGGGTTATCTGCTCTACACCTGGCTGATGACTCCCCTTCGCAACCCCACCACTCGCGGTCACCAATCATACAATGACAGCCATGCTGCCACGAGGAATGTCATCGAGCAGACCATTGGCGTGCTCAAGCAATGGTACCGCTGCCTTGACCGCTCAGGAGGTGCCCTCCAGTACTCGTCGGAGCAGGTGTTCCAATTTGCGGTGGTCTGCTGCACCCTCCACAACTTGGCCATCATGAGGGCATAGCCCTTGCCACCACGGATTCCACGACCACCTCGGGAGGAGGAGGAAGAAGGAGAGGAAGAGGAGGATGGGAGGAGGCAGCCTGCAAATCCATGTTCCAGATGGGTTGTCTGTGAGCGCATCATTAGACTCCAGTTCCCCTGATTGAAACCCCAGATCCCCGTTGCTTAACACTTCTCCACCTTATCTCTCTGTCACGGAACATCACAGCATCCTCTTGGCAACAATGCTGAAATGAAAGCCACCACAAAACAAACATTCCAAACATAATTTATAAATGGTTCATTCCAAAACTACATAACAAAGTCAACTAATCACCATTGTGAATTCCCTTAGTGCCTGTCTTTCATGTGCCATTGCCTATCCTAGTGCTCCTATGAAGTGCTGCCCCAGTGGCTGCAGCATGGCTGGTGGAAGGCTGCTGACTTGCAGTGGGCGAGACTGCAGATAGACTTGGAGGACGACCTCGAGCAGCTCTGGGCCTAAAAGGCCCGGCTGTAGACTGCACCACCTTGGCATGAAAGGCAGCAGTCTGGGCTGGCTGATAGGCAACAGCAAGGGCACTGGTGGAATGGCAGTGGTGGAAGTGCGAATGTTGTTATCCTGAGAGAGGACAACAGGTTCATGCTTCATGGAGCCACTTCCACTCCCCCGGGGTGGTGCCTCAGCAATCCTAGTAATCTGTTGGAGGACAGATTGCTGGACTGCTGTGACACCCTGCAAGCCCCTTTCCACACTGGTAAATGCAGCCACGATTGTAGTGGCGCTTCTTAGTTTCCAAACGGGCAGCCACTGAGCTGTGGGGCTGTTAACAACGAGTAGACGCGTGTCGAAATAAAACGTTCCCAAACGTAGCTTTGTCTTTTAAACTGTTTACTATAACACTTCACAAACGGAATTACAAAGCAAACACGTATAAACGAACACGGTCAAAAACTGTATTGCTCCAAACCTCACAACTTCTGCCTCCTTCAGCCATGTGGAGTTTAAACTGTAAAATGGCTGCATACCATGTGTGGCTTAGGGACTGTACCATTGTGGCAAGAATGAAGGGGGTGTCTCGGACTATACTACTGGAGCAAGAAAATAGGGGGTTTCTTAATACAATAAGTCAATCAGGTAAATTAACTATTATGCTATTTAACCAATATTTTAAAGTATTTTCTTAAGCTTTTATGGCTCTTACAATGATGGTAAGTGTTTGAGCTTGCGTGGCACCAAGCTGAGCCTGCATGAGAGCAGTCTGAGCTTGTGTGGCAGCACTCAGGCTTGGATCGGTTCTGCTTATGCTGCAATGGAAGTGGAGACATCGCCCATCAGATCCAGCATCATGGTTGGGTCCACAAGTGCTCTAATGGAGTTGTCCATCACTTCCATCACATGGACTCCAAGCTCTGTGCAAAGCCCTATGCAAGGTTACAGCTGGACTCCTCCACGCTCATTGGCTGTGACAACAGGCTCTCTGGCAGGCCTGCCAATGCATGAAGTATTTCTGTGTGCATGCCCATCACTCTTCTTCCGAAGGCTGCTCCATCGAAGTCCTCATCTAACTCCTCTGCAGCAGAACTCATGTGTGACCTTGCCCTCCAGGGAGCTAGCACCTGTGGTACCCTTTCCCCCTCCCTGTGACTCGCCACACGTAGATCCCGCCTCTATACTATTCTCTAAAGTACGCGCTGTGCCATTTTCTGAGCTGGTGCCTGCGAGTGTCAGATTGAGTGACGGTGTCTCTTCTTCTCCATCACTCTCCTCCTCTTCCTGCATTGGCTGGGCTGGTTGGAGTTCTTGGGTATCTGATAGGAGAAAGGCACAAGGGTTGGGTTGTGGTGAGGGGAGGGTGGGAAAACAAGGTGTGCATGCTTACACCATCAGCAGCTTGTAAGTGAGAAGTGATTGTGGGATGAGGGGGAAGTGGAATGTGAGAAGGAGTATTAAGTTTGAGCATACCGTTATCATCAATGCTTTCAGCCTCGCTGATCGCCACAGCCTCAGTGACAGCCCCACCAATGATGTCTAGCACTGTCTCCTCCAGCTGGGTCAGGTTCTGTAGCTGTGCCTGCCCCCTGACTGTTAGCTGCTGCTGGCGCCAGTTATGCGCCACCTGCAAGAGAGAGGGAAGTGTGTCCGTGAGTGTGGTACAATGTGTTTGGGTGATGTGCCTTTCATGGTTGAATAGCTGGCAGCGTGAGCAAGGTGCGAGATGTGGATGTGAGCTTGCAATAGTGGTAAGTGTATGAGGGTGAGGTGAAGCTATGATTGTGAGGTATGAGTCATGATTGCTAGAGATTGTTTGTAGTTGAGTGATAGGGGTGTGGTGCATTGAGCAGCGCGAGAGACCAGTAGTGCAGGTGGTGGGATATGGCATTTGAAGATGCATTCACTGACTTTGACCACTCGTGTGAGGTCATTAAATGTCTTTCAGCATTGGATCCAGGTCCTGGGAGAAAGACAGGTGGCAGCAATCGCTTCAGCAATCTGTTCGCACTGCCTTCTTACAATCAGTCTGGAGAGCCTCCTTGCCCCCTGTGGGTAGAGGACTTGTCTCCTCCTTTCGACACCCTGCACTAAAGCCTCCAGTGCTGCGTCTGAGAACTTAGCTGCCCTTTCCCTGCTGTGTTGCGCCATAGCTACCTTCCACTTTCCTTCGCAACAATAACAATGAGGTGGTTATTTCAGAAAGCACCTTCACTTTAAGAAAAGCAGATTGTGTTTCGAATTGCAGGCTAGCTTTAAATGCTGCTGCATTACTTTCAACAGGCATGGGTGATCCCCGGGCCCATTTTCAGGCCTTATCCAATGTAGCCCGAAGTGTGTTTTGGGGAGGAGGGAGTGTGTTGTAGGGCTGGTGGAGGTTACAGAGACAAGGAGGGGTGAGGCCATGAACGGATATTAATACAAGGATGATAAATTTAAATTTGAGGCTTTGGGGGGACCAGGAGCCAATGTAGGTCAGCAAGGACAGGGGTGATAGGCAACATTCACTCTCTGCCGGTCCCGTGCAGCCTGGGCCCGGCTTTTCCAATGTTAAATTCCATGCATGTGCGAAACTGTGAATGGACCATGCAGACCCTTAAAGGAGCTGCGCACCCAAAAAAAATTAGGGAGAACATGGTGATAGGTGAGTGACACTCGGTGCAAGATAGGATACAGGAAGCAGAGTTTTGGATGAACTGAAGTATATGGTGGGTGGAGGATGGGAGACCAACCAGGAAAGCATTGGAATACTTGAGCCTGGAGGTGATAAAGGCATGGATGAGGGTTTCAGCATGGGATGAGCTGAGGCAGGAGTGGAGACAGGCAATGTTACAGAGGTGGAAGTAGGCAGTCTTTGTGATGGAGAGGTTATGGGGTCAGAAACTCAGCTCAGGGTTAAATAGGGTGTCGAGATTCTGAACAGTCGGCTTCAACCTGAGACAATGGCCAGGAAGGTGGATGGAATTGGTGGAAAGGCTTCGGAGCTTGTGGTAGGGGCCGAAGGTGACAGCTTCAGTCTTACCAATGTTTAACTGGAGGAAATTGTGGTCCATCCAAGAATGGATGTCGGACAAACAGTCTGAAAACACAGGCAGTGAAGGGGTTGAGACAAGTGGTGTAGAGGTAGAGCTGGTTGTCGTCAGTGTACATGTGGAAGCTGACCCCATGTTTGTGGATGATGTTGCCATGGGGAACCGTATAGATGTGGAAGAGGAGAGGGCCAAGGATAGATTATTGGGGATTTCGGGTGTGGGGGTGGGAAAAAGAAGCTCTGGCTTCTTATGTTGGCATTGGAGGAGGATGACCATAACCATGTCAAAGGCTGCAGCGAGGTTGAGGAGGATGAGGAGATATAATGCACCACGTTCACAGTCACAGATAATGCCATTTGTGACTTTAGTTAGGGCTATTTCAGTGCTGTGGCACAGGCAGAAACCTGATTGGAGCGATTTAAGCTGCAGGAAAGATAGGAACAGATTTGGGAGATGACAACACATTCAAAAACATTGGAGAGGAACGAGAGGTTAGAGATGGAGTGGTAGTTTGCAAAGGGAGATGGTATTCAAGGGTGATTTTTGAGGAGAGAGGTGATGATAGTGGTGTTGAAAGGGAGGGGGAAAATACCTGAAGAATGGAAACCATTTACACTGTCAACTACTATGGAGAACAGGAAGGAAAGTTGGCTGGTCAGCAGTTTAGTAGGAATGGTCAAGGGAGTAAGAGATGGGTCTCATGGATGAGATGAGCTTTGAGAGGTGATTAGGGGAAGGGAGAGAAACTAGAGCGAGATGCGGGTTCAGAGCCGGGGTAGAGGTTGCCTGGAGAGTGGGTTCCTTGGTGGGAAAGAGGAAGGAGGAAATCAGCAGAGGCAGCTAAACAGATGGCTGTTCACAAACTTGGCATCCTATTAGACCTTGATCTGAGCTTCAAACCTTTCCATTACCAAGACCGCCTACTTCCACATCTGTAATATCGCCCGTCTCCACCCTTGCCACAGCCCATTTGTTGCTGAAATCCATGCTTTTGTTACCTCCAGACTTGACTATTCCAGTGCTCTCCTGGCTACCCTCCCATCTTCCACCCTCCATAAATTTGCTCATTAAAAACCCTGCTGCCTATATCCTTACTCTCACCATCCCGTTCACCCATTACCTCTGTGCTCACCGACTTACATTAGTTTCAAGCCCCTAAACACCTCCATTTTAAAATTCTCATCCTCATGTTCAAATCCCTCCATGGTATTGCCCCTTTCTATCTCTGTAACCTCCTACAACCCTCAGAGAACACTGAGTGCAGTTTGAACAGTTGGGTGTGTCAGGGAGTCTTAACTGGTTGCTAAAATCAAACTTTTGTTTTTTCACATTCACTGTTTTTTTAATTCTTTATTCAAGTACAATAGTACTTATACAACTCATCAATTACAAAGTAAATCCATTACATCCATTGACCACAATAAGAAAAGAATAAAGCCTTAAAAAAGAGCTTTATGGTTAACAAGATAAATGCATTGATACATTTTTACAAATAAATCAATAATATTTACAATACAAACTACCACTATTTCAATAAACAAAGAAAAAAAAACCTGTATCACGCCAGCCCTACTGGCATCGTTTACCCATTCAATTGCTCAATCATCCGTTCATTCGTTCGCTCGTTCGAGCATAAGTTCGAGCGTAAGTTCCATTGTGCGTGCATGCGTGTGTGAGTATCATTTGTGTCTGCGGCGTGCGTTCACTCGAGCATTCGTTCGATCCAGAACCCAGCCGTCAAAGTACTCAGATTTCTTACCAATATAATGTATTTTATCTATTTTTTCCCCTTTTAACTTTCCCCTCCCTTTTGTAAAACATATCATTTACTAGGCAATAATCTCAAAGTAAATTCCACATAAACACTAATTAACATCACAATATACAAAGTCCCAAAGCCTTATCAGAAATCAATTAAAGCTTCAAGTAGACTGCTTTCAACCAGAAACTTCTTCAACAAAACAAGTGAATACCAGTTCTACGCCAGTCCTATTGGTAATCTAATAACTCCTCGTTTTCACTTGATGCCGTCTAACCATGTAATGTCACAATCCTTGTCCACGGTCCTCAGCTTTTCCATTGAAAAGAAGCCAATCACTTTCTCAAATCCCATAAAAAGACTGAATACTCAAATTTTCTTCTACTTGCTGTTATCGCTCCCAGGACCCAACCATCAAAATACTCAGCATTCCTTGCCAATATTACTTTGTTTTGTCTTTTATCTTCCTTTTAATTTCCTTTTTTTCCCCCACTTTTATTCCATTCTCTTTTCCTATCTTATGGCCGCTCGTGCGCCATGCTACAGATGGAAGCAGTCTGTCTTTCCTCCACCAGGATGGCGGCACACAAACCCGATCCCATCACCGAAACAAAGCCTCACAGCTGCCACCAGACCTAGCACAGGCGGGGCCGCTGGAACTCATTCGGGCCCGAGACTGTTCTTCAACCTTAGAAACCGTACAGCATGCTCACCCACAGCATCACCTGACTCCGCTTCTGCCGACCAGCTGCACCGCCCTGGGCCCCCACCTAGGGTCCTCCGTGCTGGGCCTCCCGCCTTGGACACTCTCCTCTGGGCCTTCTGCACTGGGCCCTCCGCATTGGCATTCCCCGCGAGCAGCCAGGGTGTGGAGCAGCCCGTTCACACAGCGCTGAGCTGAGCTGCAGAGAATCTCACAGCCTGTGTGTCTCTCTCCACATTTACTGTGACTGTTTACTGTTTAAAATCTAAATTTCCCAGCTTTAAGCAGGGTTATAAAGGGATATACAAGGCCTATAATTCAGAGCAGCTGAAGGCAGTTAATTAGGGAAACTAGATTAAACTGGTTCTCCTGTAGCTGGGCTCAGCAAGTCTCCTTTGTTTCAGGGCCTATAAAACAGGCTTTGAAGTGCGACTGAGTGCGGTTTGAACAGAGTGCTGTGAGTTGGGTGAATCAGAGAGTTAGATGAGGAGTGGAAGGAGGAGCTCCCTTGCTTCGCCTTTGCTTTTCCTAACTTTTCGCCCTGTAGGAATTGGTTCTTACTTTACTCCAAGGAAAGAGTCTGAGAGCGGGACCAGTCAAACAACAACAACTGCAAAACCGCTAAAGTGATGTCACAACCAGGGAAAGAGCTGATTGGTAAGTAGGACCTGGTGAGTATTTCTACAGTCCAGTCGTTAAAGTGAAAGTAAGGTCTCTAGTTTAGAGTAAGTAGTGTTTATAAGGGAAGTAAGGTCCTTGGATATTTAATATTCTTTAATTTAAAGGAAGTAAAGGGAGTAAATTAAGGGTAGGACATGGCAGGGCAGCTCGGCACCGTGGAATGCTCCTCCTGTGCTATGTGGGAAGTCAGGGACACTTTCAGTGTCCAGGGCGAACACATGTGCAGGAAGTGTCTGCAGCTGCAGCTACTCGAAATCTGCGTTTCGCAGCTGGAGCTGCGGCTGGAGTCACTGTGGAGCATCCGCGAAGCTGAGGTCTTCATGGATAGCACATTTAATGAGGTGGTCACACTGCAGGTAAAGAGTGCACAGGCAGACAGGAAATGGGTGACCGCCAGACAGAGTAAAAGAACTAGGAAGGTAGTGCAGGAGTCCCCTGGGTCCATCTCCCTCTCTGACAGATTTTCCGTTTTGGATACTGCTGAGGCAGATGGTTTCTCAGCAGAATGCAGCAAGAGCCAAGTCTGTGGCGCTACGAGTGGCTCAGCTGCACAGGAGGGGAGGAAAAAGAGTGGGAGAGCAATAGTGATAGGGGATTCTATCGTAAGGGGAACAGATAGATGTTTCTGTGGCCACAGACGTGACTCCAGGATGGTATGTTGCCTCCCTGGTGCCAGGGTCAAGGATGTCACTGAATGGCTGCAGGGCATTCTGAAGGGGGAGGGCGAACAGTCAGAGGTCGTGGTTCACATTGGTACCAACGACATGGGTAGAAAGAGGGATTAGGTCCTGCAATAAGAATTTAGGGAGCTAGGTAACAGATTAAAAAGCAGGACCTCAAAGGTTGTAATCTCTGGATTACTCCCAGTGCCACATGCTAGTGAGTATAGGAATAGGAGGATGGAGCAGATGAATGCGTGGCTAAAGAGTTGGTGCAGGAGGGCGGGCTTGAGTTTCCTGGATCACTGGGTCTGCTTCTGGGGAAGGTGGGACCTGTACAAGTCGGACGGGTTGCACCTGAACCGGAACAGGACCAACATCCTTGCGGGGAGGTTTGCTAGTACTGTTGGGGGGGTTTTAAACTAACTTGGCAGGGGGATGGGATACAGAGTGGAGCTATAGTAGGGGGTGATGTACAGCCAAATATAGAGGAAAAAACAAGTCAGCCTGGAAGGCAGGGCAAATATGTAATGGCACAAGGGAGTATGGCAAGGCTGGAAGTCATTTATTTTAATGCAAGGAGTCTTGCGAGTAAGGCAGATGAATTGAAGGTGTTGATGAACACATGGGAGTATGATATTGCTGCTATCACAGAGACATGGTTGAGGGAGGGGCGGGACTGGCAGCTCAATATTCTGGGGTATAGAATCTATAGGCGAGACAGAGACAAGGAGTCAATTACTGCTGTAAGGAGGGATAATATATTAGCAGGTTCCTCGAATGAGGCCATATGGGTAGAACTTAAAAACAAAAAGGGGGCAAGCACTTTGCTGGGAGTGTACTATAGGCCCCTAAACAGTCAGAGGGAGATAGAGGAACAGATATGTAGGCAAATCTCAGAAGTGTAGAAATAATAGGGTAATAATAATAGGGGATTTCAACTTCCCCAATATTAACTGGGATAGTCAGAGTGTGACAGGCTTAGAGGGTGCAGAATCCTTAAAGTGCATCCAGGAGCGCTTTTTGAGCCAGCATGTAGAAAGTCCTACAAGAGAGGGGGCGGTAGTGGACCTAATTCTAGGGAATGTAGCCGAGCAACTGGTAGAAGTGTCAGTAGGAGAGCATTTTGGTGACGGTGACCATAATTCGGTGAGATTTAAGGTAGTCATGGAAAAGGACAAAAGATGGATCGGAAATAAAGGTTCTAAATTGGGGGAAGGCCGATTTTAATTTGATAAGGCAGGATCTGGCCAAAGTGGACTTGGATCAGCTACTTGTAAGAAATTCCACATCAGAGCAGTGGGAGTCTTTCAGAAAGGAAATAGAGAGAGTACAATGCCAACATGTTCCTGTAAAGGTCAAGGGTGGGACCAACAAACGCAGGGAACCCTGGATGTCAAGGGATATACAAGAATGGATTAGGAAAAAAATGGAGGCTTTTGGCAGATACAAAGGACTAAAAACAGTAGAAGCCCTAGAGGAGTATAGAAAGTGCAGGGGGGTACTTAAAAAAGAAATTAGGAGAGTGAAGAGGGGGCATGAAAAACCACTGGCGGGCTAAATAAAGGAAAAATCCAAGGTGTTTTATAAGTATATTAAGGGCAAGAGGATAACCAGGGAAAGAGTAGGGCCCATTAGGGACCAAAGTGGCAATCTGTGTAGAGCCGGAAGATGTAGGTGAGGTTTTAAATGAATATTTTGCATCTGTGTTCATTATGGAGAAGGACGATGTAGGCATAGAAATCAGGCAGGGGGATTGTGACATTCACCAGGATGTTACCTGGGCTGGAGCGCTTCAGCTATGAAGAGAGACTGGACAGGCTGGGGTTGTTTTCCTTAGAGCAGAGCAGGCTGAGGGGGGACCTGATTGAGGTGTACAAAATTATGAGGGGCATAGATAGGGTAGGTAGAAAGGAACTTTTCCCCTTAGTAGAGTGGCCAATAACCAGGGGGCATAGTTTCAAGATAAGGGGCAGGCGGTTTAGAGGGGATTTAAGGAAAAGCCTTTTCACCCAGAGGGTGGTTGGAATCTGGAACTCACTGCCTGAAAAGGTGGTAGAGGGAGGAACCCTCACAACATTCAAGAAGCATTTAGATGAGCACTTGAAACGCCATAGCATACAAGGCTGGAAAATGGGATTAGAATAGACAGGGCTTCATGGCCGGTGCGGACACAATGGGCCGAAGGGCCTCTTTCTGTGCTGTATAACTCTATGGCCTAGAAATTCGGTGGGCTGCGCCACCAGTTAACGCCTAAAGAGGGCACTCAGTGGCTTTAGCGCCACTGGCCGCGCCTCCCACGATATTTAGCTGGGGTGCTAATGGCGTTAACCTGTTGCGCTGCGCCACCTCCGATGTCATCGGTGTGCGCAGTGCCCCGCTACCGCCCCGATCGCGATATTTGGCAGCGACCGCCTCTGTAGCGCCGCTCGCTAATCCCGCCCAGTTCACAGGGCCTACCTGTGGCAGCAGTGGCGCAAATTAAGGTGGAGGTGCGGGGCGGCCGTTTTTTCCGGCGGCCGCCTGCCAGCACCTCCGTCCCCGGCCTCCTGATCACACCCCGCGGCATTGCCGGCTGTTTTCCGAGAGCCCGGCACTTCTGCTCGGTGCTGGGCTCTTTTGCCGGCACTCGCGATCTCCGATCACGCTGGCGCAGGCCCCTCCCCCTTAAGAATGGGAGGAAGGCCTGCAGTACCGCACGTTGCGCTGCAATATTCAGTTTCAGCGCCCTAAGAGGGACGCGGAGCGCCTCGAGCCTCACCCCGTGTCCCTCTTGGGGCGCTCAAGCTGAATTTCCGGCGGTCGCTACTGCTCCAAACGCTGCGCTAAATCCGGCGCCCAGGCGAGCTTTGCCCAATTTCTCCCCCATATGACTCTAACTCGGTGTTCCTCTAACTATGGCCTTGTCCACCCCCTCTCCCCCATTTGTGGTCATGCCTTCAGCTGTCTAGGCGCTAAGCTCTGGAATTCCCTTCCTAAACTTGTCCACCTTTCCATCCTCCTTTAAGACCCTCCTTAAAACCTACCTCATTGATCAACCTTTTGGTTACCTGTCCTAATGTTGCCTTCTTTGGCTCAGTGTCTATTTTTTGACTGATTATGCTCCTGTGAAGCACCTTGGGACATTTTGCTATGTTAAAGGTGCTATATAAACACAAGCTGTTGTTCTAATGACAAATAAGTCCGTAAGTTACTCACACTTGTGAGGGTGGAGGGAGAAGGAGGAAAAAGATTGACGGAGATGGTTAGTAGTGGTGAAAAGAAGCCAGGAGTTATCTGTGTTCCCCAAAAGCATAACACATGATTCAGGACATGAACACATTGGGCAGGATTTTAACTCAGGTGTGGGATGGTGTCATGTTATCCACATTTCGTGTTATCCACCCGAATCTAAATGGCTGTGGGAGATTGATGCAATTTTAACTTAATTATCCAATTGATTTCCAACGTGTGGGAACCCTTGGCAAATGGGTTTTTCATGACTGAAAGTCGCCTCCGATGATGTCATCATTGCTGCTGCATTTAAGGTCAACAGCAAGCCTTGCTTCTTCTGCAGGCTTCCACGCTTTCTCCATTTGGTGTGAGAGGGACCTGCAGGAAAGATAACAAGCAGGAGGCCCAGATCAGCGCCTCGTTTCGACGAGGTGGCCCTGCAGGCATTGATGGATGGGGCTAGGGCCAACAGGGAGGTGCTCTTCCCTTCCTCAGGGAGGAAGACACCTCCCAAGCAGACTAAGGCAGCGTGGATGCAGGTGGCGGAGGAGGTCAACACCTTGGGAGTCACACGACGAACCTGGATTCAGTGCCGGAAAAGAGTTCATGACCTTCAGCGCACTGGAAAAGCGAGTATGAATTTCCCATCAACCTCAATCTGACCCCCATTGCCTTTCCTCACCAGCACTCAGCTTTAGCAATCTCTTCCTCCACATCCCACTTGACACTGACATCCATGCACCCTTACACATTCCCTCTCTCTCTATGCTCACATTCAAATAACTATTCGACTATGCAGCCCTCACACTCCCTATCACTCTGATGCTATGAAAACAACTGACAACACACAAGGAGGGCCCTTGGGCTTGCCACCTCAATCCATCTTTGTCTCCTTCTAAGTATCAATGCTATGCAATCTCTACACTCACTCCGTCATTGTCACTCAACCTCCACTTGTCTCCCTCATTGCAGGAAAAGAGACCTCACAACAAAAGATAGCGAGCGAGGACAAGAGGAGGGACAGCCTCAATAGTCCACCTGACCCCCTGGGAGGAGGCAGTACTCAAAATAGTGGGACTGGAGGATGATGCGCATGTGGGGGACGGACAGACGGGTGCAACACAGTAAGCTGGTGACAGAAAAGTTTCCCATCTCTCTCTTTGACATTGCATGAGTCGCTGATAATGATTGTGAAGCTCTAACAGATGGACTTATGAGCATCGGCAAAAAGCAATGTGCATGTAGCCTTGGCATCACATCTCTGACTCTTTCCTTTACTCCCCCACAGGACCATCACAAGCATCCATCCCCCCCTAGCCAGGAAGAAGAGGCTGGGCAGCCAGACTCCTCAGAGGAAGCTGCGACCTCTGAGGGCGCAGCTTCACCAGAAATCTGCGCACCCAGCACCAGCGCAGACACTCACACCTCGGTGGGACCTTCGGGACATAGAGTAGTGTTGTCACCTGGTGTATCACAGCTCACAAGTGAGCATCAGCAGATTGTGGAGACAGGGACAGCAGTGGAGAGTCCTAGTCGGAGGGCGCAGGACTCTTCCAGCTCGGCTCAGCAGCATGTTGACCCTCTGCCTCTGGGTTCATCCATGAGATCAGCAGTGATGGAACTCCAGGCACAGATGCAGGAGTCTCTGGCAGGTTTTGTCTCTAGGGTCGCTGCGAGTGTGGAGTGAATGGAGGAGTCCATAGCGAACATGACCAGAGACTTTGTGGAGTCATTGGCGCATGAACGCATCACCACGGAAAGGATGGCAACCTCCGTGAAAAGGATGGCTACCGTAGAGGAGAGGATGGCTACTGCCATGGAGGAACTTGGTCGCCAGGGTATGGAAAACATGGTCATTGTTCAGAATAGAATGACATCTCTTGAGGAGCGATGAGCATCTATTGAACAGAGAAGCCAGACCTTCATGGAAGTCCTTCTGAGTAGGACTGCCATTGCAGATACGGGTCCCCATGGCCCCCCTGATGTGCAGCAAGGTGCTCTCCAGCCAGTTGCAGGCGCTGAGGGGGACCTGACCCATGAGAGGGAGGTTGGTGGCAGACCTCAAGGAAGTGGGGGCTCCTCTCCAAGCGCTTACACTTCCACGCCACTGCAGAGCCCTCGGTCAGAGCCCCACCGGAGTCCACACCCAAGTGAGATAGGCGTCTCAACACCTGCACAGCTGCAGGAGCAGCAGACTGTTGACGAGCCCTCACAGGCTCGTCACCCCAGAGGACGCCCGCCAAAGGTGTCGAGGCAGGAGCAGCAGCAAAGTGAGCAAGGGGCCTCCATATCTGCTGAAGCCACAGGGGAGGCACCACGTAGGAGCATGTGTAAGAGGAAAATTCTGCACAAATAGTCACAAGGGTAGTCACTTGGGTGCAATTTTGTGTTTACTGTAAAAATGCCATCACTTCGTTATTGTACATAAAATTTCTGATGGCAAATGTTGCAGTTGTATCGTCTGTCATTTCGCTATTGGGACTTCCACATTGAACAAACATAAGAACATAAGAAATAGGAGCAGGAGTAGGCCAATCGGCCCCTTGAGCCTGCTCCGCCATTCAATAAGATCATGGCTGATCTGATCCTAACCGCCAATCCACTATCACAGAACCATCTCCTGAATCTAACAGAATTAGACACACGAAATAGGAGCAGGATCAGGCTACACGGCCCCTGGGCCCGCTTCGCTACCCACAGGGCCAAGACCGATCCGAACCTAGACTCATGTCCAAATTCCTGCCCGCTCCCCATAACCCTTTATTCCCTTTACTTCTAGGAAACTGTCTATTTCTGTTTTAAATTTATGCAATGATGTAGCTTCTACAGCTTTTTGGGGCAGCATATTCCATGGATCTACCACCCTCTGAGTGAAGTAGTTCCTCCTCATCTCAGTTTTGAAAGAGCAGCCCCTTATTCTAAGACTATGCCCCCTAGTTCTAGTTTCACCCATCATCGGGAACATCCTCCCCGCATCCACCCGATCCAACCCCTTCACAATCTTATATGTTTCAATAAGATCGCCTCTCATTCTTCTGAACTCCAATGAGTAGAGTCCCAATCTACTCAACCTCTCCTCATATGTCCATCCCCTCATCCCCTTAGGAATACTTGCAACTGTCAGTATGGTGGTCAGAGTGCTAGGAATCCTCTGGTTCTTTGCCATTGTCAATGCTCTGGTAAGAAGTTGCAAGGCAAAAGTGTTTGATTGACTAGGCTAAGCAAATCTGGCCAGGATGAGTGCGTTCCTTGCATCCCGGGCAGCAATGTTCTCGTGTAATGCTGCGGCTGGTTGATGGGCCTCTGCAGGATGTTCGTTTTCACCCTCCTCCTCCTCATCTGAGGAGGATATGTGAGGAGCCACTTGGTCCTCAGGAATCTGCAAGCCACGATGCTGTGCCATGTTGTGAAGTGCACAACAAACCACGATGATTCTGGAGACCCTGGCTGCTGAGTACTGCAGGGCTCCACCTGATCTATCCAGGCATCTGAAGCGCATCTTCAGCAAACCAATGGTTTGCTCGATTATGGCTCTGGTGGACATGTGGCTGGAGTTGTAGCTCTCCTCAGCTTCGTTGGATGGTCTCCTCGACGGCATCATTAGCCATGTCCTCAGGGGATAGCCCTTGTTTCCAAGTAGCCATCCGTTAAGTTGGTCTGGCGGACTGAATAGCGGAGGCACACTAGACTGGCGCAGTATGAAGGAATCATGGCAACTGTCAGGTTACTTGGCACAAACATGCAAAATGTCCTTCTTGTGGTCACACACCAGTTGAACGTTAAGGGAGTGGAAGCCCTTGCGGTTGACAAAAATACCTGGCTTGCGATGGGGTGCCTTAAGGGCCACATGTGTGCAGTCAACGACGCCCTGCACCCTTGGAAAGCCTGCCAGATTAGCTAATCCAACCGCTCGTGCCGTGACACTTGCTCGATCCTTGGTGAAATGGATGTGATTGTGCGCAAGGGCAACGAGGTCATCGGTTACCTGCGTGATGCAAGTGTGTGCGGCTGCCTGGGAGATGCTGCTGATGTCTGCTGCTGATCCCTGGAATGAGCCTGAGGCAAAAAAGTTGAGTGCGGCGATGACTTTGATGGCCACTGGTAATGCTTGTCCACCTGGTCCTCTTGGCAGCAGGTCTTGCTGTAGCATTGCGCAGATGTCACTCACTACCTCTTGCGAAAGTCGGAACCGCCTTTGGCACTGCTGCTCAGACATGTTGAGATAGCTGACCCTGTATCTGTAGACCCTGTTTGGGGGGTATCTCCTGCGCCGACGGGCTTCCAGGCGCTGGCCCCTTCTGGCCTGTGCAGCCTCAGGTGGGTGAGCAGCAGCCTGGCGCTCCTGCTGGTGCTGCTGTTGCTGGTGCTGCTGTTGTTCCTGGTTCTGCTGGTGCCGCGGCTGGTGCTCGAGCTCCTCTAATGCCCAGATGGGAAGGAAATAGATGGCTCCCATGCTTCTGGTATATGCCTCAGTTGAGGAAGCGCTGAGTGAAGGTGGCGAGAGGGGCTTCCCAGGAGGTCACACTGGAGATGGGTGTCAGGCTCCAACCTTCCACAGGTGTGGTTAAGCCTTCTAAAAGTTGCCCCAGACCTGAGACCACTAAGCCCTGCCACCTGCAAATGATGGCTGATCAAATCTCCTCTTTAATGGTTGACCTGCAGTTGATAGTCAGCAATCCAATCGTGCTCCCGCCAGGTTTCACCGTCGTGTTTCCCACCAGGCGTGTTTCACGTGGAAAAGGGTTAAAATCGCAAGGGCCTTTTAAAATAGGATTATAGAGGCCATTTAGTGCTTGTTAAGGGCCTTAACGACCAGTCACGCCTGTTGGATGCGGGACGGAGTCGGGACCATCAGACACGCTTGAGTTAAAATTGCTTGGAGTCGGGAACCAGGCGGGGGGCGGTCCCGCACACCAGTTTTTGCGATTTTTAACCCCCCACGCGCCTCCAATCCCACCTCCATGGCTCAATGAAAGTCCTGCCCATTGTATGGGGAACTCATGTCCTCTGATTCCAAACAATAACTTGTGGAACTCTAACACCTTGAATCACAATGCTGCCAATGTTCATGATTCACTCAGGAATCCTGCGATTTGCACAAGTTTTTTTTAAAAGTCACATGGGAAATTTAAATATCTAAAAAATTGTATTTAAATTCCAAGCATGAATGATGAATATGGCAAGTGAATCACATTTTGGCAATGCCAGATACCAGGTCATAGTTAGCTTTGGCATAAACTCAGTAGTAGCACTTTTGTCTCTGAGTCAGAAGGTTCAAGTTGCACTCCAGGGACTTGTGTACAAAATCTAGGCTGACACTCCAGTGGCGTACTGAGGGGGTTCTGCACTGTTGGAGATGCCATCTTTTGAATGAGACATTAAACTGAGGCCTCGTCTTCCCTCTCAGGTGGATGTAAAAGATCCCATGACACTATTCCCAAGAACAGCAGGGGATTTCTCCGTTATCCTGACCAATATTTATCCCTCAACAAACATCATTAAAACAGATTATCTGGTCATTTATTTCATTGCTGTTCGTGAGACATTGGCTCATGCATTTCTTATATTACAGGAAACTTTGGTTTCTCCGGAGGTTGTATGTCCGGAAACCTCGATCTACCGGCAGAAATCAGGAGCCGTTTTTGTTAGATCCGTGATTCTGAGAGTATGATGTTTTCCAATAACTACACAGATGCTGTAACTTAACAATCAACAGGTGTTTACTGGAGTAGGGTAGTCTCAAGACTGGGGGTACAGAGGCATGCTCAAGGCTTATATACAGGTGTGGTCACTGCCGGTACTACAGTATACAGGAGCTGTAAAAGTAGTTCTCTCTCAAAGGTACATACACTACAATTCCTCCCCTTTTTAGATTAGCAGTACTCATAATATTCAAATAACAATTAACACTTTAACATGCACATTAAACAACAATAGTCCATTTATAGATTCAGTCTTTGGGGCGGCTTCCTGATCCTTTCGGGATAGCGCCTTTCCTGAGGTTCTTGTTCTTGGTGCGGAGGCGATTCTGGCCCCTTTTCATCGGTTAGTTAATCGGTTTCCACTGCTACTGGTTCTGAGGTAGATGCTGTCGGGTTCATCCCCAGGTACGCGAGGCATGGGGTTGACTCGTTCCTGTGACGCTAAGATCTGATCGACGTGGCGTCTCACAATGTTCTCCCCGACATCCACTGTGTACATTAATGGCCCCTGCTTTGTGCATATCGTTCCGGGTTGCCATTTCTCTGTTCGGTAGTCACGGGCCAAGACTGGTTGTCCTACATTGAAGCTCCTAGTCGGCTTCTCATTGATGTGCTGGAATTGTTTATCCTCAACATTTCTTCGCACATTTGGTCTGAGCAAATCCAGACGAGATCTCAACCTTCGGTTAAAGAACATCATGGCCGGGGTCTGGTAGGTAACTGCATGTGTCGCATTTCTGTAGGCTAATAGGAAATTGTCCACCTTATGCTGTAGTGGAATTTCATCGTCGCACATGGCCTTTATCGCCTTTTTAAAG
Source organism: Somniosus microcephalus (assembly GCF_052327205.1). Taxonomy (NCBI): domain Eukaryota; kingdom Metazoa; phylum Chordata; class Chondrichthyes; order Squaliformes; family Somniosidae; genus Somniosus; species Somniosus microcephalus. Next base: position 95,655,156 of record NC_140987.1, on the reverse strand, counting down.
GTTTGTACGAACCTCTCAGCCAATCCATTTGTGGCTGGATGATATGGGGCGGATGTGTAATGCCTTACCCTATTCCTTCTCATAAATTTCCGAAACTCTTCGGACACAAACTGTGGTCCATTATCAGAGCAAATCTGCTCTGGCAAGCCGTTCCTGGCAAATATGGTCCGCAGGACTGCAATTGTTTTCTCTGTAGTGGTTGAGGACATTTTTATCACCTCAGGCCATTTCGAGTGAGCATCCACTGCTATTAAGAACATTGAGTCCATGAATGGACCAGCAAAATCAATATGCACCCGTTGCCATGGAGAGGAGGGCCACTCCCATGGGTGTAGAGGGGCATGTGGTGGTGCATATTGGACCTTCTGGCATCCTGAGCAGCTCTTGGTTAGGTCCTCGATTTGTTGATCGATCCCCGGCCACCACACATAAGCCCTAGCAAGGCTTTTCATTTTCACCCCTCCCAGATGACCTTCATGAAGCTCATTTAGCACTCTCTCCCTTAACTTGGGTGGAATCACCACTCTGGATCCACACATCACTGTCCCCTGGCATACTGACAGCTGTTCTCTTCTGGATGAGAATGCTGGCAACAGTGAATCGCCATGTGTTGGCCACCCCCTCACCGTCAAATCATATACCCGAGACAGCGTCGGATCATTGCGGGTCTCCTTCTCTATATCCGCGTTAGTTACTGGCAATCGTTCAATTATTGACGAATAAAATATCTCGATAGGGTCCACTGCTGGTGCTTCCTCCACAGTAGGCAGTGGCAGGCGTGATAGCTCATCAGCGTTTCCATGCTGTTTCGTGCCTTTATATTCTATTTCATATTGGTTCACCCCTAGAAAAAGGGACCATCTTTGTAACCGTTGTGCAGTCATCACCGGAATGCCCTTCTTTGGATTAAAGATGGAGACAAGTGGTTGGTGGTCAGTCAGCAAGGTGAACTTCTGCCCATGCAGATAGTGGTTGAATTTTTTTACTCACCATACTAGGCTGAGGGCCTCCCTGTCAATCTGGGCGTAGTTGCGCTCGGCTGAGGTTAGTGACCGAGACGCAAAGGCTACTGGCCTCTCCAACCCGTCTGGGAATTTGTGCGACAGCACCGCTCCAATACCATAGGGTGATGCATCACATGCCAAACGAATTGGTAGTGCTGGGTTGAAATGGGCCAACACCTCTTTTGATGTGATCAATTCTTTACACTTCTGGAAAGCTCGTTTACATTCGTCATTCCACTTCCATGGTACCCCCATTTGCAGTAGGGTGTTCAGTGGGTGTAATACTGTAGACAAATTTGGTAAGAACTTATGGTAGTAGTTCACCAGCCCGAGGAACGACCTCAGTTGTGACACATTTTCCGGTGCTGGAGCCTTGACTACTGCCTCAATCTTTTTAGGGGACTTATGTAACCCCTCTTCATCGATAACGTGGCCACAATACGAGATCTGCTTCTGGAAAAACTCGCACCTGTGGCGATTAGCTCGCAGCCCATATTCCTTTAATCTAGTGAGCACCTTCTCCAAGTTGGCGAGGTGATCACTGTCATTTTTGCCCGTGACCAGGATGTCGTCCAAATAACACTGGGTCCTTGGAATCCCTTGCAGGACTTGATCCGTCGCCCTTTGCCAAATAGCCGGAGCCGATGCTACCCCGAACACCAGCCAGTTGTATTGGTAGAGACCTTTATGAGCATTGATCGTGAGGTATTGTTTCGAGGCTTCTGCTACCTCCATTTGCAAGTACGCCTGGGCTAGATCAATTTTGGTGAAGCGTTTACCTCCAGATAGCGAGGCGAAAATATCCTCAATTCGTGGAAGCGGATATTGTACCATGTGAAGGACAGGGTTCACTGTCACCTTAAAATCCCCACAGATGCAGACCTTCTTTGGTTCCCCAGGCGTATTACTCAACGACCTCTTCATTACAGGAACGATGGGTGTAGCCCACTCGCTCCTGTCTACTTTGGACAGTACTCCTGAACATTCCAACCCTTCCAGCTCTGCTTCGACGGCTGGTCAGATCGCATAAGGCACTGGTCTGGCCTTAAGAAACTTTGGGCTTGCATTTTCCTCTATTTTAATCATTGCTGTTATGCCTTTTAGTGTTCCGAGTCCCTCCTGGAACACTTCTTTTGCATCAGTTAGCATTTTTGACAGTCATCCAGGTGTGACGTCGTCATCCTTTTTGGCCTCAACCTTCAGTGACTGTATGGAATGCCAATCTAATTGTATCTTCCGGATCCATTCACGTCCTAGTAGTGGTGGTCCTCCATCTGGCAATACATATAGGTCCATTTTAGGTATTTCCTGGCCTTTGTATATCACTTTCACCCTTATTTTTCCTTTGGGGTAGACTTTTTGCCCCGTGTGCGTCTTCAAGACAATCTCTGTAGCTTTCAAGGGTATATGTGAAAATAGCTGCTTGTAGTCCCTTTGGTTTATGACTGTTAGGGCTGATCCTGTGTCCAATTCCATTTTCACTTGGACTCCGTCTATCTTGAGTGTAACCCAGATAGTCTGGTGATCCTCCATTTTGGTTACATTATGTAGTTTCAGACAACCCAGCTCCTTGCTTCCGGAGTCTGTATCACTTTTCTGTTCATCTGAACTACTGTCCATCACCTTATGTACCTTTTTGTACTTCTCCTGTGGAGATTTCTTGCTGTTGGTTTTCTTCCCAGACCTGCAGACTCTTGCTATGTGTCCTGCTTTTCCACACTGTCTGCACACTTGGTCCTTGAACCAACAATCCTTCTGGTCGTGTGTTGTTCTGCCGCAGCGATAACACTTCCCTGTTCCATAGGACATTTCATTGGTGCCATATTCTTGCGGTCTCCGTTGTATCTCTGCAGCGCCCCTTGCGGCTGCTTCGTGTGATACTGCCATGCTTAAAGCCTTGTCCAGCGTAAGATCCTTTTCTGATAGAAGCCGTTTCTGGGTTCCTTCACTTTGAAGCCCACACACAAACTTGTCCCTTAACCTATCTGCTAGTCCCACTCCAAACTGGCAGTGTCTCGATAGCTTGCGCAGTTCCGTTAAGTACTCAGCATTACTTTCGTCTTTATGTTGGTTCCTTTTATGGAACTTAAATCTTTCTGCTATCAGCAGTGGTGTGGGGTTTAAGTGGTCCTGTAGGATTTCTACTATGCTTTCGAAATTCTTATTCACGGGCTTCTCTGGGGTTATTAGGTTTCGCAGTAAGCCATAAGTTTTTGCACCCATGGAATTTAACAAAACCAGTGCTTTCCTAGCATCTGGCACTTCATTTGCCCTGCAGTACACCTCAATACGTTCCACATATGTCGCCCAATCTTCAACTTCATTGTCGAACGTAGAGATACTGCCACTCTATGGCCATGATAAAAATTGACCCTTAGTGTTAGGGGGGATTAAATACGTGGGGTTACAGGGTTACAGGGTTACGGGGATAAGGCTTGGGTGGGATGGCTGTCGGTGTAGGGACCGGGTGCTAGGGTTTGGATGATCAGCCATGATCTCATTGAATGGCGGAGCAGGCTCGAAGGGCCGAATGGCCTACTCCTGCTCCTATCTTCTATGCTTCTATGTTTTCTATGTTTCTTCGGCATCCCTGGGTGTGATTTAACTGTCAAAAATGGCATCTCCCGCGCTCTCCCTTCTTTTCCGCTGGCACAAAATGGCGTCTCCCACGCTTTCCTTTCTTCCCGCGCTCGCCCTTCTTCTCCGCTGCGGCTTCTAAAAATGGCGTCTCCCGCGCCCTTCCTTCTTCTCCGTGGCTCAATGGCGTCTCCCGCGCTCTCCCTTCTTCTCCCCGCGGACACTGTTCAGCCCTTGAGCCCTGGCTGTGCTCTGCGCGTTTTATTTTGTGCGCCTTTCCCGTTTCCGCTGCTTGGTCCTGAACCCGGCTGCTGCTTTACCCTCTCTCTCCGTTTTGTTTTTCCTCGACGCCACTCGGTTTTCAACCCCCGGCTGCGCCCTGTGCGCTTCACCCTCTCTCTTACCCCGTCAACGCTGCTCGGCTTTTTCTCTGCCGTCGGTCGGCTCCAGCCGCCGTTGTCTGGGAAGGGTCTGCGCTGTACCTGTTGTCAGTCTGTTGCTGATCGTCGTGGCTGGGGAACCAAGCCCGGCTCTCAACAGCCTCCCCTGCGATGTTCACTCTCGGCCGGACGACTGGGCGGTTGCTCGTGGTCGACGCCCGTGCTTCTGGCCTCGACTTTCTTCCACCGCCCTCCCGGAGCGAATCCTCGAAGGGAAATGCAGAGTTGCAGGTAGATTCGAATCGACACTCGTTGCCACTGTTAGATCCGTGATTCTGAGAGTATGATGTTTTCCAATAACTACACGGATGCTGTAACTTAACAATCAACAGGTGTTTACTGGAGTAGGGTAGTCTCAAGACTGGGGGTACAGAGGCATGCTCAAGGCTTATATACAGGTGTGGTCACTGCCGGTACTACAGTATACAGGAGCTGTAAAAGTAGTTCTCTCTTAAAGGTACATACACTACAGTTTTGTTAGGTTTTTTTTCTTCTCGTGGCTTTGTTTTCAACAGTCGGGCTCTGGAAAGTCTCTCTGAAGCTGTTGCTAAGCTACAGAGACGCTTCCAAGGTACGGGCCGACTGTTTACAAGCTGTTGCTAAGCAACAGTGTTTGTTGTCAGATACGGAGATGAAAACCTCCGTATGCTTCAACATTAACTTTGTATGTCCGGCAGTTTTGCTAGATCGGCAACAGCTCGGTCCCGTCGGTGCCGGATATCACAAAGTTTCCTGTACAACAGTGACTACACATCAAAAGTACTTCAGTGACCGTGAAGTGCTTTGGGACATCCTGAAGTCATCAAAGATGCTAGCTAAAAACAAGCTCTTTCTTCTTTTGACAAACTAACAACTTCTATTCAAAAACGATGTTGTATAATATAGGGAGTGAATTTCCTCAGAGCTTCTCTAGCCCTGCCAGCATAATATTGGCAGAATCCCTGGAACTTCTCCAAAATTTCCACCAAAGCTACGATGGCGAAGCGGGAGAAGATCAAAGGAAATGAATCCCTATAGTATAGAACAGAATATGGCTGGAAGTGTGTAACAAGCCTTAAAAACAATTGAAGGCATCTGTTAATGGCAAAAAACCTGAGTGTTTTGCTGTGAAGAGTCTGTGGTTGAAACAAACCCAGGGGGGAAAATTTGGTATCGACCATTTTGGGGCGCTAACATCGGCTGGCCGCAAACTTTAGCGCCCGGCAGAAATTAGTACCAGCGACCGCAAAATTCGGCTTTAGCGCCCCTGAATGTGATTGGAGCAGTAAATCAAGCACTACACACTTCTCTTAGGGCGCTAATGTTGGGGAACGGGGCGCTACCTCAGAGCGCTACTCAAGCTCAGGCACCGTCAATTACCTAGTACTCAGACAGACTGGCGCCTTCAAGTTCTTAAAGGGGAGGTTCAATCAAGCTGCACAGCCTCACCCTATATATCATGGCTGACCAGAGGCCCAGGGAGAGAGCTCGCCGGTTCAGCGATCAGGCATTGGAGGCTCTGGTTGTGGCTGTGGAACGCTGATGGGCAGTGCGGTTCCCAGACACTGGCAGCAGGCCATTGCCACGGGAGTTTGCAAGGAGGTGGAGGGAGGTGGCCCAGTACGTCTCGGCCAGAAGCGTGATCCAAAGGACTCACACCCAGTGCCACAAGAAGTTCAACGACCTCACTCGGGTGGTCAGGGTGAGTACATGCTTGAAAAACCTCTACATTCCACCATCTCAACCTGACTCTGCACAGACGATATAAACCGCCAAATCCCCAACACTCACCCACCAACTATGCCCATCTACTAAAAGTGACATCCACATCTCACACCTTGCAGACATTAACAGCTTTTCAACCATGGTAGGCACACATGCTGTCCTTTTTCTTGCAGGCCAAGCTTGCTCATAACAGGAGGGAGCAGCTACACACAGGAGGTCAGGTGGAGCTGCACCCCCTTACACAGCTGGAGGAGCGAGTGTGCAGCATCATCATGAGCCATGTCGTAGGTGCTGTGGCAGTTGGAGAGGTCGACCCCCTTGGGGACAGCAATGGTATGTTCATCAATTCTCCCTCTTCTCACGTGCCCTTCCCACTTTTCATCTAAGTATACTGTCTCCATTCCTTGCTCCCTTCCTGCACCCCCTCACGTTAAACCCACTCTTGTGCCTTACTGTTTTCAGATGATCAGCCACCACCTGAACAGCCTGTCCCTCAGCCTCCCAGTGGCAGCGACGCGGGAGAGGAAGAGGAACACCAAGCTGAGGCCTCACTGCCTGCGTCTCCCGAGGGCAAGACATCGGATAATGGGGCCACGCAGTCGCTGGAGGGGAGCAGAGGAAATTGCTCTGATGTGGGTGAAGCTCCGGGACCCAGTGGGCTACAGCAATGCCATGGGGAAAGGGAAGCTTGGGGGCCATCTCCCCAGAAGGTGAGTGTGCGCACAAGTTCTGCTGCACAGGACTTGGATGAGGAGCTCGATGTCGAGGCGATGACCACACAGGTGATGAACATGCATACTGAGCTCATGGGTGCAATGTCAAGGGTGCCCAAGAGCATGGATGCACTGGCTAGGAGTGTGGAGGAGTCCGCCGCCAGCACTGCTGTCATCTGTGCGCATACCTTTTGAGCCCATCCTTGGCACTTAGCAGAGGATGGTTGACTTGCAGGGAGACCGTGGTGAACCAGACCCCATGCCACGTGTCATAGATACATAGATACATAGAAGATAGGAGCAGGAGTAGGCCATTCGGCCCTTCGTGCCTGCTCCGCCATTCAATGAGATCATGGCTGATCCTTTAATTCAGTATCCCGTCCCCGCCTTCTCTCCGTAACCCTTAACCCCTTTTGCCCGTAGAAATATATCTAATTCCCTCTTAAATATATTTAATGAGCTGGCGTACACTGCCCTCTGTGGCAATGAGTTCCACAGGTTCACCACTCTCTGAGTGAAGAAATTCCCCCTCATCTCTGTCCTAAATGGTTTAGCCCTTATCCTTAAATTATGTCCTCTAGTTCTGTTCTCACCCGCCAAGGGAAACATTCCTTCTGCATCCAGTCTGTCTAGACCTGTCAGAATTTTATACACTTCTATGAGGTCCCCTCTCAATCTTCTAAACTCCAGTGTGTACATCCCTAAACTACATAGTCTCTCCTCATAGGTCATTCCCGCCATTCCTGGTATCAGCCTGGTGAATCGCCGCTGCACCCCCTCCATGGCAAGAACATCCTTCCTCAGATGAGGCGACCAAAACTGTACACAGTACTCGAGGTGTGGTCTCACCAGTGCCCTGTACAGCTGCAGCAAGGTATCCCTGTTCCTGTATTCTAACCCTTTTGCTATGAAGGCCAGCATACCGTTTGCCTTCTTGACCGCCTGTTGCACCTGCATGCTCGCCTTCAGTGACTGGTGTACAAGAACACCCAGGTCTCTCTGTACTTCCCCCTCTCCCAATCTATTGCCATTTAAATAATAATTTGCCCTCCCGTTCCTGCACCCAAGGTGGATAACTTCGCACTTGTCCACATTATAGTGCATCTGCCATTTATCCGCCCAATCGCCCAGTCTGTCCAAATCGCTCTGGAGCTTCCTGGTCTCTTCCTCTGAGCCCACCCCCCCTCCTAGTTTAGTGTCGTCTGCAAATTTGGAAATGCTGCATCCGACTCCCTGATCCAGGTCATTAATGTAAATTGTGAACAGCTGGGGGCCCAGGACAGATCCCTGTGGTACCCCACTTGTTACTGCCTGCCATTCAGAAAATGAGCCGTTTATTCCAACTCTCTGTTTTCTATCTGACAGCCAGTTCCCTATCCACGCCAATACTTTCCCCTTTATCCCATGAGCCTCAATTTTCCATGCTAATCTTTTATGTGGGACCTTATCGAAGGCCTTTTGGAAGTCCAGGTACACCACATCTACTGGCTCTCCCCCATCTATTCTACCAGTTACTCCCTCAAAAAATTCCAATAGATTAGTCAAGCACGATTTACCCTTTGTAAATCCATGTTGACTCTGTCCTATCGTGTCCCCATTTGCTAAGTGCTCCGCTATTTCATCCTTAATGATGGACTCCAGCATTTTGCCCACAACTGATGTAAGGCTTACAGGTCTGTAATTACCTGCTTTTTCCCTACCCCCCTTTTTGAATAGTGGGGTAACGTTAGCTACCCTCCAATCCATGGGCACTGTTCCCGAGTCTAATGAATTCTGAAAAATCATCCTTAGTGCATCCGCTATCTCTAGGGCCACCTCCTTCAGTACCCTAGGATGCATGTTATCAGGCCCTGGGGATTTGTCCACCTTCAATCCCTTTAGCTTCCTTAACACCATATCCTTAGAGATATTGATTTGCGTCAGTTCCTCCTTTGCCAATGTCCCTATTTTTCCCGATATCCCAGGGAGGTTTTTTGTGTCTTCCTTCGTAAAGACTGACCCAAAGTATGCATTTAGTTGATCTGCCATTTCCTTATTTCCCATTATATATTCCCCCGTATCTGACTGCAATGGACCAACTTTGGTTTTCACCAGTCTTTTCCTTTTGATATACTTATAAAAGCTTTTGGAGTTAGTTTTTATATTTTCCGCCAGCTTGTTTTCGTAAGCTATTTTGCCCCTCTTGATTATGCCCTTTGCCCTCCTTTGCTCCATCCTAAACTGTTCCCAATCTTCCGCTCTGGCGCTTTTTTTGGCTATTTTATACGCCCTATCCTTGGATTTTATGCTGTCTCTAATCTCCCCTGTTATCCACGGTTGAGTCACCCCTCTAGACTTCCTTTTATGCCAGATTGGTATAAACAATTTTTGCAATTTTGTCATTCTATCTTTAAATGTTTGCCATTGTTTATCTACCTCCAGTCCTCCCAGGAACGTTGTCCAATCAGACCTACTCAGTTCCCGTCTCATGGCATCATAATTCCCCTTGTTTAAATTCAGGACCTTAGTCTCTGAGTCAATTTCTTCGCTCTCCATTTCGAGTGAGAAATCGATCATGTTATGATCGCTCTGACCCAAGGGTCCCCGTACAACAAGATTACTGATTAGTCCCTTCTCATTGCACAGTACCCAGTCCAATATAGCCTGTTCCCGAGTTGGTTCCTCGACATATTGATCCAGATAACCATCCCTTAAATACTCAAGGAATTCCTCCTCCTCATTATTTTTACTGATTAGGCTAGTCCAATCTATATGTAAGTTAAAGTCACCTATGATGACAGCTGTGCTCTTATTGCACGCTTCTCTAATTTCCCTCGTGATGCCCTCCCTAACCTCTATTTTACTATTTGGAGGCCTATATACCACTCCTATTAATGTTTTTCGCCCCTCGCTATTTCTTAGCTCCACCCATATAGATTCTGTATTAACTGAGTTAATATCCTTCCTTTCAATTGCATTTATCCCCTTTTTTACTAGCAATGCTACCCCTCCTCCCTTTCTTTTTTGTCGATCCTTCCTAAATACTGAATACCCCTGTATGTTAAGCTCCCAGCCCTGCTCACCCTGCAACCATGTTTCCGTAATCCCAATTAGATCATAATTATTAACCTCTATTTCCACAGCTAATTCATCTACCTTGTTCCTGATGCTTCTCGCATTAAGGTATAAAACCCTCAGGCTTTTTTTATGCTCACATTTTTTATGAATTAGTTTGGCCCTTTGTTTTTTGTTCCTCACCCTTTTACCATTTATTTCTGTCTGCCTGTCATGGGTGAGGTGGCAACATTTATTGCAGCACAATTCGATGCAATGCAACGACTTAGTGCTGTAATAGAGTCAATGGTTGGTGCCATCCAATCTCAGACTGCTTTCATGCAGTCTCAGATTGATGCCACGCAAGCGCTGACTGCTGCCATTCTCGCTGGGCCGCCCACTGTCCACCAGGGATCTGACAGTGCCGCAGCAGGCCAGTGATCTGTGCTCGAGCAGATTGCTCCGGATGCTGTGGTTCTGCCCCGGGGGAGTGGCAGTGTGTTGGTCAAGCAGGAAGGTGCTGTCCTCTCTCAGGATGACAGCATTCCTGCTCCCACCAGCGCCACGCTGCCATTGCACTTGCCGCAGCCTGTAACCCAGCCATCCCAGTATGCTGCCACCCATGCAGTCTGCAGCCGGGCCCTCCAGGCCCAGAGCTGATCGAGGGCGTCCTGCAAGGCCACCTGCAGTCTCTGGCTCCCAGACTCAGCAGCCTTCCACCAGCCTTGCTGCAGCCACTGGGGCCACATTGCGGAGGTGCAGTAGGGTTGGGTGGGGGGAGTTGCAAAGGGGAGGGAGATCATTGAGGAGGGCCCAGTAAATAAAATTTTAATAGCAAATGGGAGGAGTGTGTGTACCAAAGTTGATGTGTTTGTAAATATATTGTTCAGTTTGGTAAGAAGTATTTCCGTTTGCTAAGAACCAGTTCTGTTTGTTCATAAATTGTTGTGTTTGTTTGGTATTGGCTGTGTTTTATAAGACAGAGTTGTGCAGAATAATAAATTTTAATTTTGACGTTACAAATTTTGTCATGTTTCTCATTGGAACTTTGGCTGGTCATAGGGGCTTAGGGGCTGCGAGCTGGCTGTAATGATGTGGTTGTTCAGCCCAAATGCCATCTGCTATCTCATTTATTGGTAGCACTGTGTAATGAGGGGTTCTTGAACGGCCTTTGCAGAAGCAACATTGAGTGGCTCCCTCCTACGTTGGTGCTGCTTCTCCTCCTCTTCATCCTCCTCCACCGCTTCCTCTTCCTCCTCTCCCTCTTCCTCCTCCTGAGGTGGACTTGCAATCCCTGGTGGCAATGGCTGGGTCCTCAGAATGGCCAGGTTGTGCAGCATGCAGCACACTACAATGAAAACGGAGACTCAATCAGGGGAGTACTGCAGGATTCCTTGAGCATAGTCAAGACAGCGGAACCGTTGCTTTAGCATGCCGATAGTCTGTTCGATCAGGTTCCTGGTGGCGCTATGGCTCTCATTGTACACGTGCTCAGCAGGAGTGTTGGAGTTACGGAGGGGTGTCATCAGCCAGGTGGCGAGTGGATAACCCATGTCCCCGAGGAGCCAGCCGCAAGCTTGATGTGGTTGTTGGAACAGTGCTGGGACATCAGTCTGGCGCAGGATGAATGCATTGTGGCTGCTGCCAGGATAGCGGGCATTGACGGCGAGGATGCACTGTCTGTGGTTGCACACCAACTACACATTCAGAGAGTGGTAGCCTTTGCGGTTGCGGGCACCTCTGTATTGTGATGAGGTGCCCGCAATGCCATGTGGGTGCAGTAAATGACACCCTGAACCATGGGGAAACCAACTATCCTTGCGAAGCCACATGAGCGTTCATGTTGTTTGTCTCTGGTCATGGGGAATGAGATTTATTTTTTATTCGTTTATGGGATGTGAGCGTCGCTGGCAAGGCCAGCATTTATTGCTAATTGCCCTTGAGAAGGTGGTGGTGAGCCACCTTGAACCGCTGCAGTCCGTGTGGTGAAGGTACTCCCAGAGTGCTGTTAGGTAGGGAGTTCCAGGATTTTGACCCAGCGACGATGAAGGATCAGTGATATACTTCTAAGTCAGGATGATGTGTGACTTGGAGGTGGTGGTGTCCCCATGCACCTGCTGCCCTTGTCCTTCTAACTGGAGAGGTCGCGGGTTTGGGAGGTGCTGCCGAAGAAGCCTTGGCGAGTTGCTGCAGTGCATCTTGTAGATGGTACACACTGCAGCCACGATACGCTGGTGGTGGAGGGAGTGAATGTTTAAGGTGGTGGCTGGGATGCCAACCAAGCAGGCTGCTTTGTCCTGGATGGTGTCGAGCTTCTTGAGTGTTGTTGGAGCTGCACTCATCCAGGCAAGTGGAGAGTATTCTATCACACTCCTTACTTGTGCCTTGTAGATGGTGGAAAGGCTTTGGGGAGTCAGGAGGTGAGACACTCGCTGCAGAATACCTAACCTCTGACCTGCTCTTGTTGCCACAGTATTTATGTGGCTGGTCCAGTTAAGTTTCTGGTCAATGGTGACCCCCAGGATGTTGATGGTGGAGGATTCGGCAATGGTAATGCCGTTGAATGTCAAGGAATGGTGGTTAGACACTCGCTTGTTGGAGATAGTCATTACCTGGCACTTGTGTGGCGCGAATGTTACCTGCCACTTATCTGCCCAAGCCTGAACGTTGTCCAGGTCTTGTAGCATGCGGGCATGGACTGCTTCATTATCTTGATGTACTCCCTTCTCCTTCTGTACAGAGCATCTCTCACCTCCCGGATGCAGCAATGGACCGCGAACTGTGAAATGTTTGCAATATCCCCTGTTGAAGCCTGGAAGGAGCCGCTGGTGTAGAAATTGAGAGCGACTGTGACCTTCACTGCCACCAAGAGAAACGTCCTGGTCCTGAACTGAGGCTGGAGCTCTGGCTGCAGGAGGTGGCAGAGCTCTGTGACCACCTCCTTGTTGAAGCGGAGCCTTCTAATGCACTGCTCTTGTGACAGATTAATGTATGAGCGGTAATGTTTAGCGCCACCACCAACTGCCAGTTGAATTTCACAGGCAGCGCTAAAATCGCCGCGCACGGGCGGTAAGTCCTTAGCGCCCAGTTACCGCCGCCCCCGGAGGCGCTAACTGGAGGCACTAACCAAATAAATTTTTCCCCCCTAATGCTTTGTTACAGTTTTGAAACACTTTCATACATCTGCTATTTTATATATAATATAAATAATATTTTATATATATATATATATATACTGTGTAGAATTTTCCACAGTGGAGTTTTGCCATCTGGTTCCCATCATACAAGCACAAGGCCTCCATGTTATGACAGTAAAGGAAAGTTTGTCTTGCTGCTTTCCCTCCCAGTTTCAGGTCCCCTGGTGCCATTTACCATTCCAGAGTGAAGAAGGTGGATAGACAGCCTGCTCTGATGCCTCTGCCACTGCTGCACTGTAGCTGGTTGTGAGCAGGTGCATGAATGGGAAATGGCATACAGGATGACTTGTTAGCCTTGGGTAAAGTCCTGGCACTTTCCCCAGAAGTTCACCATATGGGGAAATTGCTGGCATGTACTGTATCCTTCATAGCATGGATCATTAGTACACTGAGTCACCACACCACTGGGCTGCATTTCAGTGACAGTTATCAAGATATATATATATATTTTTCCAATGTTCCATCATTTTACATATTGGTAGTGTTACTGTACTTTTCCATACAGGGTATTTGTGGGAGCATGTGAGGATACAATAAGCATTTTGCCATGGATATTTTGTGCTGCCATGATTTTCTATAATTTGTGTCTGTTATAAAGAGTTTCAGCTGCTGTGTGAGTGATTAAATGACCTGAAATACATATACAGCAATAAAAATTGTTTCTTTTTTCCATAAGCAGTTCATAGATCCATGACCAACATTTTCTACCAAACTAGTTGTGTGATTACCACCATTCAACTTGTATTGAATAGTCTGCCAACACAAAAATATCTCACATGGCAAATATTACTAAAATTGGTGCAAAATACTGAAAGAGCTCAAAAGTTTAAAACTGGGAGTCCATTCAGACTTCCACTTCCAATTTTCAGGAACCCAATATTGGGTTATTGGATTTAAAGATTCAAGGTGGACAAAGAGTTTGTGAAATGTTGATATTCTACCCCTAGATGTTTTTCGCATGTCTTGTAAAAATGAAGGATATAGTATTCACTAAAAGTGTGAGTGACAGATAGTGGGGAAAATATTGCATAGAATGGGTAAAGGCATAGCTTGATGTGTAATTGAGGTACACAGAGCAGAGGTTATCAGGTTCCATCCCCAGTCTGTTTGTATTAGCTGATCTCTGCAAGGGCAACAGTTGGGTGCTGCCGTTGGCTAATGCACAGGGAGTGCACTGGATGCATAGGGCAGGAAATTCAGTGCAGGAACAGCTCTTCGAGAGAGATGTTACTCGCAACTAAAGCAGAACTGCATATTGACAAATTTAGCTTTCCTTTTATGGATGGAAGTGAGGAGGGACAGGAGCGAGACTGCCTCTTTTCAGGATGCTGCTGAGGTGGTCTTGCTCCATGAGATGCTGCAAGGAATGCTGCTCCGTTTGGAGCTGAGGAGTACCTTCTAATCAGGAGCACAATTAAAACTGTCTGGTCAAGTGTCAATCCCATGCCATGGGAGTAACTGAGAAAGAAATTTTCTGGACTCAGGAAAATTGTCAAAGTAAGAGTATCAACACTTTCCCTACTTCTAGTATATGGCCAATTAGTCCACTCTCAACTTAGTGCTGTTTCACTGAGGCAGCACGCAAAGCATTCAGGTAACCTTACAGCCCTTTGACACATGGATGTGCATGCTCATGTTGCTGGTGCAGAAATATACTTGTAATGTTGCAAGTTAGCCAACTAAACACACTGTCAACACAAGTTACTTGCATACTGCACGTTCATGGATTCACACAGATGGCATGTAGGCTTCCATGGCTACAGGAAATGCGGGAGAGGGCAAGGTTGGAGGATTTCCCCAAGTTAAGGGCTAGTACCAAATTTTATTATTATTCCTTCCCCCCCGCCCCCAATCCATTTATTCACGAACAGTGTTATATACTGCACCACACCAGCATAACGCACAACGGGTTAAATTTTCCAGTCCAGGTCTGTATTGGGGAAGACAGGGTTGCAGGGTGTTTTATGTGCATCAATTTGTTTGGAAGCTTCATTAACATTAAACAAATGAACTCCTGGTGTGTGTAGTGTCTGTACTGGGAGGTCATGACTTTGTGGGACGGTGATCAGCTTGTTGGTGGCTTTAAAATATTCTTAAAGGGAGAAGGGTTTGTTGCAATAATACAGAAGATGGAACAGGCTGAAAGAGTTTATCAAGATTCCCAAGGTTCTCATTGAGGTGCTGGCTGTTGGAGCAAGTTTAACTCACGAGGGCACCCAAGACCACAGGCCCCATAGAGGAGTTTTCCAAAGTAGAGGTGACAACTCGTGTCACTGTGCACAGTAACTCCCTAAGGATATGGGTTCAACTGCAAAAGAAGTTCAGAGATCTCAAGGTCTGCTAAGATTGGTGCAAAAGCAACAACCATTTTGCCCCAGGGCACCTTTGGCATCCTCAAAAATTAGCTACAATGCTTTCTTCACTCACAACCTTCCTATTTGCCACTGTAACTGCATTTCTACTTTTACTTGCACGATGGCCCTTACTCATTATAGTATATCCTCCTAATAATGTGAACATTTTACAACAACAGCTTGCATTTAATGTTGGAAAACACCCCAAGGCACTTCACAGGTGTGTAATAAGACAGAAATTGACACTGAGCCAAAGAAGGATGTATTAGGTCAGGTGACTAAAAGCTTGGTCAAAGAAGTAAGTTTTAAAAAAGGGTCTTAAAGGAAGAGAGATGTGGAGAGACAGATAGGTTTATGGAGGGAATTCCTGAGCTTGGGACCTAGATGGCTGAAGACACAGCCGCCAATGATGGGGCGAAGGGGATGGGGGATACACAAGGGTTCAGAGTTGGAGGAATTCAGAGTTCTTGGAGGTCTGACGGGCTGCAGGAGGTTACAGAGATAGGGAAGGGTAAGACCATGGAGGGATTTGATTATGACAATGAGAATTTAAAACTTGAGGCATTGGTAACCTGGAGTCAATGTAGGTCAGCAAGAACAGGAGTGATGGGTGAGTGAAACTTGGTGCGGGTTAGAATACAGGCAGCAGAGTTTTGGATGAGCTCAAGTTTATGGAGGTTAGAAGAATGGAGGCAGGACAAGAGAGCACTGGAATAACCAAGTCTGGAGGTAACAAAACCACGGATGAAGGTTTCAGCAGCAAATAAGCTGAGGCAGGAGCGGAGACAGACAATGTTACCGAGACAGAAGTAAGACATCTTTGTGATGGAGCGATTATGGGGTTGGAAACTCAGCTGAAGGTCAAATAGGATGCCGAGGTTGCGAACAGTCTGGCTCAGCCTGAGACAGTGACCACAGAGCGGTATGGAATCAGTGGCTAGGGAACGGAGTTTGTGGTGGGACCGAAGATAATGGGGGAAAAACTCATGCCACACATTAGCGCTAGGAGATGGCACTGAAATGGCATTGACAGCTGTAACGACAGCTGAT
This sequence comes from Somniosus microcephalus, assembly GCF_052327205.1. NCBI lineage: Eukaryota > Metazoa > Chordata > Chondrichthyes > Squaliformes > Somniosidae > Somniosus > Somniosus microcephalus. The sequence continues at coordinate 95,639,084 of NC_140987.1, read as the reverse complement.
GCCGGTTCTAGCACCACACGCCATATTGGTGTTACCGGTAGCGCTGCCAGTAACCTCGCTTGCCAAGGACCTCGCCATCATGGAGATCATGATGTCAGTGAGTGTGCAATGCTCACTGGACGCCCAATCTCCCAACTTCCTTATAGCCAATGGACTTACTGGCTGGAGTTAACAATGACAGGTTGAGGTGGCGTGCAGCAGCAGGAAGCTGGCTCCAGCGATGCTATTTAAAGGGATCATCAACAATCACTCACACCTGACAGGTTTGTGAAGTTTGAGTGGCTGTGTGTTAGTTCCTGATACTGCAACAGTTTTCTTTAGTAATTTCAAGGCTCTTTGGTATCAAGAGTGTTGTGGTAAGTTCAAAACTGTATAATTATATCTGGAAAGATTCAAATTACAACACTTGCTAAGATTAATGGGGGCTATACTGGCATTGACCTCGCCCTCCATTATCTATGGTGGAGGAACGGAGGTAGCGAGAAAGATGGGAACATGTGCGCAGAGGGAGGAGGAGGGCCATCAGGGCACTTAACAGGAGGCCTTACCCTCTGAAAGTATTGCGAGAGCACTTCTCCTACCTTCAATTAAGCGAGGAGCAATGTGTTAGAAGGCTTCGCTTCAACAAGGAAGTGGTCACAGAACACTGCCACCTCCAGCAACCAGACTTCCAGCCTTAGACCAGGGCAACCACGGCTCTCCCAGTGTCAGTCAAGGTCACTGTGGCCCTCAATTTCTTCGCCAGCCGATCCTTCCAGTCTGCAACAGGAGACATAGCTAACATCTCATTGTTCGCCATCCAATGCTACATCCAGGAGGTCACTGAGGCTCTCTGCAGCAGGAGAAAGGACTACAGTGGCTTCCCAATCACCAGGACGAGCGTGCATGTGGCTTTGCCTGGATAGTGGGCTTCCCCATGGTGCAGGGTGCCATCGACTGCACCCACATGGCTTTGCAGGCACCTCATAACAATCCTGAGATCTTCCATAACCGCAAAGTCTACCACTCACTTAATGTGCAGCTGATGTGCGACCACAGACAGCGAATCCTCAATGTCAATGCCCGCTATCCTGGAAGCAGCCACGATGCCTTCATCCTGCACCAGACCGGTGTGTCAGCACTCTTTCAGCCACCATGTCAAGCTCAAGGGTGGCTGCTCGGAGACAAGGGCTATCTGCTCTCCACCTGGCTCATGACTCCCCTCTGCAATCCCAACACTTGTGTCCAGCACTCTATAATGAGAGCCATGCTACCACCAGGAACATCATCAAGCAGACCATCGGCTTATTGAAGCAACGGTTCGGCTGCCTTGACCGCTCGGGAGAAGCCCTCCAATACTCATCAGAGCGGGTGTCCCATTTCGTGGTAGTCTGCTGCATGGTCCACAACTTGGTCATCATGAGGGCTCAGCCCTTGCCAGCAGGGATTGTGGGACCACCTCAGGAGGAGGTTGAGGCAGAGGAGGATGAGGAGGAGGACTAGGGGGAAGAGGACGAGAAGGAGGAGGAACAAGAGGGAGGGAGCGAGACAATCGGCCTTCTTGACAGGCTGTCCGTGACCGGCTCATCAGACTCCAATTTACATGAATGAAACCCCAGATCCCCAGAGCTCACCACATCCCCATCATACAATCCCTGTCTCAAGGCATATCACAGCGTCCTCCAGGGTGCAAAAGTGAAATGAGAGAGGCCACAAAATATTCCAAACACCATTAATAAATTTATCTCTAAACATATCACACATATCACATAAATTCTAATAACTAATAACCCTTGTACCTGCCATTGTGTGTAAGGTGTGAGATGTGAGTGTTGCTAGGTAGAGATTGTTGGTGGGTGAGTGCTGGGGGTGTGGTACATTGAGCAGTGTGTGAAGCTTGTGGTACAGTTGGTGGTATGTAGCATTTGTTGAAGCCTTCACTCACCTTGACCACCTGCGTGAGGTCGTTAAACTTCCTCCTGCACTGGGGGTGGGACCTGGGGACCACAGTGCTGCCCGTTACATGGTGTGCCACCCCCCTCCACACAGTCCGGCAGACTTGTGGCGAGGGCCTCCTGCCAGTTGGTACAGGACTCCCCGTCTTCTCTCCACCGCTGAAGTCAATGCCTCCAAAGCATCCTCGGAAAGCCCCAGGCTCTCTCCCTGGGGCGGCGATTTGCCATCAGCATTTGTAAATAAGTGTTCCTTCTCTTTGTTTTTCTTCTTATGGTTGTTGAGGCAGCTGTACACCCAACAATACTGAGAATGAGGTTCTGCAGCATCAAGGACCTCCCCTTTAAACCTATGGCAATCATTACTTGCGTTTAGACCACACCCGATATTGATCCATCTCTTCAGCATAACGCCAATGAGCTTCGATTTTTAGACTAGATTTATGGCTCCAATCATTTTAATAAGAACATAAGAACATAAGAAATAGGAGCAGGAGTAGGCCATCCGGCTCTTCGAGCCTGCTCCGCCATTCAATAAGATCATGGCTGATCTTTTGCCACAACTCTATTCACCAGCCCTATCGCCATATCCCTTGATGCCCTTACTAGTCAGAAATCTATTGACTTCTGTTTTGAATATACCCAATGACTGAGCCTCCACAGCCCTCTGGGGTAGAGAATTCCAAAGATTCACCACCCTCTGTGTGAAGAAATTTCTTCTTATCTCAGTCCTGAATGGCCTACCCTTTATCTTGAGGCTGTGGCCCCTGTTTCTAGACTCCCCAGCTAAGGGAAGCATTCTCCCAGCATCCAGCCTATCAAGCCCTGTAATCGTTTTGTATGTTTCAATGAGATCCCCTCTCATTCTTCTGAATTCAAGGGAATACAGGCCTAGTTTACTCAATCTCTTCTCTTACGACAGTCCCGCCATCCCAGGAATCAATCTTGTGAACCTTCGTTGCACTCCCTCTATGGCAAATATATCCTTCCTTAGGTAAGGAGACCAAAATTGTACACAATACTCCAGGTGTGGTCTCACCAAGGTGCTATATAATTGGAGCAAGGCTTCTTTACTCCTGTACTCAAATCCTCTTGTAATGAAGGCCAGCATACCATTTGCTTTCCTAATGGCTTGCTGCACCTGCACATTCACTTTCAGTGACTCATGTACAAGGACATCCAGGTCCCTTTGAGCATCTGCATCCCCCAATCTTTCACCATTTAGGAAATACTCTGCCTTTCTGTTTTAATGAGGAGTGAGGACAAATTTCACTGCAGTCTAGACAATTTTCACCTGGCGCTAATTCACCATTTTTAGTCTAAACACTGCCCATTCCTTGGCTATAATGAATTTCTAGCCAAACATCTTCTATCTTCCCAATATTTAATTGGAAGAAATTGCCGCTCATCCAGGAATGAATGTTGGACCAGCACTCTGACAACACAGAGGAAGTGGAGGGGTCGAGAGAGGTGGTGGCAATGTAGAGCTGGGTGCCATCGGCGTACATGCTGAACATGACTTTAGGGCCTAGAAATTGGACAAGGCCCGAAAATGGACCCAAACATGATACTGAGTGTGATGGGTGATCTTGCAGCTTCCATTGTAGCGAAAGCGACCCAACATCTCAATACTGCAGTGGAAGCGCAGACTGTTCTCCTGCAGTCTCTGCTTGCCATCATGGCTGGGTTTACGAGTGTCGAAAGGGGCTTGCAAGGTGTCACAGCAAGCCAGCAAACTTTGTTCCATGGAGCAACAACCTGCTGTCCTCTCTCAGGATGACAGCATTACTACTCCCACCACTGCCAGTGCCTTGCTGCTGCCTTTCATCCAGCCAGCTCAGACTGCTGCCGCCCATGCCGAGGTGGAGCAGTCTACAGCCGGGCCTTCTAGGTCCAGAGCTGGTTGAGGTCGTCCTGCAAGGCCATCTGTAGTTTCCCACACTGAGGGCTGAATTTTGCCGGTGCTCAGAGTGCAGGTTTGGCGGTGGGTCTGCTGTATAAATCACAAAGATTGACAACGGGTCAGTATCCCGCTGTGAACTCGCCTCCTTGTCAGTTTCCCAAGTATCGGGTCCATCATCCCTGAACAGACCCAACACCAAGCGTTGGGTCAGCCAATTTAGAATGTTAGAAGCTTATTAAAAGGTAGTTAAGAACCATTTTCCCATCTACTTACCATTTCACCAGGTTTTCAAAGAGGTTCCCAGAGAGCGACTATCACGCCAGGTAAGTACGTTGTGTTCTCAATGACTGTGGATTGCTGTGAATAGGCGAAAGCTGCAAAAGTGGTATAAAACCTACCATTTCACAGCTGTTCACTTCCCAATCTTAGAAGCTGGAGCATTAATGATTTGGAACCCACTTTTGAGCTTTATGCACTTTTGAAGTGTTAGGAGTAATCTCTCTATCCACTGTCACCTCCCTGGAACAACCTATCTCAACATTGACAGATTACTTCTGTCATCTCAACTTCACCTGCCTATCTATTCCATCAGCATCGGTGCCCTTGAAAAAATCTCACCTTGGTCCTTTGAATCCCAACATGATCAGCCCCAACACCAGCATCACCAACATCCATACCAACTGTCTCCGCAATCAACTGATGCTGCTCAGGACAGGGGGCATCATCACCAATGCACATTGGTGCCCGGGATGCCAGCGATGGCCTCACCATGGTCAGATTTGCTTCACTTAACACGGTACACCCTGGCTGCCACATGATGCACTAGGTTGGCACCACCCCACACCAGCACCATACAGCATCCCAACAATGTCCAAGTCATTCCTTTCACACTCATCACCATTGCGGGGATGGGGGGGACGTTATGACTCACCATTCTCTGGAACTCACTAACACACTTTTAAAGGTGCACACAAATCTGTCCAAGAAGGCAAAGTGGTGACAATAAGGATTTCAATGCTTGACAACACATTAACAGAAGGTTTACATGAACATTGGCTAAAACACCCAAGTGCCTACCCTTGTGTGTTGTTAATTGGTATGATTGGACAAGGATGAGGGTGAGTGTGAGAGGTGGCTAGTGAGATGGGGAAGTGATAATATAGATAGAGAGGGATGGGTGGAGGTGCAAGGTAAGTTGATGTGAAAATGTGCAGGAGTAGGGTAGGGAATGCAAAGTGATGGGGATGTGATAAGTGGCACAGCAGGATAAGGTTGAGCGTGGCTTTGCAATAACATTTCGTGATCTACTGAGATCATTGAAAGGTTTGCGCCACTGTAGCCTGGTCCTCCTGGTCACATCCCTGCTTGTGTCCATCTGTGCAATGTGCAACCAGGCTGCGTTGGTGTCCTGGGGAGTTCTCTTCCCCCCATTGGAAGGGAAGAGAACCTCCCTGTGTGCTGTGACTCCCTCCATATGCATATGGAGGGAGTCATGGGAGAGCCTGGGTGCAGCTGTGCACCTTTGTGCAGTGCTTGTCAGTATTTGCAGCACCTCAATGCTGTAGAACACTGACAGCAGAACTGTCAAAAACAATTTGGACATGGCCCCTTTTAGGAAACCGGCTGATGACACGACATCAAATGACATCATCTGACCCGCTTCCTATTAATTGGCCGGGAACCTCGCAGGGCGGGCTAAAGAAGCCCTGTTAGTGTAAAATCTTGTTGGGGGCTGGGATTGAGTCAGATGCGAGGTCCCCACACGCCACGGATGTCGCCCGCCATGGACCCGCCGAGGTTGGAAAAATCCAGCCCTGAAAGTCAGTAGTTTTCCACCAGCCATGCTGCAGCCACTGGGGAGCACTTCGTAGGAGCAATAGAGTGGGAAAAGGCACATGAAAGACAGATACTAAGGGAATGCACAAGGGTGGTTAGTTGACTTTGTTCTTTTGATTTGAATTTGACAAATTTATAAATTATGTTTGGAATGTGTGTTTTGTGGTGGCTCTCATTTTAACGTTGTGCCCAGGAGGACAATGTGATGTTGCATGACAGAGGGATGGTAAGGTGGGTAAATGGTAAGCAATGGGGTGGAGATGAGGAAGATGGAGGATCTCCCACCCAAGCTGAGGGTTAGTACCATTTTTTTTCATTCAATGGGTGCAAATTACACAGCAGCCCCTAGTTCCTGAAGGACAAACAAATGAAAAATCAAAATAACAACAGAAAACGCTGGAAAAACTCAGCAGGCCAGGCAGCATCCGTGGAGAGAGAAACAGAGACGTTTCAGGTCTGGGACCCTTCAACTTGTTCTTTCCAAATTAGGCTGTTCAGACCTGTCACATCGGGAAAGCAATTCAGGGACGTCTACATTCTTTTTATACTTTCTGATGAAATGTTGTATGTTTATAACTATCACCGCCTGTAATTCCAATGCAAGAGCTGGAAGTAGATGTGCCTCTCATTATGCTGCTTATTTTAATACTGAGACCAGCAGTTTGCGGTTTTCAGTGAGTCTGTTGAGTGCTGACTTCTTGAGTCAGTCTAGGTGCCCACCTGAATAATGTGGGAGCCTCATTAATCTATGAAAATTGGGTTCCTATGATGTACATAGGACACCGATGCAATTTGAGGGCATACTTAGTGGAGTGTGCACTGCAGACATTCCACTCAGTAAAATCGGGCTGTCAAGAGGAACAGGCCCCAAAAACGTAGGGGTGATTTTAACTATTGGGCGGCAGGCCAGCAGAGCACGCGGGCTGGCAGCCCAATCCCACTGGCGGGGGGCCCGGTCCGTTTTGAGGGTGGGGCTTCATTAACCTGCACTGGCAAGCTGAATATTCCAGAAGATTATCCTGCTGCAGCTTGACGGCTCTTCGGCCAGTGCAATTTCAGGCAGTCCGGAGGCTGATCAGGCTGGCAGGAAGGTAGGTCTGGAGTGAGCACCCAGGGTGGCAGCAGCTCACATTATTCTTGTGGAACTCAGAGGAGCACTTCTACTCCTCCTGGCCCGCAAAAATAATTTTGGACTTACCTATTTGCGGCCTCTTCCTCTTGCTCGCTGTCAATTGCCCCTATAGTGTGAGAGAAGTGAAAGAGTACAATGCATACTTGATCACTGTCAATTGCCCCTATAGTGTGAGAGAAGTGAAAGAGTACAATGCATACTTGATCATTGTCAATTGCCCCTATAGTGTGAGAGAAGTGAAAGAGTACAATGCATACTTGATCACTGTCAATTGCCCCTATAGTGTGAGAGAAGTGAAAGAGTACAATGCATACTTGATCACTGTCAATTGCCCCTATAGTGTGAGAGAAGTGAAAGAGTACAATGCATACTTTGGTGCCCTATGTAAGAGAATGTTGGGGCACTTGGACCAACTTTAGTTTTCCTTTTCTTGCATGTTTGAAACCATGTCCTTTGCGAGTTATTGTGTGTCTTGACATGGGTTCATACTTCCTCCTATTCACTTTAAAACACACTTCTAGAGGGCTGTGGCCAAGATAATTGTTCCTTCTGAGATGCACTTGCTCCAACAGGATTCAATGCTAACATCTGATAAATCATGCCTCCACAAATCATTTCTCCTTTAAGACCCAGCAACAGACAGGATCTCACACCTACAAATTTGTGAACTCCCAAATAGGTTATTACACATCCCAAGAGCTCACTTGCTTAGGGCTCCTGAGGCAACCAAGGAAATCTAAATGTGGTCTGCCTTAAACCAAATTGTGGGCTTGAAGCACACTGTTCCTGCCTCTCCTCCATTATGGGCCAAATTGGAAGATTTACCCCATCATCTCTAAGGTTCAATTTTAAACTTTGCCTATAAATTCAGAATGTGAGAGTAGCCAATTGCTTATACTTTGTAATCTTGGAGTACAGAGTTTTTACTTACTTCACAATTATTAAAAAAAACTAAATATGTATATAGTATTGGTATTTGAATAGTAGTGAAGTTATAACTGAAAAAGTATTGCTGGCCTATGTCCAAACTCAAATCTTGTTCTGGTAGAATTGAATTCTGATAAATGCATAACTAGTTTGCCAAGAAACGTTCCGCTTGAGTCAGGATTATGCTTCATCAGAATTTTTATCTCGTTCAGATAAAAAATAGCCAGTTGGCAAACCCTTGTACCACAACCCATTTAATCTTACAGAACTAGAGCCTAAACAAAATAGAAAAAGATTAATAAGTTATATTTCACACAAAAATGATTCAATTTCTAAAATAATTGGCATCTTGAGGTAGAATATTGCAGTTGGTTAGTTTTCATGGCGATGAACATAAAAAAGTATTGAATAAAAACACCATGTTGAATCATTTTGTCTACAAGTATATATAATCTTCTTCTTAGGCAGTCCCTCGGAACTGAGGATGACTTGCTTCCACATTAAAAATGAGTTCTCAGGTGACTGATGAGTCCAATGCAGGACCTACAGTCTCTGTCACAGGTGGGGCAGACGGTGGTTGAAGGGGCGGGTGGGTGGGGTGCTTGGGTTGATGTGCGCCCCTTGCGCTGCCTGCGCTTGGCTTCCGCTTGCTCCTGGCGAAGAGACTCGAGGTGTTCAGCGCCTTCCCGGATTCTTCTCCTCCACTTTGTGCGGTCTTGGGCCAGGGATTCCCAGGTGTCGGTGGGGATGTTACACTTTTTCAAGGAGGCTTTGAGAGTGTCCTTGAAGCGTTTCCTCTGCCCACCTAGGGCTCTCTTGCCGTGTCGGAGCTCCGAGTAGAGCGCTTGTTTTGGGAATCTCGTATCGGGCATGCGGACAATGTGACCCGTCCATCGGAGCTGATCGAGCGTGGTCAAAGCTTCAATGCTGTGGATGTTGGCCTGAGCAAGAACACTGATGTTGGTGCATTTATCCTGCCAATGGATTTGCAGGATCTTGCGGAGGCAGCGTTGGTGGTACCTCTCCAGTGCTTTGAGGTGCCTGCTGTACATGGTCCATGTCTCTGAGGCATACAGCAGGGCGGGTATCACTGCTGCTCTGTAGACCATGAGCTTATTGCCGGGTTTGAGGTCCTGGTCTTCAAACACCCTCTTCCTCAGGCGACCGAAGGCTGCACTGGCACACTGAAGGTGGTGTTGGACTTCGTCATTGACATCTGCCCTTGTTGACAGTGGGCTCCCGAGGTATGGAACGTGGTCCATGTTGTCCAAGGCCTTGTCGTGGATTTTGATAATCGGGGGGCAGTACTGTGTGGCGGGGCCAGGTTGGTAGAGGACCTTTGTTTTACGGATGTTTAGTGCAAGGCCTATGCTCTCGTACGCTTCGGTGAAGGTTTTGACGATGGTTTGGAGTTCAACCTCCGAGTGAGCGCAGACGCAAGCGTCGTCTGCATACTGTAATTCGATGACAGAGGATTGGACGACCTTGGATCTGGACAGGAGGCGACGGAGGTTGAACAGTTTCCCGTTTGTTCAGTAAATTAGCTCCACTCCAGTGGGGAGCTTACTGAGGGTGAGATGGAGCATTGCAGCAAGGATGGCCGAGAAGAGCGTTAGTGCGATGACACAACCTTGCTTGACCCTGGTTCGTATGTGAATTGGGTCTGTGGTGGAACCGTTGGTCAGGATCACGGCTTGCCTGTCATCGTGAAGCAGGCGGAGGATGGTGACAAACTTTTGAGGGCAGCCGAATTTGAGGAGGACACTCCATAATCCCTCATGGTTGACAGTGTCGAAGGTCTTTGTGAGATCAAAGAAGGCCATGTACAGCGGTTGATGCTGTTCCCTGCATTTCTCTTGTAATATAATATGAACTAGTTAAATGTACTGGAATTCTATACAATGGGAGTGAATTGGAAGTGATTCAGTACATTGGGATTTAATGCAATGCGAATGTTCCGAATTTAGGGTCAGGCCTTAGCTACATACTTGGGTTCAGTGGCACTCCCTAAGAGCTCCTTAAGAGCTGGGATAGATTCACACTGTCCAATATCTAATTATATGATAGCATAACCCAGGGGTGCAACAACAGCATCTTTTTGTGACAGGAATTGGGTACACCCAATTTCTCATTTCCCGCCACAAATCTATCCAATATTTTCAAAGGTGGACAGAAAACACATGGTAAAATGAGGCAAGATATGGATTGTTAAGCTGCTTTACCTCACAGCAAGTGAACATGCAGAGCAAGTCATCATCAGACAGACTTAATTTAATCAGTACAAATTGTTCTTGCGCAAAAGTACAAAATAAAGAGCATGCTAGGCTTCCCCACATCAGTGGGCCATCTTGCTTGACTAAAGTAAAATAACTCTTAACTACCCTCCTGCATTCTCCTTCTGAACTTGGCAAAAGTTTGCCCTTGCAGCTTTCTTTTTTTAAAACCTGACTGACTGCCTATGTCTTTGTCTCTTATCAGCCCGTGTTCACAGCCAGAAGGTAAAGCCTGTGAGATGATCCCTGCCAAGCACCCAGGTCCAGAGACTTCCTAACACAATGGGTGTGAGGTGTTTACAAATACTGAGACAGGTTAATGAATTGCTTATTGTTTACAGTCATTGGGGAAAACAACCTCAATGTCTATCCATTAGCATATTAGCCATATTTTGTTTCAGTGCTTTTTTCCCCCATTAAACTTGTATGAAAACACTTTGGCCCAGAATCTCCTTGGAGCTGCTGCCGCTCCACTACCGTAATTTCACTGGACGTGCGGTGGTAATCTCGTTTGCATGTGTAAATGCAGTTTGCGCTGCAATTCCAGCAAAGTTAGGATGGCAGAGTGGGAGTAGCTCTGAGCGCTGTTTTAAAAACCTAACCTTTAAAAGTAACTCTTTTTCCAAATCTTTTGTGTGGAAAAATTGTCAAAAAAAATCCCAAAACGTCATAGGGAGTAAATGGAAAATATAACCAGCTTGAGTTTCTCTCTGTCACTTCATAATGTGGTTGGAGCCACTTGTTTATATTACAACCTTATTAATACACTTCCAATCATCTTTAGTTCTCTGTTTATGGCCTTTGCCACATTTGGCTTGCAGTCTGATTTTGTAAAATGAAAAATAAACAAAGTATAAGGGTGAAGCAACGGCAGTATTTTCATTAGACTGATTTGGATATCTCCTGAACAGGTGTTGAAGTGGTTATTCAGCGTGACCACTTAAACACTTGGAAAGAAAGTTTCTCAGTTTAAAATAAATATGTGAATGGCGACATAGCTGTTAAGAATGTAATCTGTTGTTTGCATCATTAAAGTTATAACATTGCAATTGAAAAATTATACAGGTACTGGACAATCATTTAATTTTCAAATCAAAATTGCTACAAGGAACAACACTGTATTCTTATTATCAATGACTATTTATTCATATTTTGTAACTGTTGGAAGTGTTTTCAACTTTAATTCCCCTCTTCTTTAAATACTTCAACCCACACCATGCATTATTCTTTCCCCTGAGAGTGGGCAAGTGGCTTGCTCAAAATTCTCTGGCAATGCCCTTTCTATAACCAAAGTCTTAGAGATGAAGATAGTGGTTCAGGTTAACTCTCTTTGATTTCCCTCTTTTCCCATTACGGAAACAGTTTAAACTACTCAACACCACTAATGAAGCTTCAAGAGTAATCCTGGCATTTCCCTGTGGGCAACTGTAGTCACAAGGTCCTGTCCTAGCATTGTAGATAGTTTAATAACTGCAGCTTGGAAATTTCTTTTTTTATGTAATTACATATTTATTGCCCAGTAGGGAATGGGGGAGGAAGTGTGATATAAATAGATATTCACCTGGAAAACTGGGATGAGCAGACAATGCTCTGTGGAAGGCATCAAATCCAGCTTGTCCCACAGTTGTGGGAAATAGACAATCTTCAAATGGAGGCACCATATTACGAGGACTAGCTTGGCGTATATTTCTAGAAGTTTCACTATACTGGGGTGGGTAGAAAGTCTGCAACTGACCATAATAACCTATAAAGAGAAAACAAAGCAATTAGATAAACTGACCTAACTGTAGAATTTGTTTTTGTTACTTATGAAATTCATCTACTAAACTCTGAAGGGTTGTACAACTTTCCCAGCAATCAAGCAACGACAGAGTGCTGCCCCAAGGCTGTGAAAGCTTGTCATTCTCCCATTAGCTGCCAAGTATGGAAAACAATGTAACCTTTAATGTCAGCTGGTTAGCCAAGATGGTGGAACTTGGAAAGTGGTTTTGGGCATATCAAAACTGGCATTTTGCCACTCTGTGCATGAATGAGGGGCAAATGAATCAAAACTTAAAGTGATCTAAATTGACTAAAGTGCATTTTCAAGTATCCACAAATAATTTGGACCAAATCAGTTTTCCAGCTCTGTTCAGTGCTCAACCCACATGGGAAAAAAACACTGCCGTGTAAGTGAAGTCAATTTATTTTATCACATTATTATGGGCAATTACAAAATGACATACTGAAAATACTGCATTCTCTGTATAAATTTGAATGGAAAAAAGTGCTGATCAACTTTAGAGACAACATATCTTTGCACATGACTAAAGGCAGCTGTTCTCAATGTTCAGCACAAAATTACAATGAATTAAATGCTACACTTGCTGGAAGTGGACTGCTTTGTGAAAGGTTACAGCTGAGTCCTATTACAAGAGAAAACTGCTTCTATCAAAGCCAAGCCAGCTGGCAGGGCCCATCGGAACGCATACTGAACACATCTTTCACACTGCCTTGCACTCATTCTGCATGTTTGCACCCTTCTACAACTTCCTATTCACAATTCAGAGAATCTCGTAATATTATCTGCCGCATCCAATTGTAGCCTAGTAACAAGAAACCTAATAATGTGGAAGAAATGCTACCTTGTCCCAGATCATGTCCAGTGTGAGGGAAAGAATACAGAGTGCTTTAATTATTTCAACAACAGCTATGTTAAACAGACGAATTTAGGGGTAAGCCATTTAGGACTGAGATAAGGAGGAATTTCTTCATCCAGAGAGTGGTGAACCTGTGGAATTCTCTACCACACAAGGCAGTTGAGGCCAATTCATTAAATATATTCAAGAAGGAGTTAGATATATTTCTTAAGGCTAAAGGGATCAAGGGATATGGGGAGAAAGCAGGGACAGGGTACTGAATTTGCATGATCAGCCATGATCTCATTAACTGGCGGAACAGGCTCGAGGGGCTGAATGGCCTCCTCCTGCTCCTATCTTCTATGTTTCTATGAATTAAAAAACAAAATGCTCCTTCATCCCTATTTTTCTGGTATAAATGATGTTTTTGTTTTGCCTTTATTATTTGTTTCCAATGCAATTCAGGGTTTTAACACAACACAAGTACATTTTTGCCATTTTGTATGTTACTGTTTAATTGACGATGGACAATGAAGGGCTGAGTTTATGTTACAGAGTCCACGATGCAGAAAAGATAATTCAATTGCAGATTGTTTGGCCGTGTTTAATACAGAGACAATAGCATTTACTTAAATCTATAATACACATATGGATTTGTTTATGCTGTCTTCTTTCTTACTTCTGTGTTATTTTTAATTACCTGTGCAAACCTTGAAGAATGATTGTGCACGCATCTCTTTCCCACCTACACAGGTGTATCAGCCATATCATCCATTACTCTCTGACTCACCTTTAGATATCTTTCTCTTTCATTCTCTCTCTTTCTCTAGTGTCTATCCTTTTATGTACTTTTGAGGCGCTGTGTCTAAAATGCAGCCTGCATCCAAATGCAGTCTGAGAGATCCTTTGAACTGGACTGCAAAACCTTTGCTGGTTCTTTGCATATGTTTGTGCAAATCTGATCACCAGTGGGCATATCTCAGCATTTGCGCCAGGATAAGCCACCTGTGCAGTTGTGGCCCCCTCGTCTCTACTATTATTTTTGTCAATGTATACAGTGAACTGCATTATAATGCTATTATTTTCTATTCTTTAAAGTATTTTGCTGCAGATTTCCTATTACAGGAAACTTTCTGGTATCTGGCACTGACGGGACCGAGCTGGTGCCATTAGATCAAAACTGCCGTATAAACCAGTGGCAATGTTAAAACATACAGAGCTTTTCAGCTCCGTGTGAAGCAACAAACCCTGTTGCTTAGCAACAGCTTCAAAACAGTCGGCTGCAGCTGCAAGCGTCTCTAGCTGAAGCTGTTGCTTAGCTACAGACCTTGCAGAGCCTGACTGGGAAAAAAAAAGCAACGAGAAGTAAAAAAACTTATAGAAAACGGCTCCTGAACTTTGCTGGTAGATAGAGCTTTCCGGACTTTTAACCTCTGGTTAAACAAAAGTTTCCTGTATCCTAATTCTCACTTTCAATTATTTTTGTCAAAAGAGCTATGCCTTTATTTATCTTTCTCTCTCTTTAATTGACTGCGACTAATTCTGTCTGATACATTCTGTCATTTTCAGTCTCTCTCCTCCTTCCTTATTTTTGCTGTTCAATGTCTTTGTGTTCTCTCTTTCGGGAGCCATCCTACCACATGTCCTCCTTTCCTTTTCATCTTTGTTGTGCTCTTCCTCGTCTCAAATAACACATAGATGGGGGCAAGTGTTTGCTCTTAGCGCAGAACTTTATACAACCGGAGTGCACTTCAGGAATGTGGCCATGTGGCCCATTTCACTGTATGTACTCCTAGCGCAAAACTCTGTATGAGGAGTATAAGGGAGCCAAAAATTTGTTCAAAATGTTTTAAGATTTTCAGGTGTCCAAGTCCCAGGCCTGGACCCTCAGGTAGGACCCACCATGCTGGCTGGCAGGCCACCTGCTTTCCCTGGACGTATCAGTCTGCTGGAGGATTCATAGGCTGGGGACATGGAAACTCCTGGTCTGGGAGTCCATAACCCCTGGCCATGCCCCCTCTGGTGCTGGTGACCTTGTTTAAAGTGGGTGGAGGCTCTGCCCCAATAGGGATTCACATAGGAAATCCAGGAAACATCTCCAGGTCCCAGGTTAATTTCCAGTCCTCACACATTACACTCCTGCCAGGCTTACAGAATATTCCAAAAACGATAAAAGCTTCACCAAAGAGGGTGACTGAGTAATTTTTTGCGGGTTTGGAATCAGTGTATGAAGTAGCAATGGAGAAATGCCACAGGGGAGAAAGGAAGGCACTGGAGTGCAAAGTGGTAAAAATAAATGTATTGTTAAATACGATGTCAAAAGGCTGATTCCGATTGGGCTCTCCTAGCAAGTAGCGGTGCTTGCAGGCAGGACCAGTCAGAAACTGAAGGCCCATTGTGCCCGATTTTCCATTCACTAATTTAAATATACTGAAAATCTGGGGCCAGGGCCCTCCATTTCCTAACCAATACTTAGTCTGAGCCCTGCTCAGGCCGGGTGCGCCCGATCAGGGAATCAGCTCTCAGATGTCATGGATAGTTTGGAAAGTATATCCACATAAAAGAGTAAAAAAACTGCAGATGCTGGAAATCTGAAACAAAAAAAACAATAATGCTGGAAAGTATCAGTAGATTAGGCAGCATCTACGAAGAGAACAAATAAGTTAACGTTTCAGGTATAGACCCTTTGTCAATTCTGAAATGCTAACTTGTTTGCTCTCACCAGAGATGCTGCCTGACCTCCTGAGTGTTTCCAGCCATTTCTGTTTTCGTTTTACGTAAAAGTAGAATTAATCTCACCACGTTACAGGATGAATTAGAATATAAAACATTAATAATTTGTATCTTTTCAATGTGTACAATTAAAGGAGCGGTTCTCTTCAAAATAGTCGCTTACATTTTATAGCACTTTTAACACATTAAAATGTCCCAATGTGCTTCAAACAGGAGAGAGCAGACACCAGACAGCAATAGATGAGTTACAAGAGAAGACTGAAGGCATAGTTGAAAAGCTACATTTCAAGGAGCCTTTTAAAGAAGAGAGAGATGTAGCAAAGTAAAAGTTTCAGAGAATAGGGCTGAAGTGCCGAAGGCTGTGCCACTGACAGAAAAGTAGCACGAGGGGGGATGTAAAACAATGTACAATCATTAGAATGAATGATACAGATTGCGAGATGGGGTTGGAGCTGGTTGCAGAGGACTGTGGAGTTAGGTAATGAAGCGATTTGTGGATAAGGACAAGGATTTTTGAATTCAGTTGCACTGGAAAACATACTCAGTGAAAGGTCAGGCATGACAGGTGTGATGGCTGAGAAGCAATTGATGCAAAAAGAGGATGTGGGCAGTGTAGTTTTGGATGAGTTGAAGTTTGTACAGGGTGCAGCTCAGATACCATCGAAGAAGTCAAGTCTGGAGGTAACAAAAGTGTGGATCATTGTTTCAGCGGTAGTGGGAGTGCGATAGGGGCAGAAGCGGGCTGTGTTGCAGAGGTAGAAGTAAGGTTGCATTTATTTCCAACACCAAACAGTCTTGGTAATGGATAGGATTTGGGATTTGAAGCTCAGCTCAGGGTTAAAGAAGATGCCGAGGCTATACACCATCTGTTTCAGCTTGGGAGTAGCCAGGTAGAGGGGGTCTTTTGCATATTGGCTGTTTATTTTTTGCATGGACTATAAAAATACCTGCAAAAATAATTATTTAATAAATAAGAGAATGCTGTTTAAAGAATGCAACAAGCTGTAACATTGTTTGTGTTCTAAAACTATGAATCTTCAAAGGAACTGGATGTTGGCCCCATAAATTCTACAGAATGGCCTTCAGAAGACTCAAGAGAGCTCTGAATGGGTACCCCCTAGGGCTATGAGTAGTAGGAGGCTAACTGGTTTCTTAGTTGTATGCAAAGCCAACCACCAGTTCTGTTTAGCCAAATTGCAACATTGTCAGGTCATTGTGCATCAGAGTGTTACCAGATTGCATCCTGTCAAGGATATTTGGAATGGTCTTATGAAACAAGCAATTACCTTCCCCCAGAATCCCTTGGGTTTGTAATAACCAGTACCTGTCAACTGTGGTTGCTTTATCTTGTCTGTTGTAGCATACCTTCTGGCTTTTAGATTTCAATAGCGCAATTCAGTAATGTTTCTGCCAAGTCTTATGCCACAGACGCAAAGTCCTTCAATTGGGAGGATTAAGAGGGCCGACTTTCCAAAATCACATTCCTAGTGGGTAAAGCTCCGTGTTGGGTGCATAATGCCATAAAATTATCTCTATAATATGTGACAGTTTCTTTTTAATAGTCAGTCTTATGCAAATTAGATTTAAAGCAGTATTGCAATGAAATCCTGTTCATTCCAATGGGTTTGGGCAGTATGCGCAGCCTGCCCATAAATAGTGGCCTTCCAGAAAGTAGCTTCTTATCAGCAACAAAGTATAAGTGACTTGTGCATTTATATAGCGCCTCTGATGGAAATGTGTGCTACACTTTATGATCCTCGATGAGTTTTTGGAGGTGGAAGAAGAGGATGAAAGAAGTGATGCGTAGGAGGTCCCCTTGCACCAGAGGTAGATTGTCCAAACCCTCCATTATCAACACAGATGTCTGAAGAGAATTGCCTTCGCAGGCTGCTTTTTACCAGGGAGGCAGTGAGAGAGCTGTGCCATCTGTTGCAATCTGGCCTCCAGACAGATCCCAGCACATGGACAGCACTATCAGTCAAGGTTGCTACTGCCCTGAACTGTTACGTCTTAGGCTCCTTCCAAGCCACTGCAACAGTCAAAGCGGAGTACGCAGGTGCTTCACACAGGTCACTTATACTTTGTTCAACAGGACAAACATCTTCATCACTCTCCCGATGTAAAAGCAACTACAGAATGAGGGGGCACTGCAATTCTTTTGTATTGCATAATTCCCCAAAGTCCAGGGAGTTACTGATGTAATGTAGCCATCCAGATTTCTAAAAATAATACCATGATGTCCATGAAGTGCAAAGGGTTACATCACTGTTTAGGTGGTCCATGATATATGATAGTGCAGGTTAATACCCACTTCCCAGGCAGCAGTTATATATTTTTTAAGCAATTCTCTGTGCCTGGTTTATTCAAAGGAGAAGTCAGACTTAAATGATGTCTCTTGTAACTAAGGCTACTTTCTGCAACCCTGGCTAATGACACCCCTGTGACAGCCATGGATTGAAGCTGAATGTAGATACAGTAAGGTCCATGCATCTACCAGGGTGATAACAGAAGAAACTGTTGGTATGCTGAAGCAGCACTTCAGATGCCTGGACGTATTAAGGATGCCTAACCAGGATTACCAACGTTATCGTTGACTGGTGCAGGCTGCACAACCTCACTATCCAAAGAGGTGTAACCATGAAGAAGGTGGAAGTCATCCACCAGGGAAGGCCAGATCAGAACACGGATAAGGACTCAGAGGATGTCACTACTGGAACATCTTTGTTGCCTGAAAGAGTAGCATGCCAGTCTCTCATAGAGAAGGCATTCACCATGTGCATTAACTAATCGCCATGTCTGCATGTGCACTATGTTATGACCAAGACACCATCACCAACATTGCCACCTACACTACCTCAACTACCATAGATATCCATCCTTTGATCTCCCGCATATTCTGCACTATCAAAGTGAACTCAGAAAAAGTTCAAATAAAATATAACTAATTTATTTCTCTAATAAGTGTTTGTGATCCTAAAGCTCTGCAGGTTGAGGATCACGGTAAAATTGTTGAATGTGTCTGTTCCACCCTCTGCTATTGCTCTGCCAAAGTTGGGGGGGATCAGCGTGGGAGCCCAAGATTTGCCTGGCAGCAGAGGCATGGGGCACATCTGGGATGCCTCCTTTCCCTACAAAAAAGGCCACTAAGTGTACATGGCTAGGCGGCTGATGGGTTTCTCCCCAGATGAAACATTTTGCTGTCCCATGACCCCCATACAAAGGAGTTGCCTGTAAATCATTAAAAATATATAATCCAGGCCACAATCTAGGAGGGGCCCACTGCTAGCATTTGGTCAGCTGGTATACCTGGTCACACAAAGTGTACCAAATCTGATCCTACGCCGCGTCCCAACCAAACTTGGGGTATGAGGGCTCTGAGTCCCCGTGTCCCCGAATGTTGATGGCCATATAAGGAAGGGCAGAAGCTCCATCTACAAAACTTGGGTACAAGGTCAGGACCTGCCGTAACTGGGTCCTGATATAGTTTCTGCTGTGCCAGAGTCCACCAGAACAGCATTGGATTTTTTGACCCTTGTACTTGGGAATGCCGGGGTGAAAGATCACCAAAGTGGTGCAAAGATGCATGTCTGAGGGTGCTGCAGCAGGGCACTGACCCCGCCCCCCCACCCCCACCCCATGTTCATGGATGGCATTATCCCAAATAAGTGAAAGAAGGAATAATATATTTGCGATAGAGGGAAGACCAACCAAAGGGATAGTATGCTGGCAGTGCGGTGCTCATGGTGGAGAGGGCTCCAATTGGGGCCAGCATGTGGCAGAATGCTTCATATTGCTTCATAATGAAGTATAACTTCTGCAAGCATTGTTCATTGCTCACCTGGAGGGAACATCACCTTGGTCTATATGTGCAAGTGCAGAGGTGTCTGAGGTGGGGGCCAGATGCCTCCTGTGCTGCCTTATGAGTGTGTTCCCAGGCCTCATTCTCATCGTCTTCCTCTAAGTAACACAGACAGACAGGTATTCCTTATGGGAATGTCAAAATGTCATCTCTGTGGAATGTGTGAGGGCAAACAATTGGAAGCCCCTAAACACAAGACAGAACAGTCAGAATAACACAAAGCTGAGGGTGTTGCAGCGGGGCACTGACCCCTGCCCCCTCTTCCCATGTTGAGTAGGCACTTCTAGCTGATAACATCATTTCTGGTGGTAAATTGCAAATTGTATAGGTGCGAGGGTGCAGCATAATGCATCACCCCCCAATTTATCATGCCAACCTGGCCTGAAATTGTGCTTAAAATCTAGCCCTCTAGTTCTTGCCTCCATATTTTTGTTGCTTCTCCTGTTTTTTTTAGATTTTTGCAAAAGGACCCACAAAGCTTTGGAGTGGTAAGTTTTGTGCTTACCACTTTCAAGTTGAACCAATATCATGAGACTTTCCTGAGATTATCCCTAGTTAAATATGGATGCTGGGCTGCGGTGGGCAGGGAAGATGCAAATTGTGCAAGTCAGCAACTGTTGAAGGCTGAAAAATTAAAGGGATGAGGCTATTAAAGGTAAATGGCTGCAAATGAGGCAACATTTAATTAGCCTTTAAAAAGCCAAAAATATTTTTAATGTATATTATATCCTTTCCAATTGCTGTTTGGGGCAAAAAAAATGGCTGGCAAATTCCAGAGGTTGGCACAATAAATGTGCAATAAGTAAACAGAATTTGTAGGCAAGTGATGGAGTGGCATTCAAACCCCCTATTTTATGGGTTAAAAAGTGGAGGTGTTGCTGCAAGAGGACATTTGTCCTGTTTGTTACTCTGGGACATTCTCCCCAGAGTTTGAAGTGCTTGGTAATCTTTTTCTCTGGCCAATGTAATATCTTTTTGGGGACACATGGATGTTTCTTCATTGTAGAGCTTTTTTTTATTATGGTCTTACCTTTAAGTCCTGATTTTCCAAGACCAGGAAAACTGGGCAATGCATGATGCTGCACATATGGGGGAGGGTGCTGTCCTGGTCTAATTTTCTGAGTTAACGCCATGTACAGGGGATCAGGCCTACAAGCTAATTGGCCGGCAATCAGAAAACAGAGTGAGCCAGCAGCACTAAAAGCGCTGCTGCTAGCCCTTAATGAGAAATGGGAATGAACTTGCATTTATATACAGGAAACTTTGTGCTATCCGGCACCCACGGGACCGAGCTGCTGCCGTTGCCTAAAAAGTGCCGTACTCTCCAGAGTTAATGTTGAGAGATACGGAGATTCTTATCTCCGTATTTGACAACAAACACTGTTGCTTAGCAACAGCTTCTAAACACTCGGGTGTGGCCCTAAAGCTCTGTAGCTGAAGCTGTTGCTATAGCTACAGACCTTGCACAGCTTGACTGTTCAAACAAAGCAAAAAAAAAACAAACAAAAAGAATAAAAAACGGCTGCTGATTTTTGCCGGTGGCTCCAGATTGCCGGATAGCTCACCTCCGGATAGCACAAAG
This sequence comes from Somniosus microcephalus, assembly GCF_052327205.1. Lineage (NCBI taxonomy): Eukaryota > Metazoa > Chordata > Chondrichthyes > Squaliformes > Somniosidae > Somniosus > Somniosus microcephalus. Next base: position 95,618,290 of record NC_140987.1, on the reverse strand, counting down.
TTTCCTGTAGTATCTTTCATGTCCTCAGAATATCCTAAAGCATTTCACAGCCAACAAAGTCGTTTTAAGTGTAGTCGCTATAGTAATGTAGGGAAACACGGCAGCCAATTTACACACAGCAAGGTTTCACAAAGATCAATGGCTTAAATTACCAGTTAGTCTGTTTCAGGGCTGTTGGTTGAGGGATAAATGTTGACTAGGACACTTGCTCTTCATTGATTAGTGCCAATAGGATCTTTTATAACTACCTGAGAGGGCAGATGTCTTGGTTTAATGTCTCATTTGAAAGAAGTGTTATAGCTGGGTGGAGGTTAAGGTGAAGCGTAAATGTAGAGTTTGTGTAATAATGGCTATGGGGAGGGCCCTGACATTTAGCAGCAATGCTTTGAAGGTCTTGATGTAGGAGATGTGGTGAACCAGGGTGACTCTCTTAAAGCACAAGATCATAGGCCTAGTTGGAGTCCTTCGGGCAAGTGAATGCAGTGTCCCAGGTCCAGCAGGAAGTAACTGGGAGAAATTAGGAAAATGTTCAGTGGCATCAGAAGTGCCATGGTAAATGTAGGCACCTTGGCATACATGTGTATTTGTACTCTTTATTCCTTTACACAAGAAATGGTCCCAGTGTAATTGTCCATGTGCTTTATACTCAGAGGGGTCATCTGAAAAGCTATTACATAGTATTGCCCCTTTTTGCAGCACACTGTTCCATAGAAGCTGTATGGCACATTGCCAGTAGGGAACAATTGCTCCATGCACAGAGATCTTGACAGGTCTGGCACGAAGAGCCATGCTAGGAACAACACCATGCAGTAGGAGAAGTCTAGGCTAACAAGAGACGTGGTCAAGAGCAATTCAATGTGGACTTTATAACAGCAAAATCCCTAGTCAGAAAATCAGGTGCGGTGTGAATGCAGCACTCAAAGTAAGAGGCTTGATTTCCCAACCAGCTGCCATTGAAGCTCTGTCTCACTTGCAGAAAATGTACCCTTTAATTTAACTATGCATCTCAAGTAGTTTATAAGATTCTCATTGCTTTAGAAACTTATAACATTTTGTGTATGAAGATGGCCCAGGTTTTCAATGGCCTTCTATTGTAGTCAAAGTTGCAACAGTGCCAAGCCAAGCATGACTGAACCCGATGTACTGTTTCACCAGTACAAGCAGTTCAACTTTTGTGAAACATGCTGTCCTGTGTGCAAGTTCTCCTTCATTGCCATTTTGCACCTCTTCACTGCCACCAGTGTAACACATCATATTCAATTTTATGTGCCAAGTAGCTAATTTCCACCATTTCAGCAATAAATTTGAATAACGTCAGCTAACATTTGACAGAAAGTCAATCAGTGGGCCAGAAAATTCAGTATTAATGACTCAGTTATAAGTGTATGCGATTACTGCCAAAGAGCTGTCTACAGTGGCTTTTGCACCCAACTGTTCAAATATCTGTCAATTACACTAGGTTCATTTCAAAGAATATACAAGTTAAAAAAAGTTGTTGTCTCCATAAATTTAGTATACCCGTGTTCCTGAAAATGAGACATACCGGAAAGAAGCACGGATTATTAATAATCCTGAGTCTCTGACCTGTACTCCCTCTGAACATGGTTCCTCAGTGGGAGCATGGGAGTGATTACTTCTGTTGTGGTGAACTTAGTCATCTTTGAAGAGAGGCAAGCACAAGCTCTTTACTTAACTGCTAATCAATTGAATCTATCACCCAAAAGAGAATTAATTGATCATTTGTATTTCAAGAAAGATACTTGAATCTGTTTTGATAAGTAGCTCACTGATTTAAAAAAGAACATTCAGTTCTTATTCACATTTTTACATTTAAGGAGACTTAAAACAGTTTATATATCGGCTCATATTTTCCGACCCCCACGGGTGCGTACAAGGTGTGTACCCGCCCACAGGGGCCGCGCAAGTTCCTGGTTTAGGCATGCGAAGCGCATGCGCTGAAACCCGGAACTTGCGATCTGTCAAGAATTCTCTTGACAGATCAAACGCATGCCCAAGAAAAGTGCCTCTGCGGGTGGAGAGTTGCGCTTTTTGCTCAACTTCCGCCCGCTGAAAGGCCATAGAATACTTACGCCTGGTAAAAGCAGGCGTAAGGCCTGCTTTTACCAGCATGAGTTAAAAAAAATAGAAAAATAAGATTTTATCACTCACTTATAAATTAAGAACCCTGTCCAATAAGGTAAGTTTATATTAAGTCTCATTAAAACATACTAAAAAATTTCAAAAATTTTTTGTTTAACTTATTAAATGCCATTTAAATTAATTTTATATATGTAATGGTTTTTCTTTATTTATTTCAGTGTGTTGGTGCTTTTTTGTAGTCATCCCCATTCATACTTTTGACAGTTTTGTGCGTACGGAACTGTCAAAAGTACGAAGGGGGATTCCCTTCTTCCATTGGTTGAGCTGGCCCACGTGATCCCAGGGACGCTTGCGAACCGCATGCACCCCTGGGATTCATGGGCCTCTGCGCATTTCCAAGAGGAGAGACTCAGGATCGGAAGCCTCCATATCTCCGGGACCAGCAGGTAGGTTTGTAGATTTTTTGCTGATTGGAGGCATCGGCCCGCAGGAAGCCTCTGATCGGAAATTCAGGGCTGACGTTACTGAGTGGTAGTTATTACCTTTTAAATTGAATTCTTCATCAACATCAATTATACTTTTATAATAATAATTTCTAGAAAAAATATATTTTGAATCCATTTATTCCCAAGATATTAAAATGAAAAGTTTATTGACTACACACACAGATGATCACTGAATGATTCTGAAATGTTGACAGTTTAAGTTGTCAATCAGTCATGAGTTCACAGCTGCAGTGGGGCGTGGGGGTGGTGGAGAGAAGCATTGGATTGTTAGTGGGTAAGCTGCCTTCAATATATATCCTTAATTAGAAATAACTCAATAAAACAAACATGGAAAAACACAAAAATGTTCTCCCCTCTGGGAAATTAGGAAAGATGGATATGGAGATAAAACTGAACATGACTTGTCAGGGAAAGACTCCAATATTTCCAACCCCCCACTTGGTGAAAACAAGCAAGGCAGATTTGGAAGGGATGGCGAGACAGTTTAGATTTCAAGCTGGTTTTGCTTATATAACATTAGTGCTTTTTATTGACTTATAATCACAGAATTAAAGTCTGTAGAAAATATTGGTAATCTGCAGAAAAACTGGAAACTGAGTGGGGCTGAGGGGATGTGGGTTGAGTGACAAAAGCAGGGCAGAAAATTCTATTGTAGATCAAAAAAAAATAGCAATGTTCTCTTTAAAATTTATATCTGTAATGCTACTTTAATATGTGCATAGGATTTCAGATAAGAACATGTTTTTGTCATATCTGTTGGTGATACCCACCCCCAATTTTCTCACCTCTTCTGAAGGTGGTGATTTATGACAGGATACACTTACACAGGCAATGACCACCTACCAGTGCCTTTATGTGTGAGTCCAGAAAATGAGTATTGACTGACATCTTAACTGTGGGGAGCTATCACGGCAGAGCCTGATTCAGTTCTCATCTGATGTCTATGCACATTCACTTCAGAGCAGAAAGTTATCAGGACAAGGAATGCTGGCTGACTTTTCCCTTCCATAGTCCAAATTGTTGGAACAACCGCTAGTGTACTTACTGCTGCTGCCATGGCTGAGTTCAGGTAACCCACTGCTGCACAGGGATTGAACCTGGGGACTTAGTAATTTGAGACATAAGATCATAAGAAATAGGAGCTGGAGTAGGCCATTTGGCCCTTCGAGCCTGCTCTGTCTTTCAACAAGATCATGGCTGATCTTCTACCTCAACTCCACCTTCCCGCATTAATATATATCAAGATCATGGCTGATCTTCTACCTCAACTCCACCTTCCCGCATTAATATATATCAAGATCATGGCTGATCTTCTACCTCAACTCCACCTTCCCGCACTATCCCTATATCTCTTGGTTCATAGAATCATAGAATGGTTACAGCACGGAAGAAGGCCATTTGGCCCATCGAGCCCGTGCTGGCTCTCTGCAAGAGCACTTCAGCTAGTCCCACTCCCCTGCCCTTTCCCTGTAGCCCTGCAATTTTTTTCCCTTCAGATACTTATCCAACTCCCTTTTGAAAGCCGTGATTGAATCTGCCTCCACCACCCTTTCAGGCAGTGCATTCCAGATCTTAACCACTTGCTGTGTAAAAAAGTTTTTTCTTACGTCGCCTTTGGTTCTTTTGCCAATCAACTTAAATCTGTGTCCTCTGGTTCTCGACCCTTCTGCCAATGGGAACAGTTTCCCTCTATCTACTCTGTCCAGACCCCTCATGATTTTGAATACCTCTATCAAATCTCTTCTCAATCTTCTCTGCTCCAAGGAGAACAACCCCAGCTTCTCCAGTCTGTCAATGTAACTGAAGTCCCTCATCCCTGGAATCATTCTCGTAAATCTTTTCTGCACCCTCTCTAAGTTCTTCACATCCTTCCTAAAGTGTGGTGCCCAGAATTGGACACAGTACTCCAGTTGGGGCCGAACCAGTGTTTTATACAGGTTCATCATAATTTCCACACTTTTGTACTCTATACCTCTATTTATGAAGCCCAGGATCCCTTAAGCTTTTTTAACTGCTTTCTCAACCTGCCTTGCCACCTTCAATGATTTGTACACACATACCTCCAGGTCGCTCTGTTCGTGCACCCCCTTCAGGATTGTACCATTTAGTTTATATATCCTCTCCTCATTCTACCAAAATGTATCACTTCACACTTTTCTGCATTAAATTTCATCTGCCATGTGTCCGCCCATTTCACCAGCCTGTCTATGTCTTCCTGAAGTCTATCACTCTCCTCCTCACTGTTTACTATACTTCCAAGTTTTGTGTCATCTGCAAATTTTGAAATTGTGCCCGGTACACCCACATCCAAGTCATTAGTATATATCAAGAAAAGCAGTGGTCCTGGAACCGACCCCTGGGGAACACCACTCCAATCCATGCCACCTTCCTCCAGTCCAAAAAACAACTGTTCACCACTACTCTCTGTTTCCTATCACTTAGCCAATTCCGTATCCATGCAGCCACTGTCCCTTTTATTCCATGGGCTTCAACTTTGCTGGAAAGCCTATTATGTGGCACTTTGTCTAAATACATGTACACTACGTCAACTGCATTACCCTCATCAACCCTCTCTGTTATCTCATCAAAGAACTCAATCAAATTAGTTAAACACGATTTGCTTTGAACAAATCCGTGCTGGCTTTCCTTAATTAATCCACACTTGTCCAAGTTATTGTTAATTTTGTCCCTGATTACTGTTTCTAAAAGCTTCCCCACTACCGAGGTCAAACTGACTGGCCTGTAGTTGCTGGGTTTATCTTTACACCCTTTTTTGAAAAATGTTGTAACAGTCCTCTGGCACCACCCTCGTATCTAAGGAGGATTGGAATATTATGGCCAGTACTGCCACAATTTCCTCCCCCAATTCCCTCAGCATCTAGGATGCATCTCATCCGCTCCTGGTGACTTATCTACTTTAAGTACAGCCAGTCTTTCTAATACCTCCTCTTTATCAATTTTTATCCTATCAAGTATCTCCACTATCTCCTCCTTTACTATGTCTATGGCAGCATCTTCTTCCTTGATGAAGAGAGATGCAAAGTACTTGTTTATTGCCTCAGCCATACCCTCTGCCTCCATGCATAGGTCTCCTTTTTGGTCCCTAATCGGCCCCATCCCTCCTCTTACTACCCTTTTAATATTTATATGCCTATAGAAGACTTTTGGATTACCTTTTATGTTGGCTGCCATTCTACTCTCATACCCTCTCTTTGCCCCTCTTATTTTCTTTTTCACTTCTCCTCTGACCTTTTTATATATAGCCTGATTCTCAGATGTATTTGCAACCTGACATCTGTCATATGCGCTCTTTTTCTACTTCATCATATTCTCTATCTCTTTCGTCATCCAGGGAGCCCTGAATTTAGTTGCCCTGCATTTCCCCCTGGTGGGAATGTACCTCAACTGTATCTGAACTATTTCCTCTTTAAAGGCAGCCCATTGTACCATTACAGTTTTGTCTGCCAATCTTTGATTCCAGTTTACCCGGGCCAGATCTGTTCTCATCCTACTGAAATTGGCCTCCCCCCAGTTAAACATTTTTACTCTAGATTGCTCCCTGTCCATTTCCATAACTAATCGAAACCTTATGATACTCTGATCACTGTTCCCTAAATGTTCACCTACTGACACTTGCTCCACTTGGTCTATCACATTCCCCAGAACCAGGTCCAGCAATGCCTCCTCCCTCGTCGGGCCGGAAACATACTGATCAAGAAAGTTCTCCTGAACACACTTCAGAAATTCTTCCCATTCTCTCCCCTTTACACTATTACGATCCCAGTCTATATTAGGATAGTTGAAGTCCCCCATTATCACTACCCTATAGTTCTTGCACCTCTCTGTAATTTCTCTGCAAATTTGCTCCTCCATATCTTTCCCAATACAGTATTTGGTGGTCTATAGAATACACTTTAGTGTAATGGCACCTCTATTGTTTCTTAACTCTAGCCATATAGATTCTGTCCTTGACCCCTCCAGGACATCCTGGCCTAGAAATTCAGTTGCGTTCGCCAGCCGTTAACGCCATAAGAGGGGTAGATTTCCAGCGCTAGGCACTTAGCGCCCGGGCGCAGGTCGATCTGCGCCTACGCCCAACTTCAGTTGACATTTAGCGCCGGCGCAAAGTGTTTGCGCCCGCTCAGCTGCGCGCGCAGCTTCTGACGTCATTTCGTCGTGCAACGCTGTTTGTGCGCCCCAAACCGGAAATTCAGTGGCGCCCGCCCAATGTGGGCGTGGCGCTGTTAAGAACTGTGAAGTGGAACGCAGCAGAGGCCCTGCGGGCCTCGGGGAGCGCTAATTAAAGGGCACTTACACTGAACTATAAAGGCCAGCCATTTTGCTGCAATGACTTCAGTGCTTTGGATTTCTGTACAGAGACCAAGGAACAGACCTTCCTGATTTGGGACAACATAGGAGAGGTATTTTTGGCTTCTGGCCAGAGCTTGGAAATTTGACTCTTGTGATTTCACTGTTTGCAAGTTTATTATGGGGGCTGCATGGGGTTCCAACCCTCAGTTCCAGCATTATGTGCGAAGGGCTCGCAGACGCTGTGTGAGAGGGGCAGCCATGCCTAGACGCAGAGGGGCCATCAGGCGTCGGCAACATAGGCCTTACCCACTCAGGGAATACCGGCAGTAGGTGTCCTATCTCACCATGACTGCCGCGCATTGTGTTAGGAGGCTGCGCTTCAGAAGGGAGGTGGTTGCAGAGATCTGCCAGCTGCTTCACAGAGATCTGCGTCCACAGCTGATGTGCAGGACCTCTCTGCCGGTGGAAGTGAAGGTCACAGTGGCTCTGAACTTTTATGCAAGCGGCTCCTTCCAAGCCGCTGCTGGGGACATAGCGAACATCTCCCAGTTCGCCGTGCATCGCTGCATCCGGCAGGTCACCGATGCCCTTTTCGCAAGGAGACACCAATTCATCTCCTTCCCCATGACCCTAGAGAGGCAGGAGCAGCGTGCAGTCGGATTTGCCAGGATTGCCGACTTCCCCATGGTGCAGGGCGCCATTGACTGCACGCATGTCGCTATGCGGGCACCTATCGACAATGCCGAGGATTACCGCAACCGGAAGGGCTACCATTCCCTCAATGTACAGCTGGTGTGTGACCACAGGCAGCGCATCATAGCTGTCAATGCCCGCTTTCCAGGAAGCAGCCATGATGCATTTATCCTGCGCCAGACTACTGTGGCTGACATGTTCCAGGCACAGCCTCCACCAAGGGGATGGCTTATTGGGGACAAGGGCTACCCTTTGTGTACATGGCTCATGACCCCGCTCCGCGCGCCCAGGACCCCTGCGGAGGAGGCATACAACGAAAGCCATCAAGCCACAAGGAACATCATAGAGCAAACGATTGGCGTCCTCAAGCAACGGTTCCGCTGCCTGGATCGTTCCGGCGGATCTCTACAGTATTCGCCGGATAGAGTCTCCCAGTTCATCGTCGTTTGCTGCATGCTGCACAACCTGGCTATCCGCAGGACTCAGGCACTGCCACCTCACGTTGGGCCACCACCTCAGGAGGACGAGCAGGAGGACCATGAGGAGGAGGAGGAGGAGGGGGAGTACCAGCCCAGGAGGGAGCCACAAGGTCCAAGGGCCGTCCGCCGGCGGCTTATTGAACGGCACTTCTAGGCCCCCTGTCAGGGAATGGCTTGTGGCAATGAACGCACCTGAATGCAGCTGCTCCGCAAGCCCTCAGCCGGTTAACGCAACAACCACTTGAAACATGACACCTGGACAAGCTGAATAAATAAAAAGCTTTATTTAACAAACTCAGGGCCCTTCCCACATGAAACAGAGAAACAGACAAGACCCCCAAAAAACAGTCAAAAACATCTCTCACTCCCAGAACCTGGGGAGGAATAACAAAACTTGTCAATAACATTTGCCTTCATCCTCGGCCTTCCCAAAATAAGCCCCCCCCCTCCAGAACACAACCACCCCCATATAAAAAAACATTTGGCTTCATCTTCGGCCTTCCCAAAATAAGCCCCCCCCCCAGAACACAAACACCCCCATATAAAAAAAACAGTTGGCAACACACTCTACTTGGTGTGCCGAGAGGGCGAGTCCTTGTGCAGGCTTCTCCGGCCCCTGCCCGACCTGTTGCTCCGCCTCAACCTGGGCCCTGTGGGTGTGGCAAGGCTGGGGGAAGGCTCCTGAGGGGCACACTGCGTGACGACAGATGCCCTTGGGGGTCGGCCTAGACGAGGTCTGGCCCTGGAGGGGCCGGCTGCTGACTGCTGCAGCTGTGGCTGGGCAGCATCAGTCTCTGCATCAGCTCGTCGCACCTTGGCTGGGGGAGTGGCAGTGGCGGCTGCAGCAATGGGGGCAAGCTGGCTGATGCCAGGCGCTCGCTGGTCGCCAGAGACACTGGCACTCGGCCGGGCTGGCACTGCAGCAAGCGCAGCAATCTGGTGGAGGCCAGACCGCTGTGCTGCAGCAGGGCGGCAGGTGCCCTGGCGATGCTTCCGTGACACCGCGAGTGTGGCAGAAGTGAGTGCCCGAACTGCCCTGGTCTGTGCCCGCATCAGATCAGCCAGTGTCTGCACGGCACCACTCATGAACTCGCGACTCGCGTCCTGTGCTGCCGCGAGTTGTTTGCCACCCCTGGCCTGTGCTGCCGCGAATTGGTCGACACCCCTGGCCTGTGAGTCCCCGAAAGCGGCCACACTATGAGCCAGGGACTCAATGGCCTGAGGCATCTGTCCCACAACCCCCATGAACTCGTTGTGGCGCCGCTCCGAGGCCGCGGACATTTCATCAAGGAGGCGCACCTCCTGGGCGAGGACCGTCTCCGGACTGGAGGGCGGACTCTTCCTCTGGGGAGAAGGCCGCCGAGCTGGCCGACCCTTCCCGCGTGCCTGGACGCCACTGGACCGAGCAACTGCCCTCCCCTGCAACACTTCCCCCTCTGGGGAGAAGGCCGCCGTGCTGCCCGACCCTTCCCGCGTGCCTGGACGCCACTGGGCCCAGGACCTACACCCCCCTGCAACACTTCCCCCCTCTGGGGAGAAGGCAGCCGTGCTGCCCGACCCTTCCCGCGTGCCTGGACGCCACTGGGCCCAGGAGCTACACCCCCCTGCAACACTTCCCCCTGGCTCTCCTCCAGGCAAGACGTCTCCCCTCCATTGCCATCCCCTGGCGCGGATGAGGGTTCCCCCGATGTGCCGCCTTCCTCTTGGTCCTCGTCGTCCTCCTCTTCCGAGGGACTGGCACTCTCAGCTTCATGGACCTCCTCCTCACCAGCTGAAAGCAGGAAGGCACAAGAGTAGCTTTAGAGTGAGGACAGGGCGTCAGCAAGGGAGGCATGAGTGGTGGCATTATGCGCATTGGTGGGACAGTGGCAAAGGATGTAGATCTGAAGCGCAAGGGGAACGAGAGAGGTCCAAACGGTCATGTCCTTACCATTGGGGCCCAGCACAGGGTCCGCATCACCAATAGCAACGGGGCCAACCACCCGGCCACGCATGAGTCGAGCCACGCGCTCCTCCAGCTCACTGAGCTCCTGGAACTGGGCACGGCCTCCCCCGGTGACAATCCGGCTCTTCATATTCTGGGCCAGCTTGGCCTGCAAGAGAAAGGACGGCCTCTAAGTACAGTGTGGTGCCCTGTTGTTGTGTGCACTGCCTCCCATGGTCGAATAGCTTGGCCAGTGTGGTGCCCTGTTGTTGTGTGCACTGCCTCCCATGGTCGAATAGCTTGGCCAGTGTGTAAAGTGCAGAAAGTGCTATTGATGATCATGCCAGTGCCATAGCTGCGGGAGGAGGGATGGCCATTAGGCCTTTGAGGTCCCTTTGCCCATAATGTGAGGTGCACATGCAAGGATGAGGAGGACACTGGAAAGGCTACTCACCTTGACCAACCGAGTGAGGTCGTTGTACTTCTTGCGGCATTGGTCACCAGTCCTGGGGACATCGCTGGTGGCTGACACCCTGTGGGCGATTTCCCTCCAGGCTCTCCTGAACTGCCTCCTGTCCTGGGAGCCTTCTTGCCACTGTCCGGGCACAAGATCTCTCTTCTCTTTTCCAAACCCTTAAGCAGCACCCACAAAGCAGGCTCTGAGAAGCGCTGCGCTCGTTCACGGGCCTTCTGCATGGCTTCAGGCGCTATTTGGGTCCACCAGCAGTGTTGAGGCCTAGCTGCAGGGCTCCACTATCCAGGGCGTGGCAGCAGACAAAGTCGACCCTTCCCCCTTTAAGAGCTGGCCGGCGTCAGGGTGTCTGCTGTCAATCAAAACATGACCGCACCTGCGCTGCGCCCGGCCTCGGCGTTATCAGTTCGCACCGCCGGCTTAGCGCCTAAAGATAGGAGTGCAACGCCAGTTTCAGCGCTCGCCCAAACTCCTTGGCCAAATCTACTGAATTTCGGCGAAGTGGCCTACACTTTCCGGCGGGCGCTAACTTTAGCGACCGCCCGACTTTAGCGCCCCAAAAGTGGCGCGACTGAATTTCTAGGCCCCTCTCTCTCCAGCACTGTAACATTCTCCTTGACCAATACTGTCACACCACCTCCTATCTTTCCTTCCCTATCTTTCCTGAACTCCTTATAACCAGGAATATTTAATACCTAATCTTGCCCTTTTTTGAGCCAGGTCTCAGTTATTACCACAACATCATATTCCCATGTGGCTATTTGTGCCTGCAGCTCACTTACCTTGTTTACTACGCTTCGTGCTTTCACACACATGCACTGTAAATCCATCTTAGACCATCCTGTATTCTCTATTAGTTTGACCCCCCCAATACCTTACTATTTCTTACTTTAGTGCTCTCTGCCTCTCCCAATCAATTCCCTTAGGGGGAAAAATTCAGTATCGCCCCATTTGGGGCGCTATTATTGGCGGTGCGCAAAGTTTAGCGCCTGGCGCTAATTATTGCCTCCGACAGCAAACTTGGCTTTTATCGCCCCTGGAGGTGATTGGAGCGCTAAATCAGGTGATACACACTTCTCTTAAGGCGCTAAGGCCGAGGAGCGAGGCGCTACCTCACAGCGCTGGCGAAGCTCATGTGATTTCAGTCAGCAATGGAACACAGACACACTGGCACCGTCCAATTCTTAAAGGGGAGTTCTGAAGAATGGTCATCGACCTGAAACGTTAAATCTGTTTCTCTCTTCACAGATGCTGCTTGACCTGCTGAGTTTCTCCTGCATTTTCTGTTTTTATCTTAAAGGGGAGGGTTGATCTTACTCTCCATCCACATCCTGCTCATTGCAGCCTTGAATCTCGGCCTGAATCTCAGCCTGGAGAGACCTGTACATCAAATCTGCTGGAAAGAACAATGGAGAGAACCAGGGGAAGAGCTCAGAGTGCAGACCCCATAGTCTCTTCTAAATCAATACAAGGAAGGGCAAATCAAAACCAACCTGCAAAGTACTGCTCAGTACCCACAACTCCTTCACACAGTGTTGAATCTCTCCAGAAGTCTCTCTCTCTCTCAGAATGCGTGGTGCAAAAATGTCACCGACAAAAAAAGGCAGGAAGTGGTCGCCTTTAAGTAGCGCTCCCCCAGTCCCTTCCTGACAGCATAACGCTCCCCTCAACCTGTTGTTGCTAGCGGCAGGCGGTAAGGCAGGGGGCACCACTCAATTTCTGGTCCGGGGCGCTAACGAGGTGTTGCGCACTCGACTGACGTCACGATCTGCTGGCGCAGGAGATCGTGGCGGTATTGTTCAGCGCCGCCACAAAATGTCCGGTCAATTTCGCGAGAGGCACAGATATCGCTGCGCCCGGGCGCGAGTTGCTTTGCGCCCCACTTAGCGCCCTCTTAAGGCGCTAACGGGTGGCGCTACCAACTGAATTTTTCCCCCTTAGTATCCAAAAATCTATCAATCTCTGTCTTGAATATTGAATCTCTGTCTTGAATGATTGAGCATCCACTGCCCTCTGGGGAAGAGAATTCCAAAGATTCACAACCCTTTGAGTGAAGACATTTCTCCTCATCTCGGTCCTCAATGGCCGACTCCTTATTCTGAGACTGTGACCCCTAGTTCTGTACTCCCCAGCCAGGGAAACATCCCCCCAGCATCGACCCTGTCAAGCCCCTTAAGAATTTTATATGTTTCAATGAGACCACCTCTCATTTGTCTAAACTCTAGGGAATATAGGCCTAGTCTACTCAATCTCTCCTCATAGGACAATCCCCCCATCCCAGGAATCAATCTAGTGAACCTTCTTTGCACTCCCTCTAAGGTAAGTGTCTCCTTCCTTAGGTAAGGAGACCAAAACTGTACACACTACTCCAGAAGTGGTCTCACCAAGGCCCTATATAATTGCAGTATGACTTCTTTACTCTTATACTTCAATACTTATGTAATAAAGGCTAACATACCATTTGCCTTCCTAATTGCTTGCTGTACCTGCATGTTAACTTTCAGTGATTCGTGTACAAGGACAAGGAATATCAACATTTCCTAATCTCTCACCATTTAAAAAATATTCTGTTTTTCTATTTTCCCTAACAAAGTGAATAACCTCACATTGCTCCACATTATATTCCATCTGCCACCTTCTTGCCCACTCACTTAACCTGTTTATATCCCTTTGCAGTCTCTTTGCGTCCTCCTCACAACTTACTTTCCCACCTAGCTTTGTATTGTCAGTAAATTTGGATACATTACACTTGGTCCCCTCATCTAAGTCATTAATACAGACTGTAATAGCTGAGGTCCAAGCACTGATCCCTGTGGTACTGCACTAGTTACAGCCTGCCAATCCGAAAATGACTCTGTATGATCCTCATGTTCCCCATATCCTGTCATATTCCCAATTCTCAGAATGTCCTGCCTTTTTCACCCTGCATCCACTATGGCAATACCTCTCTGACCATCATCTCATGCTGTCCACTCCCTACCCTGTATCCACTTTGTGAGCCCAGGTACTCTATGACAACCCTATTCTTCAAATGATGAGTTCAGAAAACTGCTTATCTGGCAGTTTGTTTTTTAAGCTATAAAGTACCCTCAGCTTCTGTATCATGCCCTGCCCTTAGTTAACAATCACATGCATCGCATTGACTCCCTCCAGCTACTATCTTATGCCAATCAATTTAATCCCCATGGTTGCCATATCCTGATGCCACCACTCTCCCTAATTATCTATAAAAATGAAATTTCTTACAACTTAGCACACTTCCTGCATTACACTTACTTACTTTCATATTTTTTTTAAATTGTTCACACTTGTGATACTTGGTAACGACTGTAGTCACGCCTGAACTATCACATGTTTACATTACTTTTAATGGAGTCACTTTGTCATTGTTGTTAAAATTATTAATTTATCTTTCATTGCCTTTGAGTACTCCCTACTGGCTGCACTGTTCTCTCCTCTCCATTACACCATCACTTCTCATTCCATCTGACACCCACCATTGCTTCTCACTCCCTAATTCTCCACAAACCTTTTGGTACCCCACTCATTCCCATACCCTCACCCCCTCCACTTTCCTTGACCCTCTTTGTGTCACTACTCATCATTTTTCCTTTTCATCCTGTGTCTATTCTATCTCCAGCAGCCTGATTAAAGTGTAAATTAGTGGAATAGTGGGCTGATTTTTGGAACAGGGCCAGCAACAACGAGAAGGCCTGAAGTGGAGTAGGATTGTTGGAACACAAAGCAGGAAGTTAATGAGAAGCTGGGTTGATATTTCATTAGGGGGCAAGTTTTGGAACGGGACCTGCAACAGCAGAACAAGGTCTGTAATAGTAGAGGTGCAATGGAACCAGATTTTGGAGCGAAGGCTCTGCAGTAGCAGCGATTGGAAGTAGGGCTTGTGGACCAAACAGCAGCAATATGGAGCCAGAGGCAGCGCTGGTTTTGTTGGTGAGTGGGAGGAGGAACAATGGGGAGTGCAGCCTACAGGAGAGCTGGGGAAAATTTAAAAAAAATTGTGTGCCCAGTAAAAGCTGAAAGGTGTGGGGCACAAAATTCATTAGGGAGAAATAAAAATGTTATTAAATAAATATTTGAAATGCACTTACCTGACTTGGGAAATGGAAAAAATAAAGTGAAAAAACTGGTTTGTGGAATTAAGCAACTTGTGCCAACAGTAGGGGAGGACTAAAACAATGAAAGGTATAATATGAGAGCTTTAAAAACTTCTACTGGACAGCTTCTTACATATACAATTTGGCCATTTGAGTTTGGGTGGGAGGGGGGTGGATGGGCATGGTGAGGATTGCGAAGCATAGGCAAGAAATAAGTTTCACCAAGTAAATACCTTGACACTATGGGCTAGATTTTCAGTATAGGCAGTTTTGGGGCGCTAACCTTAGCGCCCGCCCGAAGTTAGCGCCCGCCCCAAAGTAGCGCCCCATTGCCGGGAATTCAGTGGCTTCGCCCTAAGAGGTTGGTGGAGCGCTAAAAGAGGCATTCCACTACTATCTTTAGGCGCTAAGCCGGCGGTCCAGAGGGATAGCGCCCAGGCGGGGCGCAGCGCGGGTGCGGTCATTTTTGGACTGACAGCAGACCCCGTGGCGCCGACCAGCTCTTAAAGCGGGAGGGGACGAATTGGTCTGCTGCCACGCCCTGCACACTGCAGCCTTGCAAAGAGGCCTCAACACTGCTGCTCAGCCCCAGGGAGTCATGGCAACGCCAGAGAAGGCCCGTCAGCGTGCCCTGCGCTTCTCAGAGGGTGATCTGGACATAATGGTCACAGCTCTGGAGGTGAGGCGCAAGATCTTGTTCCCAGAGAGTGGGAGGAATCCAACCCACCACGACTACACCAAAGCCTGGAAGCAGATCGCCCAGAGGGTGACGTTCACCGGCGATGCCCCCAGGACCCACAAACAATGTCGTAAAAAATACAACGACCTGACCAGGATTGTCAGGGTGAGTACCCTTTCCAGTCTCCTCCTCATTCTTGCATGTACACCTGACATGATGGGCAAAGGGAGCTGAAAGTCCTATTGGCCAGCCCTCAGCCAGCAGCATTGGGACAGTCATGAGCATCAATTGGCCATTCGGCACTCTACACTCTGGCCAAGCTATTCCACCATGGGAGGCAGTGCACACTACATCAGGGCTTCACTCTGTCCAAGCTATTCCACCATGGGAGGCAGTGCACACTACATCAGGGCTTCACTCTGGCCAAGCTATTCCACCATGGGAGGCAGTGCACACTACATCAGGGCTTCACTCTGGCCAAGCTATTCCACCATGGGAGGCAGTGCACACTACATCAGGGCTACACTGCGCACTTACAGCCCGTCCTTTCTCTTGCAGGCTAAAGTAGCCTTTAATCGCCAGGCCCGTGCCAGGGGTGGCCGCGCCAAGCTGCAGAAGCTCACTCGGCTGGAGGAGCGCGTGTGTGTGCTCATGGGAGCCCGTGTGATCGTCCCCACAGCGTGCGGAGTATCCGACCCTCCACTGCCCGGCAATGGTAAGGACCTCGCCTTTTGGCCCTCTCGCGTCGCACTGGCCCATCCGAGCTACCTCCTTTGCCACTGTCCCACCAATGCGCTGAATGCCACCAGTCCTAACTCCCTCGCTGACGCCGTCTCCTCACTCTGAAGCTACTCTTGTGCATTCCTGCTTTCAGCTGGTGACGACCAGGACCCTGAAGCTGCCAGTGACAGCACCTCCGAGCAGGAGGAGGAGGAGGAGCAAGCCGGACCATCGGGGGAACAGTCACGTCCCGCAGGAGAGGAGGAAATGCTTGACACCTCCTCACTGGATGAGTGCCTGGAGGAACTGTCGCAGGGCAATGCAGCTTCTGGGACCAGTGGCGTCCAGCCACCCAGGAGCCGTGCGCGTGGCCCGCGGCCTTCCCCCCAAAGGGGGGAAGGATCAGAGGGGAGTGCTGCTGATCGGCACACTCGCCGCCACCAACGTGGCAAGGGTCCCCTAGTTTGGCCCCCTCCTCCCCAGCGGGAGAGTCGCAACTCCAGTCCGGACACCTTCACCTCGGAGGAGGTGCGGAAGCTGGATAAGATGGCCGAGGATTCGGACCGGCGCCACACGGAGCTCATGAGCGTGGTGGGGCGCATGCCTGAGGCCATCGAGTCGCTGGCGACCAGTGTGCGCGAGTTCGGGGCAGCAACTGCCGTGAGTGGCCGCATGCTGACTGATGCCGTCAAGACCCTGGCGGATGTGATGCGCGCGCACACCAGGACAACAGGGGCACTCACTGCTGCCACACGCGCTGTCTCAGGCAGGCATCGCCAGGGCAGCCGCCGCGCTGGACCATCCCAGCAAGCCGCCCCTCGGCTGATTGTTGCGGATCCTGCAGTGCGGGCCCGGCTGAGTGCCACTGCGCCACAGCACCAGCCAGCGCATCCCAGACGCCAGCTGGCCCACATTGCCCCATCCGTCGCCGCCATTCCCCCACTGGGGCGTCAAGGGCAAGCGGCTGCAGCTGATGGTGGCTAGGCTCAGGTGCGCCACTCAGCAGACGGCCCCTCGAGGCCCAAACGCCGTGTAGGCCGCCCCCCAGCGGCATCTGGCGGAAGGGCATCTGAGCCTCAGGCGCTTTCCCCCAGCCTCGCAGCAGCCACTGGGCAGAGCTTGCGAAGGAGCAGCAGGCCGGACAGGGGAGGCAAAAGGCTGGGCAAGGTCTCGCCCTCGCGGGCCACTCAGTAGAGGGTGTGGCCAGCTTTCCTTTTATATGGCGGTGGCCATCTTTATTTTGCCCATGGTTGTGTTGTTGGAGGGCTTATTTTTTGCGTTAGGCCGACGTTGAGGCCCGGTTTGAAGAAAGGTGGAGTGACTCCTCCCCAGTTTGTGAGAGTGAGTCGTTTGTTGGGCTTTTTGTGGGGCCCGTTTATTGTTTTTGGGGATTCATGTGGGAAGGGCTTTTCATTTTTGTGTAATAAAAAATTATCTTTATTCATGCAGTCTCCATGGTTGTTCTTCTTAGTGTTTGTTGGCTTCGCCGGCTGAGGGCTTGCGGAGCGGCTGCATTCATCTTCCCTCATGGCCCCTGGCCATTCCCTGACAGGGGGCTTAGAAGTACCGTGTAATAAGGTGGCGTCGTGCGGCCCTTGGCCCTGGTCGCTCCCTCCTGGGAACGTACTCCTGCTCCTCCTCCTCCTCCTGAGGTGCTGGTCCAACGTCAGGTGGCAGTGCCTGAGTCCTGCGGATAGCCAGGTTGTGTAGCATGCAGCAAACCACCACAAATTGGGAGACCCGGTCCGGCGAATACTGGAGAGCTCCTCCGGAGCGATCAAGGCAGCGGAACCGCTGCTTGAGGACCCTAATAGTTTGCTCGATGATGTTGCGGGTGGTTTGATGGCTCTCGTTGTAGGCCTCTTCAGCAGCGGTCCTGGGCGCGCGGAGCGGGGTCATGAGCCAGGTGCACAAAGGATAGCCTTTGTCCCCGAGTAGCCATCCTCTTGGGGGAGGCTGTGCCTGGAACATGTCATGCACAGTACTCTGCCGCAGGATAAAGGCATCGTGGCTGCTGCCTGGGAAGCTGGCATTGACTGCCATGATGCGCTGCTTGTGGTCACACACCAGCTGCACATTCAGAGAATGGTAGCCCTTCCTGTTGCGATACTGCTCGCCATGCTCCAGAGGGGCCCGCAAAGCCACATGCGTACAGTCAATGGCGCCCTGCACCAAGGGGAATTCCCCGAATCTGGAAAATCCCAATGCGCGCTGATGCTGGCTCTCCAGGGCCATGGGGAAGGAGATGAATTGGCTTCTCCTTCTGAACAGTGCTTCGGTCACCTGGCGGATGCAGCGATGCGCGCCGTACTGGGAGATGTTTGCTATGTCCCCAGCAGCGTATTGGAAGGAGCCGGTGGCATAGAAGTTCAATGCCACCGTCACCTTCACTTCCACCGACAGAGACGTCCTGCACCTGAGCTTTGGCCGCAGATCTCGGCGAAGCAGGTGGCAGATCTCTGCAATCACCTCCTTTCGGAATCGGAGCCTTTTAACACATCGCGCGGCACTCATGTTTAGGTAGGAGCGCTGCTGGCGGTATAGCCTGACTGGGTAAGGCCTACGTGGCCGACGCCTGTAGCCCCCTCTGCCTCTAGCCAGGGCTGCCCCTCTCACAATGCGTCTGCGAGCCCTACGGACATGGAGCTGCAGCTCCGCGTTGGCACCCCATGCAACCCCCATCAAATCCTGGCAAACACTCAAATTTCCAAAAGGCCACTTGCAGCGCTCTGGCCTGAGTCCAAAAATACCTGAGCTCTTGCTGCTTGAAACCAGTTAGCTATCCTCCTTGTTGTGTCTCCAGAAATGCGTTGCTCAAGAGTGTTTTCTGAAAAAAGGCTGGCCTTTATACTGGAGAGCACGTCCCCTTTAATTTGCGCCCCCCGGGGCCCGCGCTGGTTGTGTTGCGTTCCTTTTTCCAAACGCTCCGGCCGCCAGCCGCACAATGGGGCGGTCCGACTGAAGTTTGGAATCGGGGCGGCCAAAGGGCGTTGCACGAGGATGTGACGTCATTTTCTGCGCGCGCATCCGGGCGGGCGCTAAACTTTGCGCCGGCGCTAACGGGCAACTTAATTTGGGGCGGGGCGCAAACTGTGCTGCGCACGGGCGCTACACGCATAGCGCCCGAAAATCACTTCTCTTAAGGCGCTAACTGCTGGCGCTAGCAACTGAAAATCTAGCCCTGTAACACTGATATAAATGAGAAAGAAAACATTTTCAAAGTGATTTTTATTAACCATCTCAAACAATACTTACAAAATTTAAAATAATGTTATTAAAAGCGTATCAACTAGCACCTAAAGTGTTGAGCAGTGAATGTTTGCTTTGGAATGTTCAAAATGAAAAAAAAATATGTTGATGGCAACAGCAAAAATTATTTTCACTATTTTTGTGCTAAATACAACAACGCGACATCAGGCAATGGGGAGGAGTGAAGAACAATGTCTAATTCTCAGACTTTGGGCAGATTTACTTTTAAAGCATGAAAATGTTGCTGCAATCTTCAAAGCGTTACTGTATGAAAATGTGAGTTGAGGCCCACAAAGTCCATAAGTAATGGCTTTAGAAAGACATGATAAACATTTAAAAGCCTTCCATTCTTTTTTTGAAGCACAGCCGCAAAACACAAGTAGTTTATGGAGTACATAGGACAGTCAATCTTGGACTGATTTCATGACTGCTTGCTGTTTAAGCACTAACACTTGGAGATTCACATAGGCTTCCAAGACATCCAGTCTTCGGCAGGGAAACTGTTTACTGCTCTTTGTTGAAAAGGCATGTTGGCTATGGAGCTGTTCTCGCCTGGTACAGCCAATTTAAACTAAACTGACAAGTTTAAGACTGCACATTGGGATAGATAAATGTCACTATTGTTTGGTACCAGATTGAGCTGAAAGTTCAGTGACCATGGCTACAGCTCTTTAAATCATTCTAAACAAGCTGGAACAGCAAGGTAGTGAACTGCAGGAGATGGTGACTCTTAGAACTGGCTTCCCACAGCCACCTGATATTATGAAATAAACCAAAACTGATGAAACAGCACCATTGTGCTCTTTTTAATGCATTGAGATGAGACAACTAAGGACGATTAAAATTTTTGTCCATGCCTGGGCGGTGAAGCTCAACCCTAACCTAATAAACTGTTGAAAGACATGCGCATTTCTAAGCTCAAAATTGTCTGATCTGCTGTGTACTAGAACTATAATTTTGTATTTATTTATGGTTATAGTTTTTAAGAGGTGACAAAAATTCAACTATTGATTATAAAACAAGTAAAGGATTTACCATTACAGCTCATGGGATATCAAAATTCATAAGCAATCACACAAGTTATGTAGGCCAGACCACATAAGAAATATATCAGCATCCTTCAGATATTACCAAATTTTAGTTTTGTTTTAAATCACTAAATTCTGTTCATAGAATTATAGAATTGTACAGCACAGAAGGAGGCCGTTTGGCCCATCACGTCTGTGCTGGCTCTCTGAAAGAGCCACCAATTAGTCACATTCCCTTGCTCTTTCTCCATAGCAAATCTTTCCTTTTTAAGTATAAGACCAATTCTCTTTTGAAAGTTATCACTGAATCTGCTTCCACCACCCTTTCAGATCACAACAACTCGCTGAGTAAAACATTCATCCCTCCCACCCCCACCCCTGGCTTTTTTGGTAATTATTTTTAATCTGTGTCCTCTGGCTACTGACCCTCCTGCCAGTGGAAACAGTTTCTCCCTATCTCTGTATCAAAACCCCTCATCATTTTGAAAACCTCTCTTAAATCTCCCATCAACCTTCTTTGCTCGAAGGAGAACAATCCCAGCTTCTCTAGTCTCTCCACATAATTGAAGTCCCTTACCCCTGTAACCATTCGAGTAAATCTCCTCTGCACCCTCTCCATCCTTTCTAAAGTGTGGTGCCTAGGATTGGACACAAAGCTCTAGCTGAGGATTAACCAGTGATTTATAAAGGTTTACCATAACTTCCTTGCTTTTGTACTCTATGGGATTGATATTAACACCCCCACAATGGGCGAGAGAGGGTTGGATGGCGGGGGGGCGGGTTAAAAATTTAAAATTGCAAAACACGACCCTGACCAACCTTCCCCACTAAGCTGCGCGGGAGATCCCGCGCAGGCCGCTCACCAGCTGTTCCGCTGGAAAAAATACCGCGCATGCATGGCCGTGCAGCAAATTTAAAGGGACCATGCAAAAATAAAAATTAGAGGGAACATTGAACCCAACCCACCTTGTGCAGTCCTGCCCACTATTTTCACGGCGATGGGTTGCGTGGCATGTCTGTGTCCCATCTTGCAGAGGCAGGACTGTTCATTATAATACTTAAATCAGGATTGGTTGTGGGGCGGATTTCCCAGGACTTGGGAAACCCAACAGCTAAATGGAGACACAGAGCAGCTAGCTGCAGAAGGCAAGTGCCTTTTAGAGCTCTGCTTGTGGGCCAGGAGGAGCCGGAGTGATTCCCCTGGTGGCTCCTTCTGCTGATCGCAGTCTCTCCTCACCTCCGTGATCTGCCGACGCCCTCCCCTCTGTCTTGTGATCTTTCCCTTCCTCCCGATTGCCAGTCCAACCCCAACTCCAATCCCAAGCTAAAACCTTTCCTGATTGCCTGGGACCGTCCCCATCAGCCCTTGGCTGCAGCCTTCTGCTGCTGGATTTCCCACCCAGAATCTGGCCAGCCTGTCAATCTGGCCAGTTTATCAATCTCGCCAAGGCTTCTTTGGCAGCAGCTCCCAAACCCGTGACCTCTTCCACCTAGAAGGACAAGGGCAGCAGGCGCATGGGAACATCGCCACCTCCAAGTCACAAATCATCCTGACTTGGAAATATATCACTGTTCCTTCATAGTTGCTGGGTCAAAATCCTGGAACTCCCTCCCTAACAGCACTGTGGGAGTACCTTCACACGGACTGCAGCAGTTCAAGAAGGTGGCTCACCACCACCTTCTCAAGGGCAATTAAGGATGGGCAATAAATGCTGGCATTGCCAGCGACGCCCACATCCCAGGAATGAATAAAAAAAGTCATCTGCCATGTGTTTGCCCATTTCACCAATCTGTCTATGTCCTCCTGAAGTCTGTTCCTATCCTCCTCATTGTTTACTACATTTCCAGGGAGTTAACAGGAAGTTTTGAGGCATTTCCCCATTTTACACCTGCAATTGCGGGCTTCCCGACGGCTGCGAACCTCGCCAGGGTCAGCGAGGTGAGCAGTGGGTCTGTGGGGGTGAGAGGGGTCGATATGTCAGCTGTAGAGGTGAGTGATGGGTGCAAGTGTGGACAGGTAAGTATGAGAGGTGAGTGTAAAGTGTTGTAAAAAGTTTCCTTACCTTTGCTTCTTTCTGCAGGCTTCAACCGTTGAGGATCCAAAGGTGCCTCATCTCAATAGCAGAGATGACAGTATGGCTGCTGCATTTTCAGATTCAGCAGCCATCTGCTTTCTGCTGAGGAGAGAGGTCTTGGTGAGCTTTTGTGCAAGGGCTCACCTTAGAACAGAGATTGTCAGTGTTTGACAGCTTCTCAAAGCTGTCAAACGCTGACAATTCATCTGTCAAATTTTTTCGACAGATGAAGCATCATACGCTGACGTCATCTGTCACTGGATTTCCCTTAATTGGCTGGTAAGCCCGCAGGGCAGGCTTAACAAGGTCAATCAAGGGAAAATAGCGTGGGTTCATCAGACGTCGATGGGGCTGGGACTAGAGCCCGGAAGGCAGCAGTCCCACCCCAACTCATCTCGGCTGGCAAAATCCAGCCCAATGTACCCAATCCAACACCCAACCCTCTCACAGTTACACTTTCTCATCCTCCAATCCACCCTGTTCATACTACCACTCTCTCCCTCTGTACATCAATTCAACCTGGCACTTTTCTCCTCCCCCCTCAATTCAACTCTATTTCCATCCATGCCTCCCAATCAAACAGACCTTCTTTGCTCTCTTCACCTTAATTCAACCTGACATTCTGACGAAAGGTCATCAACCTGAAACGTTAACTCTGTTTCTCTCTCCACAGATGCTGCCTGACCTGCTGACATTCTTCTCCCCTGCTTCTTCTTAACTCATCATGCTGGCACTGTTCTTTCTACCTGTTCAGAGCATCAGTTTCCACATGTACGCTGATGACACCCAGCTCAACCTCACTACCTCTTCTCTCGACCCCTCCACGGTCTCTAAATTTTCAGACTGCTTGTCCAACATACAGTTCTGGATGAGCAGAAATTTTCTCCAATTAAATATTGGGAAGACCGAAGCAATTGTTTTCAGTCCTCACCACAAACTCCGTTCCCTAGCCACTGACTCCGTCGCTCTGCCTGAGGCTGATCCACACTGTTCGCAACCTTGGTGTCATATTTGACCCTGAAATGAGCTTCCGACCACAAATCCGCAGCATAACAAAGACTGCCTATTTCCACCTCCGTAACATTGTCTGTCTCTGCCCTTGCCTCAGCTCGTCCACTGCTGAAACCCTCACCCATGTCTTTGTTACCTCTAGACTTGACTATTCCAATGCACTCCTGGCTAGCCTCCCATATTTTACCCTACGTAAACTTGAGATCATCCAAAACTGGGCTGTCCGTGTCTTAACTCGCACCAAGTCCCCGTTCGCCCATCACCCCTGTGCTCGCTGACCTACATTGGCTCCTGGTTAAGCAGTGCCTCGATTTCAAAATTCTCATCCTTGTTTTCAAATCCCTCCATGGCCTTGCCCCTCCCTATCTCTGTAATCATCTTCAGCCCCACAACCCCCCGAGATATCTCAGCTCCTCTAATTCTGCCCTCTTGAGCATCCCTGATTATAATCGCTCAACCATTGGTGGCTGTGCCTTCTGTTGCCTAGGCCCTAAACTCTGGAATTCCCTGCCTAAACCTCTCTGCCTCGGTACCTCTCTTTCCTCCTTTATGACACTCTTTAAAACCTACCACTTTGACCAAGCTTTTGGTCACCTGCCCTAATTTATCCTTATGTGGCCCAGTGTCAAATTTTTTGTCTTATAATACACCTGTGCAGCGCCTTGGGACATTTTACTACGTTAAAGGTGCTATATAAATACAAGTTGTTGTTCAATCTGATAATCTTATCACCACTCTCTGTTAATGCTGGTGTGGAGATGCCGGAGTTGGACTGGGGTGGACAAATGTAAGAAGTCACACAACACCAGGTTATAGTCCAACAGCTTGTGATTTCAAATAAAGCTGTTGGACTATAACCTGGTGTTGTGTGACTTCTTACATCTGTTAATGCTCTCACTCTACCCCCATCCTCTCTCCTTCATTGCCATCCATTTCCTTTCCATTCATTTCTCCCCATCTATTTCCCTCACCCTCCCCTTTTCTTCTCATTTAGCGCTTCCATCTTCCCTTCATTGCCATCAATTTCCCTTTCATTTGTCTCTTCCTTCTCCTCTTCATTCACCCCTACCCTCTCTTTTGATTTCTCTCCATTCCCTATCCCCATCACTTACATCCATTTTCCCCACTTCCCTCACCATTCAGCACCATTTCTACTTGAGTGCTGCTGCTGATGATGTAAACGATTCCAGCCACTGCATACTGCAGGCGGGACTCCTCTTCTTGCTGGAATTTCTGCCTACACTGTGCAGCAGTCAGAATCACTTCCATTAGCCACAGGACACTCGTAAGAATGGCATTGAGGGTAGTGGGGCCTGGACTGTGCTGATTTCTGTCAACAAACACTGATACATGGACTGGGCCCCTAAAACACTATCAGAATGAAATGCTGACAGCTGCCATGTATGGGAAGACAAACTGCTTTAAGGGACCAGTGCAAGGAGAAAAGGGGCTCCTTTGAGGTACCAGTGCAGGAAGAAAACAAACTGTTTTGGTGACCACTGTAAGGAGAAAGTACTGTAAACGATCAAATTTATGTTTGATTAGTATTACAACATGGGCAGGTGCTATGAAAGAGAATAGAATGAAGTGAGTGGTAATATTAGGTATCTGGAGTAAATTCAGGTTGAGTGGCAGTAATAGTGAAGGTAAAGGGAAGAAAAAAAGAGGGCAGATTACCCTCTGTGCCGCAATGGCGTCAGGTCTGTGGTAGGGTGCGACTTCTGCCTGCACCATGCCTGTGCTCTTGACCAGGCCGGTTACCTGGGGTCGGGGTGATTATCAAGATTTGGGTGAGCACAGGTGCTGTCGCGTGATCCACCTCAGATGGGTGAGGGAAATTGCTGTGGCATCTAGCTGGACTGAAGTGTAGATGCGGACTGAATTGTAGGTGCTGCCTGAAGATGTTTTTTATTAAAAAATTTTAATTCCCACTGTGCAATGGATTTCACCAGGCAAAGCATCCTTTATGGTAAATCCTCCCTTCCACAGCCACACCCCCTGCCCCCCAACCCACCCATTGGCCCACATCAATGCTGAGCACCAGGACCGCCTTGGTATCCTTGCAGCGAGTGTTGCTGTTGCAAATTATTATGGGAAATAAGTCAGATGACATCATACCATTATTTGCGTCTTATTATAATATGCCTGCCCGGAAATCCCAGAAGTGGTGCAAGTGGTGGAGAGCCAGCAGAATGGCTCCTTGCCTGAACCTCGCTTGTCCAGGATACATGATAAATAGGGGTGACTGGCAGAGGAAGATCAGCCCCTAGATTTTGGAATGGCACTCTGGCCAATATCCCACTCTCACCTGCCTCATTAATGCCACTAAAGTGGTGTAAATGATGCGGAAAATCCTGCTCGAAATCTCAGCAGGATTGTAAATTGGGAACTGGTAGTCTGTCTCAGCATGAAGGAGGGATTAGTATCAATGTGCTATGGCAGCATTGAAGTTGATAGCATGGTTTAAAGTCTGTGAAGGTAAGGCCGTGCCAATCTTAGCTATCACAAGGGCACAGTGCAATGCTAATTGAAACCATAACAGGCTAGAAATGATTGCGGTGATATGAGCAGATTAATATTTAATGCATTCATATGGTATTCCTCTGTTGCTATTTTAATGGTGGCATTAATCTGTTTGGGTCAAAGCCTGTATGAAAATAGGAGACAGAGGAATGTCATACAAATATGGTACGCATTCGTCCACTAATGTCGGTAACAGCAATTTCTCACATCATGTAGTTTGGCTTTCACTGAGAGATTTATATGGGCTCGATTTTCCACCATTGACTATTAATAGGTAGAAATCTAGTCCAGCTGTATGTGCATGATGCCAATTTTATTTAATCTGACAAGAGCCAAATCTGCAATTTTTTTTATATGAGAAACCAAGGTGAAGTGCCAAGGCCGATAGTACAATGCAACTTCAAGTTTGATAGGCGTAAAAGAGAAGAGGAAATAACTCAGGAAATTATAATTTGATGATGCCAGACTTAAATTTTATGTCCTATCCAAGAGCATGGAGAAGATTAAAATCCAATGTTTCAGCAACAGCACTGCAAGAGTACTGGAGATTGTGTGTACCAAGGGCATATTATCTGAAGGAAGTTGATGTATAATAAATTCATCAGCAGGAGTGGATATAGTTGATTAATAAACAGAAAATTATTGAAAAGTGTAGTAGAGAGGACTGAACTGTTGGAAATCCTTGAGTTAATAAAAAAGGGTCAGAGGATGAGCCATCAATTGTAGCACAGATCAGAGCACTTTGCAAGGAAAATAGTCATGAATATAACTTTGGTGAGAGGAAATATAATGGTAACTTGTTTAAAAGTGTATTGTGTCAGACCAGATC
Source organism: Somniosus microcephalus (assembly GCF_052327205.1). Classification (NCBI taxonomy): domain Eukaryota; kingdom Metazoa; phylum Chordata; class Chondrichthyes; order Squaliformes; family Somniosidae; genus Somniosus; species Somniosus microcephalus. The sequence continues at coordinate 95,591,576 of NC_140987.1, read as the reverse complement.
ATAGCATACATGGAAAATGTTGACATTTGACAGCGACAGTGAGTGTTCTGGGAGTGCAGTCAGTGTGTCAGTGCTGGAGACAAAAATCCCCTCTCCTTTCAGTGATACTCCGATGAGAAATCTGCTGCAAAGCAAAGTGATTTTGGCGACTGCAAACCTTAGGTTGGAATGAACAAGAGTTGCCTCCTATTGTATGCCAGAATCCCTTCCATTAACATCAGAACTCAAGCTGGTTAGACATCGAGGGGAGAGGAAACATAGAAACATAGAAGATAGGAGCAGGAGTAGGCCATTCGGCCCCTCGAGCCTGCTCCGCCATTCAATGAGATCATGGCTGATCATCCAAATTCAGTACCCGGTCCCTGCCTTCTCCCCATATCCCTTGATCCCTTTAGCCTCAAGAAATATATCCAGCTCCTTCTTGAATATATTTAATGAACTGGCCTCCACTGCCCCCTGTGGCAGAGAATTCCACAGGTTCACCACTCTCTGGGTGAAGAAATTCCTCCTCATTTCAGTCCTAAATGGCTTACCCCTTATCCTTAGACTATGACCCCTGGTTCTGGACTCCCCGGCCATCCGAAACATCCTTCCTGCATCTAGTCTGTCCAGACCTGACAGAATTTTATAGGTTTCGATGAGATCCCCTCTCAATCTTCTAAACTCCAGTGAGTATAAGCCCAATCGACACAATCTCTCCTCATACATCATTCCTGCCATCCCAAGTATCAGCCTGGTGAATCTTCGCTGCACTCCCTCCATGGCAAGAACGTCCTTCCTCAGGTAAGGTGACCAAAACTGCACAATAATAAAGGGGGGAAATTGATTGCATTGAAGAGGAAAGGGAAGGCAAAATGGATCGTGATGAATGGGAAGGGAAAATCAAGTAAGAGAGGAGGGTTAGAAGGTAGGGGGTAGTGGTTTGGGGGTGGAAGAGGGAAGAAGGTGAGAGTGACACTTTGAGAAGGAGAGAAAGGAGTGCGTGAGGATTAACTGAGGAAGTGGAGAGGGAGAGTGTCAACATTCACTAAAGTGGGAATAAGATTGCCAGACGAACTCTGCATAATTGTTGTCACATTAACATATACAAATTTAATGGAATGTTTTAACTGATCATTGCATTGTGAACCCGATTTTAACTCCCCTAGCCTGGTGGAAACTGGGCAGGAGGGCAGTTAAAATGAGGCCAGTTACTGTTCCTGCTGCCTTCCCACCGTGTCCTGATCTTAATCTGCTTTTTTGAGCAGGCGAGTGAGACACCCGCAGAAGGAAGTGTAATACAATCAAGCAGAGTCAACATGGTTTTATGAAAGGGAAATCATGTTTGACAAATTTATTAGAGTTCTTTGAGGATGTAACGAGTAGGGTGGATAAAGGGAAACCAGTAGATGTAGTGTATTTGGATTTCCAGAAGACATTCGATAAGGTGCCACATAAAAGGTTACTGCACAAGATAAGAGCTCACAGGGTTGGGGGTAATATATTGGCATGGATAGGGGATTGGCTAACTAACAGAAAACAAAGAGTCGGAATAAATGGGTCATTTTCCGGTTGGCAAACTGTAACTAGTGGGGTGCCACAGGGATCAGTGCTGGGGCCTCAACTATTTACAATCTATATTAATGGCTTGGACGAAGGAACCATGTGAACTGTAGCCAAATTTGCTGATGATACAAAGACAGGTGGGAAAGCAAGTTGTGAGGAGGACACAAAGGGCAGGATTTTCATTGAGCCGTGGAGGCGGGTTTGGAGGCGTGTGGGGGGTTAAAATCTTGAAATCGGGAGGCATGAACCCATCCCGCCCCCAACCCACCTCCATGCCAGTTTCAAAGGAGGCGGGTACCCGACCTGCGTTGGGACCCGCCTCCCTGAGGCGGGAAGGGGATTAGTGCCAATTAACTGCCTGTTAACAGGTAGTTAACAGGCAGTTTTTAGCCTAATCCCTATTTTTATTGAAGTGTGGGATTCCCGACAGCTCCAAACCACGCCAAGTTAGTGAGGCGGGCCGTCGGGATGAAGGGCTTGGAGGGGTCGAGATATCTGATGTTCAGGTGAGTGATGGGTGCATGAGTTCAGAGGTGTGCGGGTTAGGTTGATTGGCTATGATAAATTGACCCTTAGTGTTAGGGGGATTAAATACGTGGGGTTACAGGGATAGGGTGGGATATGTGTTGGTGTAGGGGTTACGGGGATCGGGTGGGATATGTGTCGATGCAGGCTCGATGGGCCGAAATGGCCTTTATCTGCACTGTGGGGTTTCTGTGATTTCTGTGATTTCTATAAGTGTGTTTGGTGTGTGTAAAGTGTTTAAAGAAGTTTTACTTACATGTACTTACTGTAATGATCAATAACATGTCATTCTATAGTGGACACTAGGTGGAGCCGTAGAGCTGTGTAGAGCTGTATATAGCCGTATGTATATAAGACTACACTACCCAGCTGTATGTATATTAAGACTACATTACCCATGAGGCACTAGGCTACCCACAAGGCAGCAGTCAAGATGGATGCCTCTACAGATACTGTACCAAGTCCACATGGGCTCAATAAAGTGTCTAGCAAAAGCTAGCTGTGTTCATAATAAGAATGTCTATTTATTAATGAACATAAGATGGTACCAGGATGGTGAAGATCTACAGAAAATTGTGAAAAGCGACATGGAGAATTTGAAGCCACCAGAGCGTTTGAAACTCACAGGAAATATCGACTACAATTGGCAGACTCTTAAACAACAATTCAAACTCTACATTGCAGCCATCGGTTTCAGTACGAAGCCAGATGCAAGGAAGATAGCGTTGCTGCTTATGGTTGCAGGCCCACAGGCGATAGAGGTATTTAATACATTTGTATTTAATCCAGAGGAGAACAGAGAAAAATTAGAAGGTGTGCTAAAAAAATTTGATGCACATTGCTCTCCCAAAAAGAATGAGACTTATGAAAGATACATGTTCTGTTCAAGGACACAGCAGCAAAATGAGACTTTTGATAGCTTTATAACTGCTTTGAAACTGAAAGCACAGACATGTAATTTCTCTGAGCTCAAAGCATCCATGATTCGTGACCAGATTGTGTTTGGTATTCATGATAAAAAAGTCAGGGAACGTCTGTTGAGAGAAACCGAACTAAATTTGGAAAATGCAGTGAAAATATGCCAAGCCAGTGAGCTAGCTCGAAAGCACGCAAAGACTTTCAGTGAAATCAATAATGATGCGATTGTAATGAGTGATAATGCTGCTGTCAGTGCTGTATCCTACAAGGGGAAGAAACGTGGGCAGAACAGAAATGAAAAGCAATCGGAGGATGAAATTTTTAATTGTAAACGCTGTGGTTACAAACACCAGTTAAGACAATGCCCAGCGTTTGGAAAAATGTGCACAAAGTGTAAGGGAAAGAATCACTTTGCCAAACAATGCTTTTCAAAAGTAAAAACTAAGAAAGGGCAACGAGTTAATGTAATTGAGGACACTGATTTAAGTGAGACATTTTTTGTAGGAATGGTGTCATGTGACAATATCAAAAAGGATACAGAAAATGTGCAGCCCTCAGAAATGGACAATGCTGAACATAAAGTTAATGTAGTAAAAGAGGACAAATGGATGATCCCACTGCAGGTAAATGGAGCATTAGTTACCTTGAAACTAGACACTGGGGCAAAAGCAAACTTAATCAGTATGAGTGACATTAACAATATGAAAGAAAAGCCCAAAATACAGAAAAAGTCAGTACTACTGAAGGACTATAATGGACAGAAAATAGATAGCTTAGGTGTATGCAGACTTAAAGTGACAGTCAAAGACAAAGTGCATCATCTCATGTTTTCTGTTGTGGCTGAAAGACTTGATTCACTACTGGGTGACAAAGCTTGTGAGGACTTAGAACTGGTCAAGAGAGTCTACCGTATAAACTGTGCCATAAGCAGACCAGATGACTCGGTGGATTCTGTAGTGAATAATTTCCAGGATGTGTTCAAAGGATTTGGAGTTCTACCATTCACTTACAAGATCCAGCTAAAGGAGAATGCTCAGCCAGTGGTACATGCTCCACGAAGAGTTCCAGCACCCCTGCGTGACCGGCTCAAGAATGAACTGGACAGAATGACCACACTAGGAGTCATCAGGAAAGTCGAAGAGCCAACAGACTGGGTTAACTCCATGGTATGTGTAAAGAAAAAGAACAATGATCTAAGAATATGCATGGATCCAAAGGACTTAAATGCAAACATAAAACGTGAACACTACCAGATTCCCAAGCGAGAAGAAATCACCAGTGAAATGTCAGGTGCCAGATACTTTACAAAGCTCGATGCCTCACAAGGATTTTGGCAACTAAAACTGGATGAAGAGAGCACCAAATACTGTACCTTCAACACACCATTTGGCAGGTATTGTTTCCTCAGAATGCCTTTCGGGATAATATCTGCATCTGAAATCTTTCATAGAGCGATGGAACACATAATTGAAGGTCTGGAAGGAGTTCGGGTCAATGTTGATGACATCATCATCTGGGGCTCCACACTGAAAGAACACAATGAGAGACTGACTAAAGTGCTACAGAGCATATGCCGCAATGGACTGAAGCTCAACAAAGCCAAGTGTTAGTTTGGCGTCCAGGAAGTCACCTTCCTAGGAGATAATCTATCTGGTAAAGGAATAGAGCCAGATATGGAAAAAGTAAACGCCATACTCAAAATGCCCCGACCCACTGACAAAAAAGGAGTGCTACGCATCATGGGGATGATAAACTTCATTGGAAAGTTCATTCCTAACTTGTCAGCCAAGACAGCCTGTCTGCGAGGCCTGCTACATAAAACAAATGAGTTCGCATGGACAGAAACACATGAACAAGAGTGGATAAACCTCAAAACAGTGCTGACAACCACACCTGTACTCACCTTCTTTGACCCAACAAAAAGAATCAAAGTGTCAATGGATGCATCAAAAGATGGCCTAGGTGCGGTCTTGCTACAAGCAGAGGGTGAAGATTGGAAGCCTGTTGCCTATGCCTCCAGGTCTATGACTGATACTGAGTGTCGATACGCCCAGATTGAAAAGGAATGTCTAGGCTTGGTAGTTGGACTAGAAAAGTTTCATGGCTACATATATGGACTTCCCACCTTCACAGTTGAGACAGACCACAGCCCACTGGTTGCCATCATTAAAAAAAATCTGAATGAGATGTCTCCAAGGATTCAACGACTCATGATGAAGCTGCAAAGATATGACTTTGAACTGATCTACACACCAGGCAAATACATAATGTTAGCAGATGCACTATCCTGAGCACCCACAATGAGTCATGTGAGCTCTACTGAAGAAGACGTGGATGTTCATGTGAGTATGGTCACTGCTGTGCTGCCCATGTCAGACACAAAATCAAAGCAAGTAGCAGAAGAAACAGTAAAAGATACAGTATTACAAACAGTAATAGAGAACAGTCATCATGGTTGGCCAAAAAGGTTCCTGTCCAAAATATTTTCACATAAGGTCAGAATTGAGTGTCGCAAGTGGACTATTACTAAAACAGAACAGAATAGTCATTCCACAGGCTCTACGTCAAGACATGCTCAAAAGGATTCATGAGGGACACCTCGGAATTGAAAAATGCAAAAGGAGGGCAAGAGACACTGTTTATTGGCTTGGCATAAATAAGGACATTGAGAACATGATAGGCAAATGTGAGACATGTCAGAAACACCAAAACAAACAAGCAAAGGAACCAATGATAGTAGCTGACATACCAACAGCAGCATGGCAAAAGGTTGGTATGGACCTTTTTCATTTAAATGGTAAAGACTATCTAATAGTGATTGACTACTATTCTAACTATCCTGAGATGGCGCTGCTCTCAAGCACCACAGCAAGCAGTGTCATAATGCATGTGAAATCCATCTTCGCCAGACATGGAATTCCCAGGATTGCCGTTAGCGACAATGGTCCGTGCTTCAACTGTAAGGAGTGGCAACAGTTTGCAGCACATTATGACTTTCAGCACATCATATCCAGTCCTTTGTATGCTCAGTCAAATGGTAAGGCAGAGAAAGGTGTTCAAGTTCTCAAGCAGCTACTGAAGAAAGCGACAGAAAGCAAGTCTGATCCTTATCTCGCCCTGCTGAGCTACCGAGCCTCACCTTTAGACTGTGGTTCTTCACCTGCTGAACTACTAATGGGTCGCAAGTTGCGCACCACGCTACCCTGCTGTGCAAAAGAACAGCAAAGTGAGGAACTGAGACAGAGACTTCAACTGTTAAAGCTGAAACAGAAATCATACTATGACAAGTCATCCAAAACTCTAAAACCATTGACAAGGGATGATGTTGTCAGGATTGAGGATCCAGATGCATGGAACAGGAAAGCCACAGTTCTTGAGGAAGTAGGACCAAGGTCATACACTGTTAGAACTGAGGAAGGACAGATTCTCAGGAGGAACCGCCGTTCCCTCCTAAAAACACAAGAGACTATTCAAGAGCAGATTGATGACAATGCCGCAACTGCATCTTGTCATTCACCGCCAGAACAATCTCATGAAGACACATCAGACTTACCCGTGTTGAGAAGATCCACCCGTGAAGTAAAAAAGCCTGATAGACTTAATCTTTGAGTACAATGTAAAGCTTTGAAAATGTGTTGACTGTTTTGAAAATGTTTATGTTTATAGAGCACTAACAAAAGTGTTACTGATATTATCTTTATTGTTTTCTTGAAAGTTGATTGATATTGATTTTGTTAAACCTCAAAGAAAGGGGGATGTAATGATCAATAACATGTCATTCTATAGTGGACACTAGGTGGAGCCGTAGAGCTGTGTAGAGCTGTATATAGCCATATGTATATAAGACTACACTACCCAGCTGTATGTATATTAAGACTACATTACCCATGAGGCACTAGGCTACCCACAAGGCAGCAGTCAAGATGGATGCCTCTACAGATACTGTACCAAGTCCACATGGGCTGAATAAAGTGTCTAGCAAAAGCTAGCTGTGTTCATAATAAGAATGTCTATTTATTAATGAACATAAGACTTACCTTTATAGCCTTCCTTCCTTCAGGTCTCGGGAGTCCCTCATTTCACTGGCACAGAAAGCAGAATGGCCGTGATCTGTCAAAATCTGCAGCATTCAGATTTCAGTTCTGAAGAGATCTCTAAATCATCCTGAGAGGAAGGAATTAACTTAGAGTACAGATTGTCAGTGTTTGACAGCTTCAAACAGCTGTGAAACGCTGATATTTCATCTGTCAAAAGCTCTTGACAGATGAAATGTCTGTCTGTGACGTCACCTGTTGCCGGTTGGCCCTTAATTGGCCTGCTGAGCCCGCTGGGCGGGCTCAACAAGGTCAATCAAGTGAAAATCGCGTGGGTTGGCCACAACTCGATGGAGGCGGGACTACAACCCCAAAGGTTGTAGTCCCGCCTCCTACACGCCTCCTCAATGAAAATCCAGCCCAAAGAGTCTGCAAAGGGATATAGATAGGTTAAGTGAGTGGGCAAAAATTTGGCAGATGGAGTATAATGTGGGAAAATGTGAGGTTATCCACATTGGTAGGAAAAATAAAAAAGCAAATTATTATTTAAATGGAGACTACATAATGCTGCAGTACAGAGGGATCTGGGGGTCCTCGTACATGAAACACAAAAAGTTAGCATGCAGGCACAGCAAATAATTAGGAAGGCAAATGGAATGTTGGCCTTTATTGCAAGGGGGATGGAGTATAAAAGTAGGGAAGTCTTGCTACAACTGTACAGGGCGCTAGTGAGACCACACCTGGAGCACTGCGTGCAGTTTTGGACTCCTTATTTAAGGAGGGATATACTTGCATTCATGGCAATTCAGAGAAGGTTCACTAGATTAATTCCTGAGATGAAGGGGTTGTCTTATGAAGAAAGGTTGAGCAGGTTGGGCCTATATGCATTGGAGTTTAGAAGAATGAGAGGTGATCTTATTGAAACATATAAGATTTTGAGGGGGCTTGACAGGGTAGATGAAGGGAGGATGTTTCCCCTCGTGGGGGAATCTAGAACTAGGGGACACAGTTTCAGGATAAGGGGTCACCTATTTAAAACGGAGGTGAGGAGGAATTTCTTCACTCAGAGGGTCGTGAACCTTTGGAATTCTCTACCCCAGAGAGCTGTGGAGGCGGAGTCATTGAATATATTCAAGGCGGAGATAGACATATATCTGAGCTACAGGGGAGTCAAGGGTTATGGGGAGCGGGCAGGAAAGTGGTGTTGAGGCCAAGATCAGATCAGCCATGATCTTATTGAATGGCGGGGCAGCCTCGAGGGGCCAAATGGCCTACTCCTGCTCCTATTTCTTATATTCTTATGTTCTTTAAATATGCAGATCGGGTCCGATTATGTAATTAGGACCCAATCTGAGATTTTAGTTTGGAGGCCTGAGCGGGGGAGCAGTGACGGTTTCCTCATCAGGCCAGACTTGCTGGGAGTCAGATTTTGAGCCAGAAGTCCAGCAGGTAAATCTGAAAAACTTAATTTAAGGTTTCCTTGTGGGCCAGGAGGAGCAAGAGAGCAGGTTCAGGAGAGATTCTGTGTGAATTTAATTAAATCGGGCCCGGCCATTAAGATCGGCTGGGCCCCCACGTCCCCAGATTGCTCAGTTACTCATCCGTTTCTGGGATGGCACGCTCCGTTCCTGTCCCCACTTTAAAACAGGGGCTAGTGTGTTTGTAAACAAATGAAAGAAAAGCTTGCCAAAATCTTTGTCATGAAGGGGATTCTCTTTTCTAGCCATTTATCTGTAGTTCTGAGAAAGAGCTGAAATCAAACATTGCGACATCCTGCCCATTTTCAGCTATCATCAAAAGTTAAAACTGCTTCAGTAGTGCTGGACTTTATTTCTGAAAACAGGTGTCTGATACTGTAAAAAAAAAACATATACATAGCAGGAAGTCAAATAAATAGAGGTACCATGGATTGTCAGGCCCATGTTCCTTTTCACTGAATCTGCATCAGAGACAGCAAAATCAATTTCCTCTTGGAGACGGCCTGATTTTTTAAGGTGTTTCAGTTTTCCGAATCCTGTTGCAGCATCCATTTCCGGACCCTCCCAGTGATGAGCTCCTAAGTGCAGGCAGCAACACCGTAAATCACCTACTGAAAATATGTAAATGTGCCTGACCGTGGAAAATTCACTGGGGTCAGCGCCGACGGCCTCAGGCAGGGAAAAAGCCTGCCTCACCAATCTGCTGCTTTGGATTGCACAATAGAGGAAAATCTCAGCTTGCATCTCTGATTCTGTATTTGAATGAATTTCCGTATTTGAGGTTTTAAATAATTCATTTTGGATAATGTTTAACTGACTAGTTAAGACCACCTTAGATGAAATTGAAACAGTTGTTAGGAACTTTTTTTTATGCTTCTTATTTTTACAACTACAGTGGATGGGCAAAAAGTTTTGCCATGATTGATTGTTTAAGGAGGAAAGTGGAAAATTGTAAACAGTTTGCATCAGTACATTGCAGAAATTTGCAACAATCAACAAGATTTCCAGTGTGGATATGACAATACTTTTGCTGTTAGTGTTTCTTATTTCTTACCTTGGACATGGATGCTGCTGGGTTGTGCTGAAGAGGTTGTGATTGGCGGGTAGGGTTTAAGGTGGGATCCTGAAAACTGCTGTACTTGGGGTGGCTGTGGTGTCCTTCTGTGCATCAAGGGAGGAGGTGCTGCAATTCTCCTGGGACTGATGTGATGAGGAGAAGGAGCGGAGGCTGAAAATCTGCCGGACAAATCAGAAATGACATAATGACGTAAACTGACATTTTTACTTTACAAAGTTGTCCCTTATATATGGGGGACCTAATGTCTGTTACAGATGGATTTCAAAAAAAATCTTGGGGTATCTTTATTACACGCCTCACAACAGCTTCTGCAGTGAATCACTGCCAAGGATGATTTCCTCCCTTGTGGTAAAAGTCTAAAGATATCAAAAATAGAGCACACAGTCCTAAAGATTTCACATTTGGTTTCGTATCTATAAAACAATTGCAGGTCATTTTGTACTGCAAAAGAATGGTTTTATTTAGTCATACTTTGTGGTATTTAAAAGAGTTCATGAATGACTTATTGAGTTCCTGGCCTACTGAGTTTGGTGACTGTAGTCATTATTAATAGTCCCACTCGCCCTATAAAATGGATATGTTGAAAAGCTTTGAATCTACGTTTGAGTTTCTCCATTAAATGGAATTTTCCACTGGAAAACTGCAAACCTACTGCTGCTAAAAAGAACCATCAATACCTATTTGACACAACATGGGTACTGTTTCAAAGTGCTTACAGATTGCTCCCCCCTGTCCCTCAATTGTTAGGAAAAAATTGTGGCCTATAAATTCAAAGTCTTACCGCTGGCCGTTAAGGCCCATTCGGGGAAAAAAATGGCGGCTGCTGTACTTCCGCCGCTGACGTTTTTGGCAGGTCAGCAGTGCTGCTGTTGCCTGCACTCACTGATAGTATTGTAATTAGTCGGAGCGTGACGTCAATGATTGTTGATGCCCGCTCATCCATTTTGGATATCGCCGCTTCTCTTGCCGTCCTCTCTAAAGCACGCCTGTGCGTGCAGCTGCTAAAAGCATTAACAGCCATGAGGATGCGTCAATTGACAAATGTAAGACAGCCAGGCCTCTCCACAAAGCAGTGTTTATATTATTCGCAAGCCTAGGTCTTGAGAGATAACCCTTGAGATTTGTAGGTAAAGGTTAATTTTTTTTCTGGTGGTTTGCATACTTGAAACTGTCCTACCTGAGATTGTAATACTGAATGTAACAAATGGGAAGATGCAGAATATTACAAGTGATTACTTTTTAAAAATTCATTCATGGGATGTGGGCGTCGCTGGCAAGGCCAGCATTTATTGCCCATCTCTAATTGCCCTTGAGAAGGTGGTGGTGAGTCGCCTTCTTGAACTGCTGCAGTCCGTGTGGTGAGGGTACTCCCACAGTGCTGTTAGGGAGGGAGTTCCAGGATTTTGACCCAGTGACGATGAAGGATTGGCGATATACTTCCAAGTCAGTATGGTGTGTGACTTGGAGGGGAACTTGGAGGTGGTGGTGTTCCCATGCGCCTGTTGCCCTTGCCCTTCTAGATGGAAGATGTCGCGGGTTTGGGAGGTGCTACTGAAGAAGCCTTGGTGAGTTGCTGCAGTGCATCTTGTAGATGATACACACTGCAGCCACGGTATGCTGGTGGTGGAGGGAGTGAATGCTTAAGGTGGTGGATGGGGTGCCAATCAGGTGGGCTGCTTTGTCTTGGATGGTGTTGAGCTTCTTGAGTGTTGTTGGAGCTTCACTAATCCAGACAAGTGGAGAGTATTCCACCACACTCCTGACTTGTACCTTTTAGATGGTGGAAAGGCTTTGGGGAGTCAGGAGGTGAGGCATGTGCTGCAGAATACCCAGCCTCTGATCTGCTTTTGTAGCCACATTTATGTGGCTGGTCCAGTTAAGTTTCTGGTCAATGATGACACCCAGGATGTTGATGGTGGGCGATTCACTGATGGTAATGCTGTTGAATGTCAAGTGGGGGTGGTGGTTAGCCTCTCACTTGTTGGAGATAGTCATTGCTTGGACTTGTGTGATACGAATGTTACTTGCCACTTATAGCCCAAGCCTGAATGTCGTCCAGGTCTTGCTGCATGCGGGCATGGATTGCTTCATTATCAGAGGAGTTGCGAATAGAACGGAACAATGTGCAATCATCAGCGAACATCTCCACTTCTGACCTTATGACGGAGGGAAGGTCATCGATGAAGCAACTGAAGTTGGTTGGGCCTAGGACACTGCCCTGAAGAACTCCTGCCCCGATATCCTGGGGCTGTTATGATTGACTAGAAGAGTGATCTTGAGGTTTGGATTAGGAATCACCTATGGATGTTCAGGGGGAGAAATTCGGTATCGCCTGTTTGGGGCGCAATTATTGGCTAGGCACAAAGTTTAGCGCCTGGCGCTAATTATCACCTCTGACTGCAAACTTGGCTTCTATTGCCCCTGGAGGTGATTGGAGCACTAAATCAGGCGTTACACACCTCTCTTAAGGTGCTAACGCCGAGGAGCGAGGCGCTACCTCAGAGCGCTAGCAAAGCTAATGTGATGCCAGTCAGCAATGGAACACAGACACACTGGCGCTGGCCAGTTCTTAAAGGGGAGGGTCGATCTTGCTCTCCATCCACACCCTGCTCATTGCAGCCTTGAATCTCGGCCTGGAGAGACCTGTATGTCAAATCTGCTGGAAAGAACATTGGAGAGGCCCAGGGAAAGAGCTCAGAGTGCAGCCTCCATAGTCTCTTCTAAATCGATGCAAGGAAGATCAAATCAAAATGAACCTGCAAAGTGCTACTCAGTACCCAAAACTCCTTCACACAGCATTGAATCTCTCCAGAAGTCTCTCTCTCTCTCTCTCAGAATGCGTGGTGCAAAAATGTCACTGACAAAAAAAGGCAGGAAGCGGTCGCCTTTAAATAGCGCTCCCCCAGTCCCATCCCAACTGCAAAATGTTCCCCTTAACCTGTCGTTGCTAGCAGCAGGCGGAAAGGCAGGAGGCGCTACTCAATATCCAGTCCGGGGCGCTACCAGGGCGTTACACGCTCGACTGACATCACGATCTGCGGGCGCAGGAGATCGTGGCTGTAGTGCTTAGCGCTACTGCAAAATGTCTGGTTAATTTTGCGAGCGACACAAAAATCGCCGCGCCCGGGTGCTAGTTGCTTTGCGTCCCATTAGTGCCCTCATTGGGCACTAACGGGAGGCCCAAAGCAACCAAATTTTTCCCCCTCAGTGTTTTGATCTCTGAAATCTGAAGTGTGAATTCAAATTGTTTAAGTTATCAGATTATGAGCACTCAGCATGGAATAGTAAAAAGCCCTCAATTGCCAGACCCTCCTATGCCAGTGACTAAAGTGACCTCAGCATATCAATGAAATTATGATGACAGTATAATGGTTTCAGAAACTACAAAGTGCTGGATTTGATCGTTCCTGTGCTATATTTTGTTCTTCCTGCTTAATGAAAATTTAAAAAAGCATTTAAAATAAAGAGCTTGGCTTAATCTCTATTCCTTTAGAATGAGATGTGTGGGTAAAGTGATAGGGGAGAGTCCTTGAAAGCATTACATGGGTCATCTTGGCTCAAAGTAAAAAGAAATGAACTGTGGTCCTTTCAACAACACTGAATGCTGCATGCCTATTTCAGCGTTATGAGAGGTACGGACTTCCGAGAATTAATTTTCCTTGTTGTACCCTCACACCCTTCCCCCTTCTCCTCCAATCTCATAAAACCCCAAATCTGATCAAAGCACAGACTTCCCCGGCGCAGTTGACCGACTCCCCACAAATGCATAAACAATTTGCCTGTAACATTGATTGCTGAGCGGGTGGCAGGTAAATTGTTGTAACAAATACGGCAACTGTTCCGTACATGGCCTACAGGTTTGCTCGTTTCTTCCCCGTTCTCCTTAACTACAAGCCGGATACAGACGTGACCTTCGGCCTCCTGCTGAGCTTAGCGCCAGAAAGAGTGCGTTACACCACAAATTCTCCGCAGCCGCTGACGTTAATTAGCAGGCAGAACCAAAATACCGGTTCTGCCTGCGCTCTCTCGGCGGGCGGCTGTTAGTCTTGGTCATGCTGTTACCGGCAGGTTTCCCGCGTACTGCAACTTCTAGGCCCAGGTTTATGTCTGCAAAATGTGCAGATTCATGTGGCTGAAAAATTTGGTGGAATAATGAATTAAAAAAAATAAAAAATAATTAATTGATGGGATGTGGGCGTCTCTGGCTAGGCCTGCATTTAGTGCCCATCCCTAATTGCCCTTGAGAAGATGGTGGTGAGCCGCCTTCTTGAACCGCTGCAGTCCATATGGTGTAGGTACACCCACAATGCTGTTAGGAAGGGAGTTCCAGGAATTGCCCTTTAACCACCTTTCCTGTTCAGTTTGTAGTACTGCCAGGTGAATTGGAAGCTACAATGAATGAATTCCAGCTACATTGGAAGCAGATACATTGATATTTAAGTCAGGTGTGTTCTCACTCTCCCTCTCTTCCGCAGGTCTGGTATCCCAGCAGTTGTAACGTGCTAACATGTAACCCCATCACAAAGCCTGAATAATTCTTGCAGCAGATGTGGATAGGACCTTAATAGTGTAAATATCTATAAGCTAATAATTAGCGGTAGACCCTTTGTGATTTTATAATTTTGTCCTTTCTGTATGGTAATTTCTTTATGCCTTCATGTTGTTCTACTTCAGTCTGGGTGACAGTATGGAGAGTGCCAATTGATTAATGTTGCTTGGTACTAAACTACTGGATCAAGAGATGTGCTTTGTAAGATGGGATTTATGTGATCATGGTGCATTGTTGGGACTGGGGTAGAGGTAACTTTATATTGCTTTTGGCCTGTGCTGCATCTCACGTGGGGCATTTGATACCGACACTAGAATCGCAGCTTAAGCATCACAACACAAGAATATTTTATTTGATAATGTGGAATAGATGTTCGTACTTCTGGTTAAATATTTAAATTCCAATCTATACCGTAAGGTTTTCTTTTTAAGTTTTGTATTTTTAATAACAATCTTGGCTCGCTTTTATATTTCCCCTCACGCGTTTGACTTTTTGGTCACTCCATAACTGACTTCGAAGAGGTGTTTGGAAATAACTTGTAGTTCCCACCTCCTTGCAGGGCAATGTTAGCCTTCCATCCAACACCTATCTCTGATGATAACGCTCTATTGCAAACTCACCAAATGGGGAATTGTGTACATAGAGGAAACCATTCTGTGGTGCACCAAGCCATTGTAGTATTGGCACTGGGTGGTGCACTAATTCACACAATTTCCCATCACTCCTGGAATCTGGGCTCACTTTGAGCCCAGACTGATAGGCTGAAAGTTTCATTAGCTTGTTGGCTTTAAATTTCCTGCATGAAATGAGTTTGGGGAAATCACCACATAGTTCCTACAATATACAAGCCTGTAGTGCAAAAACTTATATTGGGGTGCAATTTGGGAAATCTTTCCATCGTTTTTCACAAAACCAATCTCCTAGAAATTCCGGCATTTGCAAAATTTCCGAGATAGTGCAAGCTCCTACCTGCGCAACTTGAGGGAATAATTGGACAGTTCACAGTTCATTTTAAAGTGTCGCAGCTGCTATTTAAAGGACTGCATTCTAGACTGCACAAGGGAAGGGAAGGGGACTGCAACTGCAATATTACTGGAAAATGTGTGGTTGTTGCCCTGCATACCCAGATTTAGGGATCCTGCCCTTGAAGTCATGTTGGATAAAGTGAGGTAAAGAAAGTTTGCCCCTTTTGGCATTTGTGCACTCTTCTCAGAAGAGTGGTGGTGTAAACCTGGCAGAGAATAGTTGACAGGCTAAATGCTGCCAGCTAAACCTGAAAGAATCTGACTCTAAACAAAGAAGAAGATGTCAGACCTCAGGAGATCTGCCAAGGAAGGCTACCTATCAAGTAACTGGCTCAAGTATGCATGCTACAAGGTGTTTCCTCATAACCTGTTACTCTTTAATGTTACCCAGTGAAAAACACTCAGACAGCTTTGAAGGCAAGCTTTTCTGGACTGCGTGTGGCTACTCCAGAGGCATCTAGAAACATAGAAACATAGAAGATAGGAGCAGGAGTAGGCCATTTGGCCCTTCGAGCCTGCTCCGCCATTCAATGAGATCATGGCTGATCATCCAAATTCAGTACCCTGTCCCTGCCTTCTCCCCATATCCCTTGATCCCTTTAGCCTTAAGAAATATATCCAACTCTTTTTTGAATATATTTAATGAACTGGCCTCCACTGCCCTCTGTGGCAGAGAATTCCACAGGTTCACCACTCTCTAGGTGAAGAAATTCCTCCTCATTTCAGTCCTAAATGGCTTACCCCTTATCCTTAGACTATGACCCCTGGTTCTGGACTCCCCGGCCATCATAAACATCCTTCCTGCATCTAGTCTGTCCAGGCCTGACAGAATTTTATAGGTTTCGATGAGATCCCCTCTCAATCTTCTAAACTCCAGTGAGTATAAGCCCAATCGACACAATCTCTCCTCATACGTCATTCCTGCCATCCCAGGTATCAGCCTGGTGAATCTTCGCTGCACTCCTTCCATGGCAAGAACGTCCTTCCTCAGGTAAGGCGACCAAAACTGCACACAATACTCAAGGTGCGGTCTCACCAAGGCCCTGTACAACTGTAGCAAGACATCCTTGTTCCTGTACTCGAACCCTCTTGCTACGAAGGCCAACATACCATTTGCCTTCTTAACCGCCTGCTGCACCTGCATGCTTACCTTCAGCGACTGGTGCACAAGAACACCCAGGTCTCTTTGCACTTCCCCTTCTCCCAATCTATTGCCATTCAAATAATAATCTGCCTTCCTGTTTTTGCCACCAAAGTGGATAACCTCACATTTACCCACATTATAGTGCATTTGCCATGTTTCTGCCCAATCACCCAATCTGTCCAAATCGGACTGGAGTTTCACGACATCCTCCTCACAGCTTACCCTCCCACCCAGCTTTGTGTCGTCTGCAAATTTGGAGATATTCCATCCAATTCCCTCGTCCAGATCATTAATATATATTGTGAACAGTTGGGGTCCTAGGACCGATCCTTGCGGTACCCCACTAGTCACTGCCTGCCACTCGGAAAACGACTCGTTTATTCCAACTCTTTGCTTTCTGTCCGCCAACCAGTTCTCTGTCAATACCAAGTCAATCCAAGTCAATACCTTGCCCCCAATCCCATGTGCCTTAATTTTGCACGCTAATCTCTTATGTGGGACCTTATCGAAAGCCTTCTGAAAGTCCAAATACACCACATCCACTGGTTCTCCCTTATCTATTTTACCAGTTACATCCTCAAAAAATTCCAGTAGATTAGTCAAGCATGATTTACCTTTTGTAAATCCATGTTGACTTTGTCCGATCCTGTCACTGCTTACCAAGTGCTCTGCTATTACGTCTTTTATAATAGATTCTGCACTGCAGCCTCCAGTGATATGGTCCTAAGTACATTGGGATTAACTCTCATGAATCTCAAAATACTGCTACAGAGATCAAGGGCTCTGATCTACAAGAGACTCTCTTATCTGGTTTTAAAAAGTTGCAGGATCGAGTTGAAAGAAACTTGAGGCTGAGATTCCCATACCTTATTGCCGTTCACAGATCTGCCCCCATGCAGATCAGTAAATATGCTGAAGGAGTGCCCAGCAGCAGTAGCATGGCCAGAGTCGGCATTGATAAGCTTAGTGTCTCTCAGGGCAATGCAATATCCAGCCTCCGGAGGAAGTAATAGTAGCTGTGCCAGAAAGTGGCTGAATCAATTATAGAGCAAACTCAAAAACCAGCACTCGGAAGTAGAGGGCAATCAGAATCTCATGTAACTCAAAAAAACAGTGCACTTAGAATTATTTTATGTTGTGAGTTAGAGGTTGCACACAATACATGAGCACTAAAGTGAAGTATGATGGGAAAATATACTAACATTACTGACACGTGTCACAGAGTAGGTGAATAAACCGGTTGCATTATATTTCATCTTTGTCCAGAAGTTAATTCTGATTGTGTGGAAGAAGGAAGCAGCACAGCAAAGAATGTGCCCTGATGTTAGCTGAGGAAGTGACGAGGATGGTGTTGCAGAAGTTGCTTGCAATTACTTTCTTGGTGCATGTGGACAGTTGTCTTTAAAGGAACAGCTTAGGCATTGAGTTGAATGCCTCTTGGATGAATGCTGCATGCGTCAGTTTTCCTCACTGTACTGCTGTTTTTGCAGTAACATCCTCTTGTCCAGTGCTTGCTTGCTGCTCTGGCCTAGTTTCTGGTTTGTCTACCTTCTCCATACTGTAGCTAGGTCTCTTTACATTGCAAAGTTGTTGAGCTTGCAGCAGATGACAATGATCTTGTATTTTTTGAGGAGGTAACAAGGAGGGTAGATGAGGGTAGTGCGTTTGATGTAGTGTATATGGACTTTAGCAAGGCTTTTGATAATGGCAGACTGGTCACGAAGTTAAAAGCCCATGGGATCCAGGGCAAAGTGTCAAGTTGGATCCAAAACTGGCTCGGAGACAGGAAGCAGAGGGTAATGGTTGATGAGTGTTTTTGTGACTGGAAGGCTGTTTCCAGTGGGGTTTCGCAGGGCTCAGTACGAGGTCTCTTGCTTTTTGTGGTGTATATCAATGATCTAGACTTGAATATAGGGGGTATGATTAAGAAGTTTGCAGATGATACTAAAATTGGCTGTGTGGTTGATACTGAAGAAGGAAGCTGTAGACTGCAGGAAGATATCAATAAATTGGTCAGGTGGGCAGAACAGTGGCAAATGGAATTCAATCCAGAGAAGTGTGAGGTAATGCATTTGAGAGGGCTAACAAGGAAAGGGAATACAGCAGGTAGCAGGCCAGGTAGATAAGGTGGTTAAGAAGGCATACGGAATGCTTGCCTTTATTAGCCGTGGGATAGAATACAAGAGCAGGGGGGTTATGTTTCAACTGTATAAAACACTAGTTAGGCCTCAGTTAGAGTACTGCGTGCAGTTCTGGTCACCACATTACAGGAAAGATGTGATTGCACTAGAGAAGGTACAGAGGAGATTTACAAGGATGTTGCCGGGAGTAGAGAATCTTAGCTATGAGGAAAGACTGAATAGGCTGGGTCTGTTTTCCTTGGAACAGAGGAGGCTGAGGGGAGACCTGATTGAGTTGTATAAAATTATGAGGGGCATAGATAAAGTGGATAGAAAGGACCTATTTCCCTTAGCAGAGGGCTCAAAAACCAGGGGGCACAGATTTAAAGTAATTGGTGGAAGGTTTAGAGGGGATTTGAGGGGAAATGTCTTCACCCAGAGTGTTGTGGGGGTCTGGAACTCACTGCCTGAAAGGGTGGTAGAGGCAGGAACCCTAACCACATTTAAAAAGTACTTGGATGTGCACTTGGGATGCTCTAACCTGCAGGGCTACGGACCAAGAGCTGGGAAGTGGGATTAGGCTGGAATGCTCTTTGTTGGCCAGCGCAGACACGATGGGCCGAAATGGCCTCCTTCCGTGCTGTAACTTTCTATGATTCTATGAGACCTTGATGGGGAGGGGCTAAACAATCAAGTGCCTCTTGATCTGTCAAGGCCTTTGAAGAACTGCTTCAGGATGCCAATGGTATTCTCTATAAAAGTCCTGTATGCTACACGGGTCTCATTGCATCTGTACTCTGATTCTGCCTAGAGCTGTCATAAGGGTATCCTCAGCCATGACTGAAGAGAATCCTTGCAGTCTGCCTTTAGCTTCAAATAAGACTAATTCACAGATGAAATAAATGCACCGTGTTAACTGCCTAGCAAGTTATTATTGACCCGCATGATGGTGATGATGATGATGATGATACTACTGTTACATAAACAACAACAACTTGTATTTATAGAACACCTTTAATGTATAAAATGTCCTAAGGCACTTTACTAAAGAAACAGATCTTGATTAGTAATAGAAGAGTTAGGAGAGATGAAGATAGGCCATACATATGCAACCAGAGTCTTTTGACCTGATTTTCACCCTCGAATATAACAACTGCCATTTGTGGGTTTTATACAAATAATCAAATTACAGAAATGACAGTGAGTATGGACCTAATAGATGGATTTTAAAAAATAGGGCAAAGTTCTGATTCAAGAGGAAGTATAAAGCAGGTTACCACTAAAACAAAAAGGAATACAACTGAATACTGATTTAAACATCGGCTGAATTGAACTTTTCTTATTCCTATCTTATGTTTTTTTTTAGCTCATCCTGCTCTTTAGTTGCAATAATTCAATGTATAAATAAATAAATGACATTAAAAAGGTAAAAAGAAATTTACTTTGACTGAATTAGCTAAGTTTAGGAAAGTATTTCAGAAAAATTAAAGACAGTAAACTGTAATCTTTTAAAGCTGACAGTTACACAAATTACTTTACAATGCAATGTCAACACCATAGCAACTGCTTTATACTGTTGGCCAGGTTGTGATGAAATGATAAGAATAACAGTGAAGAGCATTGGTTCTGCTTTAGAATAATGGGTGACACTTCTCAAAATGTGGTGCTCATGGAAAAACAACAGCATTGGTGCACACTCTAGGTGCAGCACAGTATTACCATGAGTCTTGTTCTTAATTTCTTGGTGTTGATGTAACCACTATCACATTTTATGCTATTGTTGTGACTCTTCAAGAGTTTGTGCTGAATTTCAAACCCTTTCTCAATCAGAAGCTCATTTTGGGTGGCAATGGGTTAAGGTAAACGGTGATTATTTTTGTTTTAATCGTAACTACTTCAATGGGCCAAGAAAATCGCTACTTTGATTCAGAGCTTACATCATTAGTAATGTGAATTGACCTTACATAAAAGATGTTTTCCCATGCCAGACATGAGTAGCTTTTCCATGTGCAGTGTTAAATACTGACAATTGCACACAATAGTCGATGGTTCATGCTTTTGGAACCCTGGAACATTTTAGCTAGGTAGTTTACAGCTTTCAAAATAAAAAGTAACCACAAAAATGACATTAGGAAATAAGAGTCATTTCCTTAGCCTTTAGATTACACAGGTTTGAGTAACACAACACACATGTAACCCAACAGTTTTGAACAATACCAAGGAGAATAGTAACTGAATTCCTTTCTGAAACACCATATTCAAAAAACAACATAAGCCACAGTATGCAATAGTTATGACAAAAAGAAATGATAAAACTTCACTGAGCTTGTTCCCCTCTTGGTGAATGTTGAGAAAAATCAAGACACGATAGATCAGACTGACCAGGAAACTGCGTCTTGCTCTCCTTTAATGACTTTGATTGATGTTGCCACCCAGAAATGATAGCATGAGTGATTTTCATTGTTTGGTAACCCATCTGAACCAGATCCTCCAATCTTTTTTCACAAATCTAAAAGTTGGGTTTGTGTAGGAGACTGCAGTTTGACTGTCCAGCAGCTGTAGCTTAATTACTTCCAGCCCAGAAATGTTGAAAAAAGGTGGTCAGTGCAAGTATTGCCTTGGTCTTATTCTGACTTATGGTCCAGAGTATCAGTGACAGACAGAACAGTGTGATAAGTGACTGAGATGAGAGCTGCTGATTTCTGTGTCCGTTCAATAAACATTGCATACTGAAATAGTTATTAGCTTAGACCTCTAAGGATCTTTTTTCTGGGGGGTGCAGGGGGGAAGATCCATCTTCAAAAGGGTTGACTAACATCTAAGTCTTAAGCTTCAAGAAGGTAAATAAATAATAAGATACATTGCACCTGGTGGTGTGGGTTGACTATTTTTTTCCTAAAGGCCAGAGTGAGTTCAGTAAATTGTTTTAAAGCTTTAACAGCAAAGTTTGTTGGTTGGGCTGACTTGTTTGTAGGGCTATTTTGATTATGTAAAGAATTCGATCCTGCAGCCCTAATGAAATGTCGTCCTACATTTGGAAAGCAAGGCTTACAGAATATGGGAAAAAATCTGAATAGATCCCCATTGGCAGTAATTGATATGCTACATAGAAATGGATATCCCTGTTTCTATACCCTCCTGAATGGCAGAACACTAAACTCCAGAGGAGAGGAAAAGAATAGAATTTATTTTTAGCTTCACCTCACTTTGACATTAAATACATCGGTCGCATTAGAAATATCACACAATCTTTCCTCCTGACCTGTACTATTTCTATTATGCTTTCATTTTTAGAATTAAAAATAACATTGTGAAGTTTCACTGTGGCTTCAAGACATTAATAACAACACATTTTATTTTGTTAGTTATTTAGTTAGCTATGTTGGCAGTCCAATGGGTACACCATTGAGTGAGGTGACCCAGAATGACACCTGCAAAATACAGTGAAAGCCTCCTTATGAACTCAAGATGGCTGCCATATCAGTAAGTCCAAAAACATTTTCGTGCAAGAGTTACAGTTTTCTGAAATATATTTAAAAAAAGACCTGCAACTTTTTTGCCATCACCTTTTCAAATTAACAAATTCTTACATTTGCTGACAGAATGATGTCTAGAAATGCTTCTGGTAGGGTCCACATCTAGCATCCACAGAGCAGTGGCTAAGCAAAGTATAACCTAGACATTTTGATGAAAATTAACTAGAATGTAGTGTGTTTGAAATGTATCTTTTTTCCCTGAAGAATTCAGGACAATCAATGCAAATTCAATTACAAGTGAACATCCATCACCCAATCTTAAAAGATTCTAGGAAGATAGAATCCTGATGCATTCCACCAATTTACAAAGCTTTTGCTGAGATGCTAAAATGTAAATTTGTGTCAATTTAGAATTTAGAATTTATCTACATAAATTCTTCAAAAGACTGTTTACATGTTGTCAAAAACTACAGTTCAGAACTTTCTGAATCTAGGTTATATTTAACGCTGACAATGTCCTTGAGTACTTTAACAGAAAAGAATTCCAGATTGTAGGGAGAAGTACTAAAATATAGGGGCAGATTCTGGGCCAGTAATGGAGCTTGCCAATTTTCTGGCCATTTAAATTAATGGAGGGGGTGGTTTTATGGGTGGAGTGAGCCTTTGACTCTGTTGTAGCTTTCCCACCCCTGAGTCAGTAGGTGAAGGGTTAGAGCTCTATTCTAGACAGCCTTGAAAATGGTCTCTAAATACTGGGTTGACATCCAGCAGAGTATATGGGTCCGGACAAAGGGTTGGGGTTGGGGCCCCACTCCAGGCAGCCTAAGCGAGCCGAGCGCTGACTCTGAATACTGGATTGATGTTGAGCAGGGGTACTTGCATCTGATGGCTGTCCGCTCCTCACCCATCGAAAAGGGTAGGTGGGGCTCTTTAGCCTTGGTTGCAGCCCATGTAGGAGAAGGTACGCTGAAGATAAAATCCATGAGGAAGGCAACGGGATAACCACCTCAGCTACTCTCCCCTAGTAAGTGGGTCTATAGATATGTGAAGAGAAAAAGATTGGTAAAGTCAAGCGTAGGTCCCTTGCAGTCAGAATTAGGGGAATTTATAATGGGAAACAAAGACATGGCAGACCAATTAAATACATACTTTGGTTCTGTCTTCACAAAGGAGGACACAAATAAACTCCCAGAGATGTCGGAGAACACAGGGTCTAATGAGAGGGAGGAACTGAATGAAATCAGTATTTGTAGGGAAATGGTGTTAGGGAAATTGACGGGATTGAAGGCTGATAAATCCCCAGGGCCTGATGAACTACAACCTAGGGTACTTAAGGAAGTGGCCGTAGAAATAGTAGATGCATTGCTGGTCATATTCCAAAATTCTATAGACACTGGAATAGTTCCCATGGATTGGAGGGTAGCTAATATAACCCCACTATTTAAAAAAGGTGGTAGAGAAAAAACAGGGAATTATAGACTGGTAAGTCTGACTTCAGTAGTGGGGAAAATGCTAGAGTCCATTATAAAAGATGTAATAGCAGAGCACTTGGAAAACAGTGACAGGATCAGACAAAGTCAACATGGATTTACAAAAGGTAAATCATGCTTGACTAATCTAATGGAATTTTTTGAGGATGTAACTGGTAGAATAGATAAGGGAGAACCAGTGGATGTGGTGTATTTGGACTTTCAGAAGGCTTTCGATAAGGTCCCGCATAAGAGACTAGCATGCAAAGTTAAAGCACATGGGATTGGGGGTAAGGTACTGACTTGGATAGAAAACTGGTTGGCAGACAGGAAGCAAAGAGTTGGAATAAACGGGTCTTTTTCCGAGTGGCAGGCTAATCCTAGTGGGGTAATGCAGGGATCGGTGCTAGGACACCAGCTATTCACAATATATATTAATGATCTAGACGAGGGAGCTAGATGTAATATCTCCAAGTTTGCAGATGACACAAAGCTGGGTGGGCGTGTGTGCTGTGAGGAGGATGCAGAGAAACTCCAGTATGATTTGGACAGGTTGGGCGATTGGGCAGATGAATGGCAGATGCAGTATAATGTGGATAAATGCGAGGTTATCCACTTTGGTGGCAAAAACAGGAAGGCAGATTATTATCTGAATGGCAATAGATTGGGAAAAGGTGAAGTGTAACGTGACCTGGGTGTCCTTGTGCACCAGTCGCTGAAGGTAAGCATGCAGGTGCAGCAGGCGGTTAAGAAGGCAAATGGTATGCTGGCCTTCATAGTGAGAGGTTTCGAGTACAGGAGCAAGGATGTCTTGCTGCAGTTGTACAGGGCCTTGGTGAGACCACACCTTGAGTATTGTGTGCAGTTTTGGTCGCCTTATCTGAGGCAGGATGTTCTTGCCATGGAGGGAGTGCAGCGAAGATTCGTCAGACTGATACCTGGGATGGCAGGAATGACGTATGAGGAGAGATTGGGTCGATTAGGCTTATATTCGCTAGAGTTTAGAAGAATGAGAGGGGATCTCATTGAAACTTATAAAATTATAACAGGATTGGATGCAGGAAGGGTGTTCCCGATGGTGGGGGAGTCCAGAACCAGGGGTCACAGTCTAAAGATAAGGGGTAAGCCATTTAGGACTGAGATGAGGAGGAATTTCTTCACCCAGAGAGTGGTGAACCTGTGGAATTCTCTACCACAGAAGACAGTTGAGGCCAATTCATTAAATATATTCAAGAAGGAGTTAGATATATTTCTTAAAGGCTAAGGGGATCAAGGGATATGGGGAGAAAGCAGGGACAGGGTGCTGAATTTGGATGATCAGCCATGATCGCATTGAATGGCAGAGCAGGCTTGAGGGGCCGAATGGCCTACTCCTGCTCCTATCTTCTATGTTTCTATGTTTCAAGAATCTCATGTCTGAGACTTGAGTTAGCACCAGCCCGGGACAACGGATTGACGGACCTTATGGATGTAATATCATCCCCACCTAATTTACCTCTATGCGCTATGCTCAGGTGGTCTAATAACACTCAGGTGCATTAACAGAAATATCTGCCCAATACAATCAAATATTCTACAGAATAATGTCCTGCCGGGACCATAGAAATGTTAATTCTGGAACCGAACTGATCTGGATTCTTTCCCTTGCAGCAATCAGTCCCAGGCATGTACCAAGTGATGTTTTTAAAGCAATAAATTCTATGTGGAGCAAAATCGCACTGCATGAGATTAGTGTACGTTCAAAAAATTGGGTTAATGCCTCAATTGACATAATGGACAGAGGGCATTTTAAATATTCATATGCAATTTCACCTCACTAGGCATTTGCAGTTTCCTATGGACAATGAATCAAATACTGATTTAATATTGTCCTCTTGTGAATATTTTGCACAATTCACTGGACACAGACCAAATCCCACAGGATTGGAAAATAGCAATTATGACTCTCATCTTCAAAAAAGACGTGGAAGATGAACCATCAAATTGTAGACCTGTAAGCCTTACGTCTACTGTTAGGAAAGTGTTTGAAAGTATTATGAGGGAATCTCGAGCGGCGTGAGCTAATCTGAGACAGTTGGCATGGTTTTAAGAGTGGGATATCATGCTTGACTAATTTATTGGATTTCTTTGAGATGACAGACTTAGCAGATAGAGGACAGACAGTGGACGTCATCTACCTGGATTTCAGGAAGGCAGTTGGCACTGTCCCACATAACAGGCTACTACAGAAAGTCCAAGTCCATGGGATAGATGGGAATGTATTACCATGGTCTGGAAAATGGTTGGTTGGTAGGCAACAAGTAGTACTGCATGGGCAAGTATCTGGTTGGCAGCCAGTTACCAGAGGAGTGTCATATGTTTCAGTGTTGGAGCCACTGTTGCTTATAATTTTTATAAATGATTTAGAGGAGGGAATTGTGTCCAAAATGTCCACATTTGCAGATGATACCAAATTGGAAGCAATGACAAATGATGAATATCAATGTGTACAAATTCAAAAGGATCTTGACAAGCTTGTTCAGTGGGCGAAGAAATTATAGATGCAATTCAATACATGCAGATATAAGGTTATGAGGAAAGGCTAATGTGCATTATGTGCTAAAAGGGAATGTACTTGAGGTATCAGAGCAAGAGAGAGAACTTGGGGTTTTAGTGGACAGGTCAATAAAACCATCAGCACAATGTTCCCAGGCTGTTAAAAAAGCAAACAGTATGTTGGAATGCATAGTAAGGGATATAACATATTAATCCAGAGAGGTCATTTTAAAACTGTGTTTGGCACTGGTGAGATAACATCTGGAGTACAGTGGCCAGGAGTGGTTTTCCTATTACAAAAAAGGGTATTGAGTTATTAGATGGGAGTGCTACATGGTTGATCACAGAACTTAAGGGAAAGACACATGAGGATGGATGGACCACCTTTTCTTTATGGAAAGTAACATAGAAACATAGAAGATAGGAGCAGGAGTAGGCCATTCGGCCCCTCGAGCCTGCTCCGCCATTTAATGAGATCATGGCTGATCATCCACATTCTGTACCCTGTCCCTGCTTTCTCCCCATATCCTTTGATCCCTTTAGCCTTAAGAAATATATCTAACTCCTTCTTGAATATATTTAATGAATTGCGCTCATCTGCCTTTTGCGGTAGAGAATTCCACAGGTTCACCACTCTCTGGGGGAAGAAATTCCTCCTCATCTCTGTCCTAAATGGCTTACCCCTTATCTTTAGACTGTGACCCCTGGTTCTGGACTCCCCCACCATTGGGAACATCCTTCCTGCATCCAGTCTGTCTAGTCCTGTTAGAATTTTATAAGTTTCAATGAGATCCCCTCTCATTCTTCTAAACTCCAATGAATATAAACCCAATTGACCCAATCTCTCCTCATACGTCATTCCTGCCATCCCAGGTATCAGTCTGGTGAATCTTCACTGCACTCCCTCCATGGCAAGAACATCCTTCCTCAGATAAGGTGACCAAAACTGCACACGATACTCAAGGTGTGGTCTCACCAAGGCCCTGTACAACTGCAGCAAGACATCCTTGCTCCTGTACTCGAATCCTCTCGTTATGAAGGCCAACATACCATTTGCCTTCTTAACTGCCTGCTGCACCTGCATGCTTACCTTCAGCGACTGGTGCACAAGGACACCCAGGTCTCGTTGCACTTCCCCTTCTCCCAATCTATTGCTGTTCAGATAATAATCTGCCTTCCTGTTTTTGCCACCAAAGTGGATAACCTCACATTTATCCACATTATACTGCATCTACCATGCATCTGCCCAATCACCCAACCTGTCCAAATCATACTGGAGTTTCTCGGCATCCTCCTCACAGCAAACATGCCCACCCAGCTTTGTGTCGTCTGCAAACTTGGAGATATTACATCTAATTCCCTCATCTAGATCATTAATATATATTGTGAATAGCTGGGTCCTAGCACCGATCCCTGCGGCACCCCACTAGTCACTGCCTGCCACTCGGAAAAAGACCCATTTATTTCAACTCTTTGCATCCTGTCTGCCAACTAGTTCTCTATCCAAGTCAATACCTTAGCCCCCAATCCCATGTGCTTTAACTTTACACGCTAATCTCTTATGCGGGACCTTATCGAAAGCCTTCTGAAAGTCCAAATACACCACATCCACTGGTTCTCCCTTATCTATTCTACCAGTTACATCCTCAAAAAATTCCATTAGATTAGTCAAGCACGATTTACCTTTTGTAAACCCATGTTGACTTTGTCCGATCCAGTCACTGTTTTCCAAGTGCTCTGCTATTACATCTTTTATAATGGGCTCTAGCATTTTCCCCACTTCCGATGTCAGGCTTACCAGTCTATAATTCCCCGTTTTCTCTCTACCACCTTTTTTATATAGTGGGGTTACATTAACTACCCTCCAAGCCATGGGAACTCTTCCAGAGTCTATAGAATTTTGGTAGATGACCAGCAATGCATCTACTATTTCTAGGGCCATTTCCTTAAGTACCCTAGGATGTAGATTATCAGGCCCTGGGGATTTATCAGCCTTCAATGACGTCAATTTCCCTAACACCATTTCCCTACAAATACTGATTTCATTCAGTTCCTCCCTCTCATCAGACCCTATGTTCCCCGACATCTCTGGGAGGTTATTTGCGTCCTTTGTGAAGACAGAACCAAAGTATGTATTTAATTGGTCAGCCATTTCTTTGTTCCCCATTATAAATTCCCCTGATTCTGACTGCAAGGGACCTACGCTTGACTTCACCAATCTTTTTCTCTTCACATATCTATAGAAGCTTTTACAGTCAGTTTTTATGTTCCCTGCAAGCTTACTCACATACTCTATTTTCCCTCTCTTAATTAACCCTTTTGTCCTCCTTTGCTGAATCCTAAACTGCTCCCAATCCTCAGGTTTGTTGCTTTTTCTGGCCAATTTATATGTCCTCTCCTTGGATCTTATGTTATCCCTAATTTCCCTTGTTAGCCACGGTTGCGCCACCTTTTTTGTTTTATTTTTATGCCAGACAGAAAGAGAAGACTGAGAGGCAATATGACAGAAGTATTTAAAATTATGAAAGGTTTGGACAAATTGGATCCAAGTAAGCTTTCCTGCTGTGTACAGAATGTAAGCACAAGGTATCATATTAACAAAATTAAGGACAACAAAATAAAATAGGAAGTGCAGGAGGAACTTTCTTTTACAATAAGGCTGTTAGATATGTGGAACAAGAAATCTTAATGGATTTCAAGAAGGAACTAGATTGGTTCTTGTCATCAAATGGAACTCAGGATTATTATAAATGCATTAAGGGAATACTGTGGATGATATGAAGGTCTTCTCCTGCCTGAAGCTGTAACTCTGTTACAATGTTACCATGTCAGTGCTCCAGGTCATTATAATGACATGTGGTCTGACATTTGCAGCAGTGTGGAGATAACACCAGCTCTTTGCTGGCATTACTACTTCTTTACTTGTATCTCTAAAGAAAGCAAAAGTGCTGTAATTGTTTACTGGAAACAAAACGGATTTGAAGGTTTAGTTGGCCAGGTGCAGATGGTAAGCTGTGTTTCACTGGATGCCTGCTACATAGTCCAAACACCCGAAAAACAAATGTTTTACACGTTTATACAAATATTCAAATTATTTCCAAACAATATGAAGATATAATACTATAAAGAAACCACAGCTAGTTATGAACCAACATAACATTAAAGCAATCAGCTAGTCCAACAAATGGTGCACTTGTGCCTAAAGTTTCCCCTTTAGTCAGTGGCCAATGTTTGCTGTGCCTTCAAGGGATGCACTGAACAAAGACTGGGGGTTCCTCACAGAACGAGTGAAAATTAGAGACTGAGCCACAGCGAACAGCTTTTGTGGACTTCCTAGCAGTTCGTTTAAGACCAGTAATAACATAAGAATTGCAAGTTTTGACAGAAACAGAGCCCTACCTTGCTTCAAACTGTAAAATCTCTTACTTTTTATATGAAATGTTAGATAGGCGTATATATTATGTATTTAAACTTGAACTCCGTTGTCTGCATTCTGAAAAGAATTCCTTTGTCTTGACCCCTGGGGTAAAGTAATACACAAATGCTTGCTGGGGATAACTGCTAGATTCACAGCGAGGTTGCCTGTCACTGTTAATAAAGCAGCTAGAATCAGAATCCAATCTGATCAAGTTGGATTGGCTAGTACCTCAGGTTTCCAAAATAACAATCATGTAGGCAAGTTGGCCATGGTGGGGGTAGATGGAAATCATTGTCTGTGATTGCCACAACCATAAAAGGGATTATCATGTCAGATGGAAATTCAAATAGGCTCTGAGCTCGATTTTGCCATTGGGGGCAGGCTGGGGTGTGTCAGGTGGTTTTCGTGTCAGGACCCCGACTCCGATGTGAAGTGGGAAAAAAGTGCGATTTTGCATGTGGAAACCCCTGGCCCAATGAGTCTTTTCATACAGAAAGTCGCCTCCGATGACGTCATCAATGCTGCTAGATTTAAGGCCTGCAAGCAGCCTTGCTTCCTCTGGAGACTTTAAACTTTATGCCCATTGTTGTGATCGCTTCATTCAGCAACTATGTCCAGCAGTAGGCCAAAGTGTGCTCCAAGGTTCGATGAGGCCTCCCTCCAAGCTCTGGGGAGGGAGCAAGATCAAATAAGGAGGTGCTCTTCCCTTCCTCAGGGAGGAAAAAGCCTCCCCAGCAGACTAAAGCTGTGTGGCTGCAAGTGGCCCAGGAGATCAACTCAATCTCTATGTGCCGCAGAACCTGGCTGCAGTGCAGGAAGAAGTTTCATAGAATCATAGAAAGTTACAGCACAGAAGCAGCCCATATCGGCCCATCGTGTCCGCGCCGGCCAACAAAGAGCTATCCAGCCTAATCCCACTTCCCAGCTCTTGGTCCGTAGCCCTGCAGGTTAGAGCATTCCAAGTGCGCATCCGAGTACTTTTTAAATGTGGTTAGGGATCTTGCCTCTACCACCCTTTCAGGCAGTGAGTTCCAGACCCCCACAACCCTCTGGGTGAAGAAATTTCCCCTCAAATCCCCTCTAAACCTTCCACCAATTACTTTAAATCTGTGCCCCCTGGTTTTTGGCCCCTCTGCTAAGGGAAAAAGTTCTTTCTATCCACTTTATCTATGCCCCTCATAATTTTATACACCTCAATAAGGTCTCCCCTCAACCTCCTCTGTTCCAAGGAAAACAGACCCAGTCTATCCAGTCTTTCCTCATAGCTAAGATTCTCTACTCCCGGCAACATCCTTGTAAATCTCCTCTGTACCCTCTCTAGTGCAATCACATCTTTCCTGTAATGTGGTGACCAGAATTGCACGCAGTACTCTAGCTGAGGCCTAACTAGTGTTTTATACAGCTGAAACATAACCCCCCTGCTCTTGTATTCTATGCCCAGTCTAATAAAGGCAAGCATTCCGTATGCCTTTTAAACCACCTTATCTACTTGGCCTGCTACCTTCAGGGATCTGTGGACATGCACTCCAAGGTCCCTTTGTTCCTCTACACTACTCAGTGTCCTACCATTTAATGTGTATTTCCTTTCATTGTTAGCCCTCCCCAAATGCATTACCTCACACTTCTCCGGATTGAATTATATTTGCCACTGTTCTGCCCACCTGACCAATTTATTGATATTTTCCTGCAGTCTACAGCTTCCTTCTTCAGTATCAAGCACACAGCCGATTTTAGTATCATCTGCAAACCTCTTAATCATACCCCCTATATTCAAGTCAAGATCGTTGATATATACCACAAAAAGCAAGGGACCTAGTACTGAGCTCTGTGGAACCCCACTGGAAACAGCCTTCCAGTCACAAAAACACCCATCAACTATTACCCACTGCTTTCTGTCTCCGAGCCAGTTTTGAATCCAACATGACACTTCATGACCAGTCTGCCATGTGGAACCTTATCAAAAGCCTTGCTAAAGTCCATATACACTACATCAAATGCACTACCCTCATCTACCCTCCTTGTTACTTCCTCAAAAAATTCAATCAAGTTTGTCAGACACGACCTTCCCTTAACAAATCTGTGCTGACTATCCTTGATTAATCAGTGTCTTTCTAAATGAAGATTTATCCTGTCCTTCAGAATTCTTTCCAATAATTTTCCCACCACCGAGGTTAGGCTGACTGGCCTGTAATTACTCGGTCTATCCTTTTCTCCCTTTTTAAACAAGGGTTCCACATTAGCAGTCCTCCAGCACCACACCTGAAGCCAGAGAGGATTGAAAAATGGTGGTCAGGGCCTCTGCTATCTCCTCTTTTGCTTCGCTTAACAGCGTGGGATACATTTCATCTGGGCCTGGGAATTTATCCACTTTTAAAGCTGCTAAATCCCTTTATACTTCCTCTCTCGCTATGTTTATTTCATCTAATATTTCAAGACCTTCTCTGCACAGGAAAAGTGAGTTTGACTTTCCCATCACCCTCAATCTGATCCCCATCGCCTCTCCTCACCAACACTGTGCTTTGCCAACCTCTTCCTCCACATCCCACTTGACACTTACATCCCTGCACCCTTACCCATTCCCTCTTGCTCTATGGTCACATTCACTTAACTGTTGGACCATGCAGCCCTCACACTCCCTATCACTGTGATGCAATGATGACAACTTACAACACACAGGGAGGGCCCTTTGTCTCCTTCTAAGCATCTATGCTATGGATTCTCTAAACTCACTCCTTCATTCTCACTCAAACTCCATTTGTGTCCCTCATTGCTTGAAAAGAGAGCCCACTATAAGAGGGAAAGAGCGAGGACAGGAGGAGGGCCACCCTCAGTAGCCCAGCTCACCACCTCGGAGGAGGCAGCCCTGGAAATCGCCAGTGTCGAAGATGATTCGCAAGTGGGGTACGGACAGAAGGGCGCATTACAACAAGCTGGTGACAGAATAGTTTGGCATCTCTCACTGACATTGCACGAGTGACTGATAATGATTCTGATGCTCTAACAGATTGACTTATGCTCATCTGCACAATTCAATGTGCATAAAACCTTTACCTCACATCTCTAACTCTTTCCTTTACTCCCCCACAGGATCATCGAAAGCCCCCGTCCCCATTGTCCAGGCAGAACAGCCTGAGCCTCAAGATTCCTCAGAGGAAGCTGCAACTTCTGAGGGCGCAGCGTCAGCAGAATTCAGCGCACCCAGCACCAGCGCAGACACTCACACCTCGGTGGGACCTTCGCGAGATAGAGTAGTATTTTCACCTGGTGTATCACAGCTCACAAGTGAGCATCAGCAGATGGTGGAGACAGGGACAGCAGTGGAGAGTCCTCGTCGGAGGGGGCAGGACTCTGCCAGCTTGGCTCAGCTGCATGTGGACCCTGTGCCTCCGGGTCCATCCAGAAGGAGAGCGGTGCTGGAACTCCAGGAACAGGTGCAGGAGTCTCTGGCAGGTTTTGACTCCAGGGTCGCTGCGAGTGTGGAGCGAATGGAGGAGTCCATTGCGAACATGAGCAGAGCCTTTGTGGATGCATTGGTGCATGAACGCATCACCACGGAAAGGATGGCAACCTCCGTGGAAAGGATGGCTACGGTAGAGGAGAGGATGGCTACGGCCATGGAGGAGCTAAGTCGCCAGAGTGTTGAAAACATGGTCATTGTTCAGAATAGACTGACATCTCTTGAGGAGCGATGGTCAGCTATTGAGCATAGAAACCAGACCTTCATGGAAGTCCTCTGGAGTAGGACTTCCAGTGCAGAAACGGGTCCTCATGGCACCCCTGAAGTGCAACAAGGTGCTGTCAAGCCACTTGCTAGCTCTGAAATGGGGCTGACCCATGAGAGGGATGTTGGCAGACAACAAGAAGTGGGGGTTCCTCTCCTAGCACTCACATGACCATGCCACTGCAAAGCCCTCGGTCAGAGCCCCACCAGAGTCCTCACCCATCTGAGATGGGCATCTCAGCCCCTGCATAGCCGCAGGAGCAGCAGACTGTTGACGAGCCCTCACAGGCTCGCTACCCCAGAGGATGCCCGCCAAAGGTGTCGAGACAGGAGCAGCAAGAAAGTGAGCAAGGGGCCTCCACATCTGCTGAAGCCACAGGGGAAGCACCACGTAGGAGCACGCGCAAGAGGAAGATAAAGCACAAGTAGTAACAAGGGTAGTCACATGGGTGTTCTGTTGTATTGTTTTTTGACAAGCCATTCTTGTAATGTTATGATAAACAGATTTGATGGTAAACTGTTGAAGTTGTGGCCTGTGTCATCTCGCAAATGGGACTTCCACATTGAGGGCTTAGGGCGACTTGCAATTGTCAGTATGGTGGTGAGAGTGATAGGAATCCGCAGCTTCTTGTCCATTGTCGATGCTCTGGTAAGAAGGTGCGAGGCAAAAGTGTTTGATTGTGCAGGCTAAGCAAATCTGGCCAACATGAGTGCATCCCTTGCATCCCGGACAGCAATGTGGTGGCGCGCTGGCGCCTTCTAGCCTGTGCAGCTTCAGGTGGATGAGCAGCAGCTTGGCGCTCCTGTTGTTGGTGCTGCTGTTGTTCATGGTTCTGCTGCTGCAGTGGCTAGTCTTCATCCGAATCTGATGTCCAGGAGGAAAATAAATAAATGGTTCCTGTGCTTCTGGTATATGCCTCAGTTGAGGAAGCGCTCATTCAAGGTGGGGAGAGGGGTTTCCCAGGAGGTCACACTGGAGATGGGTGTCAGGTTCTAATCTTCTACAACAATGAGTATGCCTGCTAAAAGTTCCCCCAGACCTGAGACAACAAAGTTCTGCCATCTGCAAATGATCATTGGTGAAAACTCCTGTTTAATTGTAGAGCTGCAGTTAGTAAGCAATCCACTTGTGAGGCCGCCAGAATTAACTGGCGTGTTCCAGAGGAGACGTGCAGGATGGGGGAAATGTGGTAAAATCAGAAAGGCCTCTCAAAATGGGATTATAGAGGCAATTAACTGGTTGTTAAGGGCCTTAAGGACCTATCCCGCCTCTTGGAGGCGGGATGGAAACAGGGTTTGAAACCCCAATTCTGGAAAAACTGCTCGGAGGCGGGCTGGAGGCAGGATCGGAGCCACCTGCCACTTTTGGCGATTTTAACACCTCACACGCCTCCAATCCCGCCTCCTCGGCCCTGGCAAATTCGAGCCCTTTGTTTCAGACCTGGCCAAGAAAATTACTCTCTTGTCAGCCAAGGCACTGCAATTCATATCCCATGCATTTGAATGGTAGAAATAAGTAACATTCGAATCACTTACCTATTGGAAAGAATCTGGGTCATCGTCAAAGAAACATACTTTGATGTGGAGTATCAAAAGCCTTCTTGGAGTAGTCTAAGTTTTCCTTATTCTGCAGCCCTCTCCTCCCACCCCCATTTCTAACTGGCCATCGCCTGCAGAATGCCATTGATATGGAAGCTGTCTGAATGGTTTGAATGTTCTTCAATGCAGGTTGAAGGGAGTGGGGAAGGATGTAACAAGGACTGTTATGCAGAGGAGCTCTATTTATGTTCTCAGGACAGGGGTGTGAGAAGCTCAGTGGAATCACTGAGCTATGAGCTGATCCCTGACATCTTTGGCTGCAAGGTGCTGATGTGGCCCTCCTTCTTTTGCTACTGCTTCTCCTTCCCCAGGTCTTCCTCATCTGATGATGGCATCTACTGCTCTGACTCCTTCAAATGCAGGTCTTTCAGCAGTGCAATGTTGTGCAGTATGCAGCAGACCATAACGATGTGTGACACTCAATCTGGGGCATATTGCAGCAAACCCCACCCCCTCCCCCCGAGCAGTCCAGACACCTAAACCTCTGTTTGAACATTCGCATTGTGTACTCTATAAGGGTCCTGGTTGTGCCCTGGCTTCAATTGTTTCTGTGCTGCTCGGGCTACACAGGGGTGTCATCAAGCCGGTCTGCAGGGGATATCCCTTGTTCCAAGCAGCCACGAGCTCTGTTCTGTTGACTCTTGAGATCAGTGGGGAAGAGGATTTACATGCTCAGCCCTGGCAAAGAGGGCATTGATCCACGGTTTAATACAGCTAATAATATAGAATACGTAATGCCCACATTAATACACCACCCTATAACATTATCCGGTGTCAGCTGTGGCTCAGTTGGTAGCACTCTCGCCTCTGAGTCAGAAGGTTGTGGGTTCTACGCTGACACTCCAGTGCAGTACCGAGGGAGTGCTGCACTGTCAGTGGTGCTGTCTTTTGGATGAGATGTTAAGTCGAGGCCCTGTCTGCTCTCTCATGTGGGCATAAAAGAAGAAGAGCAGGGGAGTTATCCCCAGTGTCTTGGCTAATATTTTTATCCCTCAATCAACATCTCTAAAGCAGATTATCTGGTCATTACCACATTGCTGTTTGTGAGAGCTTGCTGTGCACAAATTGGCTGCTGCATTTCCTACATTACAACAGTGACTACACTTCAAAAAGTACTTAATTAGCTGTAAAGCACTTTGGGATGTCCGGTGGTCGTGAAAAGTGCTATAGAAATGCAAGTCTTTCTTTCTTTCTTAGCTGTGAACTGCAGACTGAGAGATGTGGCTGATGTCCCCTGAAGCAGACGGAAAGGATCCAGTGGCATAAAAAATTCAGGGCTGTGATTACTTTGAGGTTCATTGGCATGGCATGACCCCTCTGATCCAGCAGGCAGTAGAGGTCAGCGACAGCCTCCCTGGAGAAACACAGCTTTTTCCAGCTCCTCGGAGGTCTAAAAAAATGACTGTTGGTTTCTAAAACTTTGTGCGAGGTATGGCCTCCTGTGTGCAGTTGTTCTGCCCCCACCTTTTGTCTTCTGAGAGGCCCAAGTGCTGATGGTGGTGTTTGCTGAGGCAGCTGTTGCTCCTTCTCCTCCAAGTCTTGCTCCATCCAGAACAAAGAAGCAATAATGCCAGCCATAGTAACCAGCCACAGTAAGTAGAACAATCTGACTACAATAACAACTTGCAATTATATAGCGCCTTCAACATAGTAAAACATCCCAAGGTGCTTCACACAAGCGCTAATCAGACCAAATTTGAAACCGAGCCACATAAGGAGATATTGGGACAGGCGGCCAAAAGCTTGGTCAAAGTGGCAGGTTTTAAGAAGCGTCTTAAAGGAGGAGAGAGAGGTAGAGAGGCGGAGAGGTTTAGGGAGGGAATTCCAGAGCTTTGGACCTTGGCAGCTGAAGGCACGGCCTCCAATGGTAGAGAGATTAAAATCGGGGATGCTCAAGAAGCCAGAATCAGAAAAGCGCAGAGATCTCAAAGGTTGTAGGCAATGTTCTTCTAATTATTTTTTGTGGCTGCGCAGCTTAAAGGGAATAAAAACAGAAAATGCTGGGAATACTCAGCAGGTCAGGCAGCATCTGTGGTGAGAGAAACAGAATTAACATTTCAGATCGATGCCCTTTCATCAGAATTGGAAAAAGTTGGAGATGTAACAGATTTTAAGCAAGTGCTGGGGCAGGCAAAGGGGGGAGGGGAGGAAAGAAGAAAAGGGAAGGTCTGTGATAGGGTAAAAGACAGGAGTGATTAAATGACAAAAGGTATGAGAGAAACAGAGTTAACGGAGTCGATTTTCATTGACCCGTGGAGTCGGGATTGGAGGCGTGCGGGGGGTTAAAGTCCCGAATTTGGAGGTCCCGACACCATCCCGCCCCCAAGTAAGTTTCAAAGGAGGCGGGTACCCACCCTGCACTGGGACCCGCCTACCCGAGGCGGGAAGGGATTAGTGCCAATTAACTGCCTGTTAACAGGTAGTTAACAGGCAGTTTTTGACCTAATCTCTATTTTAAAGCTTGAACTGTGGGATTCCCGACAGCTCCAAACCACGCCAAGTTAGAGGAGTCGGGCCATCGGGTTGAAGGACTTGGAGGGGTTGAGATGTCGGTGTTCAGGTGAGTGATGTGTGCATGAGTGCAAAGGTAAGTGTGTTTGGTGTGTCTAAAGTGTGTAAAGAAGTTTAAATGACCTGTACTTACCTTTACAACCGTCCATCATCTAACTGGCACAGAAAGCCAAATGGCTGCGATCTGTCAAAAGTGACAGCCTGCAGCTTTCTGTGCCAGTGAGATTTCTAACTGAGTCTGTGTAGAAGGACTCAGGTTAGAAGTAAGACTGTCAGTGTTTGACAGCTTCAAACAGCTGTGAAACACTGATATTTCATCTGTCAAAACATCTTGACAGATGAAATTTCAGTCTGTGATGTCACCTGTTGCCGGATGACCCTTAATTGGCCTGCTGAGCCCACTGGGTGGGCTCAACAAGGTCAATCAAGTTAAAATCGCGTGGATTGGCCGCATCTCGATGGAGGCGGGACTACAACCCCGAAAGTTGTAATCCCGCCTCCTTCCCGACTTCTGAATGAAAATCACCCCCAACGTTTCAAGTCGATGAGCTTTCGTCATTTAATTACTCCTGCCTTCCACCCTATCACAGACCTTCCCTTTTCTTCTTTCCTCCCCTCCCCCTTTCCCTGCCACTGCACTTGCTTAAAATCTGTTACAGCTCTAACTTTTTCCAGTTCTGACGAAAGGTCATTGACCTGAAACGTTAACGCTGTTTCTCTCTCCACAGATGCTGGCTGACCTGCTGATTATTTCCAGCATTTTCTGTTTTTCTGTTTTTATTTCAGATTTCCAGCATCCACAGTATTTTGCTTTTGTATTGCAGCTTAAAGGGAACATTGGTTGTAAGGCTGGAGGAGATAGGGAGGGGCGAGGCCATGGAGGGATTTGGAAACAAGGATGAGAATTTTAAAATCGCGGCGTTGTCAGACCGGGAGCCAATGTAGGTCAGTGAGCACAGGGGTGATGGGTGAACGGGAATTGGTGCCAGTTAGGATACGGGCAGCATAATTTTGGATGAGCTCAAGTTTATGGAGGGTGGAAGAGGGGAGGTCAGCCCAGAGAGTGTTGGAATAGCCAAGGCTAGAGGTAATAAAGGCCTGGATTAACTAAATGGTTGTAAGGCAACAAAAGTGTACAAGTAGTGATCTGGAAGCTGGCAACTCTCATGGCAAACCAGATATCTGCAATTTCAGGGTTAAATGCAGTGGGGGCGGATAGGACATCATTTTAATGACCCCGCTTGCCCGGGGTGGGTACCTGACATGCAGCTAAAAACTGATGAGTTAAAGTGGTGCGGGGTGGGAATGGTGCGGGGAGCCCCCAGAAACAATTTGTACCCCTCACCTGCCGGTGGGCTGAGTTAAAATCGGCACTTATGTTTTTTGCCTGAGTCCAAGTAACCTCCGGTCTGAAATGTTCTGTGTAAAAGGGTAACTGGTAATTCTGTGGCATGCTGCTTGCTCTCATTCCTCTATCCACATGAAAAATATAGACTTTGGATTATAGGAAACCCAAGGCAGCCTATGGAAACTGTACAGTTCTGTGAGCCTGAATTGTCACACTACTTTTGTTTAATAGCCTGAAAATTGAAAGCACTGCAAGTCAGGCTTGCTGACCTCCATGCTTAATTCTTCAATTTGCACACCAGTTGAGTAAGATTTTAGGCTATGAGTAGTGTCTCACAGTTTCAGGGCTATACTGATAATGTATTCCACAGACCCACAGCAATGTGGTTGATTCTTAACTGCCCTCAGCAAAGCCCTAGCAAGCCACTCAGTTGTATCAAACCACTACGAAAACTTACAATAAGAATAAAACTGGATGGACCACCTGGCATTGACCTAGGCATCGGATTCAGACGCGACAACGGCACACCCAGCCCAGTTGACCCTGCAAAATCCTTCTCACTAACATCTGGGGTCTTGTGCCAAAATTGGGAGAGATGCCCCACAAACTAGTCAAGCAACAGCCTGGCATAGTAATACTCAAAGAATCATACCTTTCAGCTAACGTCCCAGACACTTCAATCACCATCCCTGGATATGTCCTGTCCCACCAGCAGGACGACCAAGCAGAGGTGGCAGCACAGTGGTATACAGTCGGGAAGGAGTGGCTCTGGGAGTCCTCAACATTGACTCCGGACCCCATGAAGTCTCATGGCATCAGGTCAAACATGGGCAAGGAAACCTGTTCATTGCCATCTACTGCCCTCCCTCAACTGATGAATCAATACTCTTCCACGTTGAACACCACTTGGAAAAAGCACTTAATATAGTAAGGGCACAGAATGTACTCTGGGTAGGGGACTTCAATGCCTATCACCAAGAGTGGCTCGGTAGCACCACTACTGACTGAGTTGGCCGAGTCCTGAGGGCATAGCTGCCAAACTGGACACGCGGCAGGTGGTGAGAGAAACAACACGAGGGAAAAACCTACTTGACCTCGTCCTCGCCAATCTACCTGTCGTAGATGCATCTGTCGATGCCAGTATTGGTAGGAGTGACCACCACACAGTCATTGTGGAGACAAAGTCCCGTCTTCACACTGAGAACAACCTCCAGCGTGTTGCATGGCACTACCAATGTGCAAAAGAGGATTTTTACAGATCAGATCTAGCAGCTCAAAACTGGGCATCCATGAGGCACTGTGAGCCATCAGCAGCAGCAGAATTGTATTCCACCACAATCTATAGCCTCATGGCCCAGCATATCCCTCACTCTACCATTACCATCAAACCAGGGGACCAACTCTTGTTCAATGAAGAGTGTAAAAGAGCTTGCCAGGAGCAGCACCAGGTGTACCTAAAAATGAGGTGCCAACCTAGTGTAACTACAACACAGGACTACATGCATGCTAAACAGCGGAAGCAGCATGCTATAGAAGTGGCTAAAACGATCCCACAACCAATAGATTTGATCAAAGCTCTGCAGTCCTACCACATCCAGTCATGAATGGTGGTAGACAATTAAACAACTAATGGAAGGAGGAAGCTCCATGAACATCCTCAATGATGGCAGAGCTCAACACGTGAATGCAAAAGACAAGTCAGAAGCATTCGCAACCATCTTCAGCCAGAAGTGGTGAGTGGATGATACATCTTGACCTCTTCCTGAGGTCCCCACCATCACAGAAGCCAGACTTCAGCCAATTCGATTCACTCCACATGAGATCAAGAAACGGCTGAGCACACTGGATACGGCAAAGGCTTTGGGCCGCGACAACATTCCGGCTATCGTGCTGAGGACTTGTGCTCCAGAACCAGCTGCACTTCTAGTCAAGCTGTTCCAAAACAACTTCAACACTGGCATCTACCCGACAAAGTGGAAAATTGCCCAGGCATGTCCTGTTCACAAAAAGCAGGACAAATCCAATCCAGCCAAATACCTCCCCAAGAGCCTGCTCTCAATCATCAGGAAAGTAGTGGAAAGTGTCATTGACAGTGCCAACAAGCAGCACTTAGTCACCAATAACCTAACCGATACCCAGTTTGGGTTCTGCGAGGCTCACTCGGCTGCAGACCTCATTACAGCCTTAATCCAAACATGGACGAAAGAGATGAATTCCAGAGGTGAGGTGAGAGTGACTGCCAAAGAGCCCTAGTAAAACTGAAGTCAATGGGAATCGGGGGGAAAACTTGCCACTGGCTGGAGGCATACCTAGCACAAAGGAAGATGCTTGTGTTTGTTGGAGGCCAATCATCACAGCCCCAGCACATCGCTGCAGTAGTTCTTTAGGGCAGTGTCTTAGGCCCAACCATCTTCAGCTGCTTCACCAATGACCTTCCCTCCATCATAAGGTCAGAAGTGGGGATGTTTGCTGATAATTGCAAAGTGTTCAGTTCCATTTGTAATTCCTCAGATAATGAAGCAGTCCATGGCGATATTTAGCAAGACAACATCCAGGCTTGTTCTGATAAGTGGCAAGTAACATTCGCGCCACACAATTGCCAGACAATGGACATCTCCAACAAGAGAGAGTCTAAGCACCTAACCAAGACATTCAATGGCATTTCCATCACCAAATCCCCCACCATCAACATCCTGGTGGTCACCATTGACCAGAAATTTAACTGGACCAGCAACATAAATACTGTGGCTACAAGAGCAGGTCAGAGGCTGGGTATTCTGCGGTGAGTGACGCACCTCCTGACTCCCCAATGCCTTTCCACCTCCTTTAAGGCACAAATCAGGTGTGTGATGGAATATGCTGCACTTGCCTGGATGGGTGCAGCTCCAATGACACTCAAGAAGTTCAACACCATCCAGGACAAAGCAGCCCGCTTGATCGACACCTCATCCACCACCTTAAACATTCACCCCCTCCACCACCGGCGCAACATGGCTGCAGAGTATACCATCTACAAGATGCACTGCAGCAACTCTGCAAGACTTCTTCAACAGCACCTCCCAAACCTGCAACCTCTTCCACCTAGAAGGACAAGGGCAGCAGGCGCATGGGAACACCATCACCTCCAAGTTCCTCTCCAAGTCACAGACCATCCTGACTTGGAAATATATCGCTGTTCCTTCATCATCACTGGGTCACAATCCAGGAATTCCCGACCTAACAGCACTGTGGGAGTACCTTCATCACACGGACTGCAGCGGTTCAAGAAGGCAGCTCATCACCACCTTCTCAAGGGCAATTAGGGATGGGCAATAAATGCTGACCGTGGCAGAGACTCCCACATCCCATGAATGAATAAATTAAAAAGAAAGAAAGACTTACATTTATATAGCGCCTTTCATGACCACCGGACATCTCAAAGCACTTTACAGCCAATGAAGTACATTTCTGGAGAGTAGTCACTGTTGTAATGTGGGAAACGCGGCAGCCAATTTGCACACAGCAAGCTCCCACAAACAGCAATGTGATAATTATTATGTCTGTGTATAATTGAGACACGGACGGCAGGAGTTGATTATAACAAGTCTTTACTGAATGGAGACAACTTGGCACTGAAACGACAGAAGGCTGCTAGTGCCTTTTATACAGGGGTGGTCACTGCCGGTACTGCAGTCTGAGACCAGTTATTCCCTTAAAGGTACATACACAACAATTCCTCCACTTTTAGATAAACAGTACATAACATTCATTTAACAACTAAATGATAACTAATTACAATTACAATTACGGTTGCTAGATACATTGGTTGAGGTTAAGCAATTATAAGTTCAGTCTTTGAGGAGGCTTCCTGATTCTGCCTGGATAACACCTCTTTGGGGTATCAGGTTCTTCTGGTAAGGTTGAGTCGGGATCAATGTCGTTGTTTGGTTCGTCTGCTTCCAATATCACCGATTCTGTGGTAGATGCAATTGGTACTTCGGTTTCATCGCCAGGTGTATCAGATCGTGGTGTGGAGTTGACGTTTTCCAGTGACTCTAGAATCTGGTCAGCATGGCGTCTTACAATGCTCTCTCCAATGTCCACGGTATACATGAGAGGTCCTTGCCGTGTACAGATCGTTCCTGGCTGCCATTTCTCTGTGCGGTAGTCCCTGGCCAAAACTGGTTGACCTATCTTAAAACTCCTGGTCGGCCTTTCATTCATATTCTGAAACTGCCTGTTCTCCACATCTCTTCTGATGTTCGGCTTAACCAAATCCAAGCAGCATCGTAGTCTTCAATTGAAGAACATCATGGCAGGAGTTTGGTTGGTAACTGCATGTGTCGCATTCCGGTAGGCAAACAAGAAGTTGTCCACCTTGTGTTGTAGGGGTATATCTTCATTACACATTGCCTTGATAGCCTTCTTGAATGTTTGAACAAACCTCTCGGCCAATCCATTAGTGGCTGGATGATATGGGGCGGATGTGTAATGCTTAACACCATTGTTCTTTAAAAACCTCCGGAACTCTTCAGACACAAACTGTGGTCCATTGTCAGAGCAAATCTGTTCAGGCAGCCCATTCCTGGCGAATATGGTTCGTAAGACTGTGATAGTTTTTTCTGTGGTGGTTGAGGACATTTTTATTACCTCTGGCCACTTTGAATGTGCATCCACCGCAATTAAAAACATCGAGTCCATGAAGGTGAGAATACCAAGGTCAAGGAAATAGAAACAAGAAACTGTGAAGGCAGCAAGAAGTAAAATAAAAAGGCTAAGCTGATCTTTGGCTGCTAATATGGCTGGCGCCCACAATGTCACACCTTGCTGCTAGGAACAATGTAAGGCAGTGTGCAGAAGTTATACAGACAATAGGCGATCAGAAAACGCATTACCATGATTGCAAATGCATTACCATAATGTTTAGGTGATCATGAACACATTACCAGGATGTTTACTTAGCTGTAACCCATTCAGTTAAATGTGACTTCTTTATTTCAAACTGCCAGGCCAGGAAATCAAATTAAATGTATACGTGCACAGCTCAGGATTGGTGCAGGAATATATGAGGTGTTAATGTCTTCTCAAATGCAAGTATAATAATGTAGCACACTGTATGACAAATTGCTTGCTCTGTTGGGTTCGTCAGACTCTTGCAGGTGTCGGTGCCGACATTTCAGAGTAAGACTCTGCGGAAAATAAATCGTTTGAATTCTCCAGTTGCATTCGACTCAGTGATTACTGAACCAGACTGAGGGTAAAAGAATCCGTTCTATCAAAGGGACCAGCAAAATCAATGTGCACCCTTTGCCATGGAGATGAGGGCCTCTCCCATGGATGTAGAGGGGCTTGTGGTGGGGCGTTTTGGACCTTCTGGCATCCTGTACATCTCTTGGTCATCTCTTTGATTTCTCTATCGATTCCCGGCCACCACACAAACGCTCTGGCTAAGTTCTTCATTTTTACCCCTCCCAGATGACCCTCATGAAGCTCATTGAGCATTCTATCCTTCAATTTGGGTGGAATTACTACTCTGGATCCACACATCAAGGTTCCTCTGCACACTGACAGCTGTTCTCTTCTCGGCGAGAATGCTGGCAGCAGTGGTTCGCCATGTGCTGGCCATCCCTTCACCGTTAAATCATAGACCCAGGATAGTGTCAGGTCATTTCGTGTTTCCTTTTCTATGTTTGCATTCGTCACAGGGAGACATTCGACTATGGTCGAGTGGAATATCTCCACTGGATCCACTGCAAGTTCTTCTTCCACCGTCGGCAACGGTAGGCGCGACAATCCATTAGCATTCCCATGCTGTTTAGTTCCTTTGTACTCGATGTCATATTGGTGTGCCCCTAGGAAAAGGGACCACCTCTGTAGCCGTTGTGCTGTCATTATCGGTACGCCCTTCTGAGGGTTGAAAATGGAGACAAGAGGTTGATAATCAGTTAGTAGAGTAAATTTT
Organism: Somniosus microcephalus; assembly: GCF_052327205.1. Lineage (NCBI taxonomy): Eukaryota > Metazoa > Chordata > Chondrichthyes > Squaliformes > Somniosidae > Somniosus > Somniosus microcephalus. The sequence goes on along the minus strand of NC_140987.1, from coordinate 95,547,142 downwards.
TGACCGTGCAGGTAGTGATTGAACTTCTTCACCCCCCACACCAGGCTGAGGGCCTCTCTGTCAATCTGGGCGTAGTTACGCTCGGCTGAAGTTAACGAGCGTGACGCAAAAGCTATCGGCCTCTCTAACCCATCAAGAAATTTATGTGACAGTACCGCCCCAATGCCGTAGGGAGACGCATCACACGCCAGTCTTATCGGTAGTGATGGGTTGTAGTGAGCCAATACTTCTCTTGAAGTGATTAAGTCCTTACTCTTCTGAAAGGCCCGCTTACATTCATTGCTCCATTTCCATGCTACTCCCCTTCGTAGTAGGGCATTCAGTGGGTGCAGAATTGTGGACAAATTCAGTAAAAACTTATGGTAGTAATTCACCAATCCGAGGAATGACCTCAGTTGCGACATATTTTCAGGCGCTGGGGCCTTAACTACCGCTTCAATTTTGTCAGGGGACTTATGTAACCCCTCTTCATCAATCACGTGGCCACAATACGATATCTGTTTCTTAAAAACTCGCACTTGGGGCGATTGGCTCGTAGCCCATGTTCACGTAGTCTAGTGAGCACCTGTTCTAGGTTGTCAAGGTGTTCACTGTCATCTTCACCTGTCACGAGGATATCGTCCAAGTAACACTGAGTCCCCGGAATCCCTTGCAGGACTTGTTCCATCGCTCTTTGCCATATCGCCGGAGCTGATGCTACTCCGAATACTAGTCGATGATACTGGTAAAGACCTTTGTGAGTGTTTATCGTGAGATACTTCCTAGAGGATTCTTCAACCTCCATCTGCAAATATGCTTGTGCTAGGTCAATTTTTGTATCCTCCAGATAGTGAGGCGAAGATATCTTCTATCCTTGGAAGAGGATATTGTACTGTGTGAAGGACTGGGTTCACCGTCACCTTGAAGTCCCCACAGATGCGAACCTTCCTTGGCTCCTCAGACTTATTGTTTAACGTTTTCTTCATGACAGGAACGATGGGTGTCGCCCACTCACTCCAGTCTACCTTAGATAACACACCTGCATTCTCCAGATTCTCCAGCTCTGCCTCGACGGCTGGGCGAATTGCATATCGTACCGGTCTTGCTTTGAAAAACTTGGGAATTGCATTCTCTTCTATTTTTATCGAGGCGGTTACGCCTTTAAGAGTGCCCAGTTCTTGTTGAAATACCTCTTTGGCGTTAGCTAAGATTGTTGACAATCGTCCAGGAGTGACGTCGTCATCCTTTTTACCAGCCACCGTCATTGCCTGAATGGAGTGCCAGTCTAAGCTTATCTTTCTGATCCATTCACGTCCCAATAACGGTGGTCCACCATCTTGCAGTATGTAGAGATACAATTTCCATATTTTCTTGCCGTTGTATTCGACAGGCACCCTTATTTTTCCTCTGGGGTATACTTTTTGCCCCGTATACGTCCTCAAGACTTTGGATGTCTCTCTCAAGGGTATGTGTGAGAATAGCCGCTCGTAGTCTCGTCAATTCATGACGGTTAGAGCTGATCCTGTATCCAATTCCATTTTGACTTGGGACCCTGCTATCGTGAGGGTGACCCCAATGGTTCGGTGATCCTCTTTTGCGATTACATTGTGAAGTTTTAGACAGCTTAGTCTCTTGTTCCCGGATTCACTATCGCTCATCTGGTCTTTGGAACTACTGTCCGTCATCTTTTGTACTTTCTTGTACGGTTCCTTAGTAGCCTTTTTGTTGTCGTTGGTCTTCTTCCCAGACCTGCAAACTCGTGCAATGTGTCCCATCTTTCTGCATTGCCTGCATATTTTGTCCTTGGACCAGCAGTCCTTCTGGTCATGGGTTGTTCTGCCGCAGCGATAACATTTTGCAAATCCCCATGTCATTTCGTGGGTGCCGTATTCCTGTGGCTTTTGTTGTATTTCCGCAGCTCCCCTGGCTGCTGCTTCATACGATACTGCCACGCTGAAAGCCTTATCTAGCATCAGCTCTTTCTCTGAGAGTAACTTCTTCTGGGTTCCTTCACTTAGGAGTCCACAGACAAATTTGTCCCATAAAGTATCTGCCAGTCCTGCTCCGAACTGGCAGTGCTTTGATAGCTTGCGTAGTTCTGTAAGGTAATCAGCATTGCTCTCATCTTTATGCTGAGTTCTCCTGTGGAATTTAAATCTTTCTGCTATCAGCAGCGGTGCAGGGTTTAGGTGTTCCTGTAGGATAGCAACAATTTCGTTAAAACTCTTCGCCTTCGGTTTGGCTGGAGTAATCAGGTCCCGCAATAGGCCGTACGTTCTTGCGCCCATTAAGTTTAGCAGTACCGATGCCTTTTTCTCATCGGCTATTTCGTTTGCCTCGCAATATACCTCGACTCTTTCCACATACGTGGTCCAGTCTTCTGTTGCATTATCAAAGGCAGTGATATAGCCAGTCTTCGGCATCTTGGAAATCTAAAATGGCACCTCCCGTGCTTTGCCTTCTTCCCCGATTTAACAAAATGGTGCCTCCCACGCTTTGCCTTCTTCCCCGCTGGATTAAGATGGCGCCTCCCGCGCTTTGCCTTCTTCCCCGCTGTTGCTAGCGCTGCTTTCCACGGTTTCCATTGTAAACTGCAGCTCCTCGCGGCTTTCTGCGCATTTAATTTTTTTTATTTCATTATTTTCCCGTCGTCGGAACAACCCTGCGGGACTCTTGCCTCCCTCTTCTTGGGTCTGTACGCTGCCCGGCTTCGTAGCACCGGCCGCGCCCTGTGTGCTCCACCCGCTCTCTCTCTCCTCTTCCCGACAACGCTGCTCGGCCCCGTTGCAAGCCACCCGCTTGAGTTCTAGACCGCCGCAGCCCAGGAAGGATCAGTGTACTACCTGCCACCAGCCCGATTAGCTGAAGCACCGTCGACAGGAACCAAGCCCCACTCTCGACAGCCTCTCCTGCAAATCTTCAACTCCGCTGACTCAGAGGCGGATGCCCACGGTCGACGCCCGTTTCTACTGTTTCTTTCTTCTTTCTGGCCTCGACCTCTGCTCACTTCGCTTCAGGGATGGCTCCCATGAGGTGGTGCAGACTGTAGGTAAGTTTGTATCTGCTCGTCGCCGATATTATGTCCGTGTATAATTGAGACACGGACGGCAGGAGTTGATTATAACAAATCTTTACTGAATGGAGACAACCTGGAACTGAAACTACAGAAGGCTGCTAGTGCCTTTTATACAGGGGTGGTCACTGCCGGTACTGCAGTCTGAGACCAGTTATTCCCTTAAAGGTACATACACAACAATAATGATCAGATAATCTGTTTTTGTTATTTTGATTGAGGGATAAATATTGGGTAGGACACCGGTGATAACTCCCCTGCTCTTCTTCAAAATATTGCCATGGGATCTTTTACATCCACCTAAGAGAGCAGACGGGGCCTCAGTTTAACGTCTCATCTGAAAGATGGCACCTCTGACAGTACAGCATTCCCTCAGCACTGCACTGGAGTGTCAGCCTAGCTTTAGGTGCTCAAGTCCCTGGAGTGAGACTTGAACCCACAACTTTCTGACTCAGAGGCGAGTGTGCTACCCACTGAGCCATAGCTGACACAAAAAAAAGACATAGTAGGTATATGTCGCTGTAATACAGTATTGTTTTCTTTATTAATCAAATTCTTTTTAAGTTTGGGTTCTATAATTAAGTTCATGACCTTTATTTAGAAGGAACAAGAACGCTTAATGTTTTGAGTCACTGCAAAGTAATTATTTGATGTCCGTTGGAAATGCACTGACCTATAATACTTAGTCAACTGACTTCATTTTATTTCTGTTTGATAAAGAAAGAGGGATCGCACAAGAGAAAGAGACCATGGAAGTCAAACTCACAACTATCAATTGGTGCAGTTTTGGTTCCCATTTCCATTACTTACTATCTAGGATAACAACAGAAAATGCTGGAAAAACTCAACAGGTCAGGCAACATCCGTGGACAGAAATTTGTTTCCTGACCTGCTGAGTTTTTCCAGCATTTTCTGTTGTTATTTCGGATTTCCAACATCCGCAGTATTTTGCTAACTTACTATCTAGCATTGTCCAAAGACAAATACTATAATTAGCATGGCAAGCACTCCTGATTTTATCTTAAATAACAACAGAAAATGCTGGAAATACTCAGCAGGCCAGGCAGCATCCGTGGAGAGAGAAACAGAGTTACCGTTTCAGGTCTGGGACCCTTCATCAGAACTGGAAAAAGCTGGAGATGTAACAGATATTAAGCAGGTGCAGAGACGGTGGGGTGGGGGGGGAGTGGGTGGTTAGGAGGGGAGGAAGAAATAGAAAGAACATCCTGTACTTTTGTAAGAGGCAGGAAAGATAAAATGTTGCAAATGGGAATGGCAAAAATCATACTGCATGAAAAATGGGGGCAGGGATAATTATCTGAAATTGTTGAACTCAATGTTGAGTCTGGCAGGCTGCAAAGGGCCCAATCAAAAGATGAGGTGCTGTTCCTCGAGCTTACGTTGAGCTTCATTGGAACAATGCAATAGCCCGAGGACAGAGAGATCAGAGTGGGAGTGAAGCGGTGAATTAAAGTGACAGGCGACCGGAAGCTCAGGGTCACCCGTACGGACTGAACGGAGGTGTTCCGCAAAGCGGTCGCCCAATCTGCGTTTGGTCTCCCCAATGTAGAGGAGACCGCATCGTGAGCAGCGAATACAGTATATTAAATTGCAAGAAGTACAAGTAAATCGCTGTTTCACCTGGAAGGGGTGTTTGGGGCCCTGGACAGTGGGAAGGGAGGATATTGTATTCTTTTTATCCACCTTAGAAGGATGATAGGCTAAGTGGACCCTGTCAGTATTTGATCCCAGGACCAATGCTCAAATGGCCAAGCTATCTAGCATCCCATTTTCATTTAATGCAGTACAAAAACTTTATAGCAACATTTATACGACAATAGACTACTAATATCAGATGTAAACCAAGTATCGATGAAAATAAAAATGACACCAAAACATATTCTAATCTGATTAACATTCACCTACCTCTCATTGCCCTCTTCTACCACAGGGAGTGGGGGTAGCTGTGTCTGTTGGTTGTGGGGGCTTCCTTGCATATTGTGCACAGGGGACGGATGATTTGGAGGATGGGAAGAAGGCATGATGCCTGCTGCTGTTCCACATCGGCTTGAATGTGTGCTGGAAAACATTCCTGAAGAGACACACAAAAATATAGCATTACTTAATACAGTCACAATACCGTCACTGTTAAATAAGGTAATGCCTCTCCCCCTCCTGGGAATAACAAATGTTGTCTTGGTATGAAAGATGATCAGGTTGAACTTTCAACAACTGCAAAAAATTATTTACTAAATGTTCCTTTAGAAAAATCTTGAATTTGAAAATAAAATTGTCAGCATAGCTAACTTCATTGGTTTCTACTTGTCAGTGAAGGATTTTCAATGATCTCTGTTAGAAATATCTTAAGAAAGTTGTGAGTTCCTACTATATTGCACTCTTTGAAAATGCTAACTGTCTGAATTATCCAGACTTTTAGGATTCAAAACAGACTTGCCCTCTTTTGTGAGGAAAAATTTATAAGATTCACAAAATGCAACACCCCTTTGAAGCAGAGCGATTAGGTATATAGTGTAAATACAGTATATAAATATATGTAGATTGCAATCTTTGTGTACATTACAGTACAAACCTATGTATGTTACAATGTACACAGATTACAGTACAAATCTATATAGGTTATAATATGTGTATGTTCCAGTAAAAATGTATGTTGATTAGAATGCATAAGTGTATGTGGATTCCAAATGTGTGTAGATCAACATATAAATTTCATAGATCACAATGTGGGTAGATTGCAGTATAATTGTATTTAGATTACAATATGTATGTAGATTACAGTGTAAATGTATGTAGATTATAATGGCCCAGATTTTGCAGTGGTAATGACAGCGAAACGGTCAGCATTCGCTATCATTACTCCTCTGAAACTGACTGCAACTTCAGGATTTAACACATGCGCAGATAAATGTGGAAATCCTGAAGTTGTGGTCAGTCATTCCACGCTCCGCCACAGGTTGCGTTGTGGAACTCCCCAGAGCCGGCAATCAATTCAAATCACGTGAACTGACGAAAACGTCCCCATTTACGGTGGAATATCGCTGTTAAAAACCCCGTAAAACATTAAGGCCCCGAAATTCCGTTCCCTATGGGTGTGTACGCGCTGTGTACTCACCCGTAGGGCCAACAGAAGTGCCGGCTTCACGCATGCACTGCGCATGCGCTGGAAACCGGAACTTCCATTCTCTGAAGAAAGGGGTTCGCAGGTCAAACGCCTGCGCCAGAGAGGCAGCGAGTACGCCTGGAACTTCCGTTTTTTTCGCGGTTGATGCAGTCCGGGTAAGTCGGTAGCAGCTGCGCCTGAAAAAGCAGGCGCAAGGCCTGCTTTTAACAAGGTAAGAGGTGATATCAGTAAAAGAACATTTTTAACACTTATTTATCATTTTAAAATACTTTAAAGAAAGGTAAGTTTATTTTTAGCCTGGTTAAAAACTTTAATTATTTTTTTCAAAAAATTAAATTTTTGTTTAAAATAGTTAATTTATGTAATTTATAGTCATTTTAAAAATGTGATTTTTAAAAAATGTATTTGAGGTTTTACTTATGTTTTGGGGCTGATCTCTATTCATAGATTTGAAAGGTTTTCCTGTCAAATCTATGAATGGAGATTCCCTGCTCTGATTGGCTCCCCTGCGAACTAGCTGCGCCCCTTGGATACACGTGCCCTGCCTACCAGCAGTTTGAGCAGGCACATCAACGGAATTCTATGCCGGCCCAGAGCATTACGGTCGGCGCTGTTCATTTGTGCAGGTTGGGGGCCTGCGCCCGCGGGAAGCCTCCGACCGGAATTTCTGGGCCTTTAAATTTAAGCCTTGTTGAAAGAAGTGTAACTGGGTTTTAAATGGTGTACTGCCTGCTGAACAACCATTCTGGCCCTGAAAAACTAATTTTATATTTGTGGTATGTCAAATTTTTCCATTAATATGATTAAGAATGACAAGTTTTTAATATAATTATTTTTTTTTACAAATTGTTTATGATATTTCAGCTTCTACCATAATCCTATGTATATGTCCCAATCTTTATTTTGGTTTCTGTAAAATCTATTAAAAGTAAATTATAACCTGTGCATTTTACTTCCTGGTTTGCTGTCTGTGATTGGTTGCTTAGCCAGCTTGATTACATCACTGTTGCTGGATGCTGGTGATTCACTTGATTTTGCCTCAGGTTCAAACTAAGGTCAGGAGAACTGAAATTAACGCCACAGAGATCGCTAGATCTTTGTGGGCATTTTTCTTCGAGGGCAGCAGGCCATTGTTTAAACATGGATTCCAATTTGTGTAAATTATTGTATAAATGTGTGCAGATTACAATATATAAATGTATATAGATTAGAATGTAAATGCATGACAATACAATGCAAAGCATATAAGAATAAATCTATTTTATTACATTTCATTTCAAAATTAATGGCCTGAATTTGCGGTCGGAGGCTTCCCATGGGCAGATGCCTCCAAATGGCAAAAAATCTACGCACCTACCTGATGGTCCTGGATCCTCGGAGACCCGCGCTCCTGGGCCTCTATGCATAGACATGTGCAGAGGCCCACGTACCCCAGGGGCACAGGCAGTTCGCAAGCGCCCCAGGATCATATGGGCTGGCCCAACCAATGAAAGAAGGGGGATCGCCATTCATGCTTATGGGGATTCCATACATACGGAACCTCCATAAGCATGAATGGGGATCACATAAAAAACACATTTACATAACAATTTTTTTTTACATATTTAAAATTAATTAAAATACAATTTAATTAAACATTTAAAATAAAAATTTAAGTTTTTGAAAAATAAATTTAAATGTTTTAAAGGGACTAAAATAACTAACTTATTTTACAGGTGTTTTAATGTTTAAATAATTGAAAAAAAATATTTTTATATTCATTAAAACTCTAAGAATTTCATGGGTATTCGCTGGGCAGTAGTTGGGCAAATAGCCCAACTCTTCGCCTGCGGATGCCCTTTTCCCGGGGATACGGAGGATCTGTTCTTGACAGATCACAAGTTCCGGTTTTTGGCGTGCAAAAACGCGGAACTTGCGGGGCCCTTGTGGGCGTGTACACATCACGTATGCACCTGCAGGCACCGGAAAATGCAGGCCATTGCCTTTTACTTAAATTACAGAACAAAATGTCTGAAAACTTGCTAATATATTGGGGCCTAAATGCAATATTGTTGTGTTCATTTTAAGGGCCTAAAACCAGCATCATGATAACTCATTTAGCAGGACAGAGGCCTGCATCCAATCTACACAACATTTGAGCAACTGCTAAATTGGTCGAGACCTTTATTTTTTTTAAGGCAGCCCTGGTGTCCGCCTGAAATGAACACAGGCCTTAAGCGCCCATTCCAGACCAGCATGGCTAAATTTGTTTCCCCGAGTCGGAGCTTGCACTGTGCTAGCTCGAACTAGTACTTCTTCGTCATGATCAGCCTAACCAGTGCTCCTTAAAGGGACCACTGGAGACTGCTCTAAAAAGGCTCTAAAACTTTCATGAGTGTAGTTTCTTGTGGAGTTGGAAAGTAGCAGCAGTGCTCATCCTGGCTCCACAAAACAACCGTGGGCTACTGCTGTCCGGCCTGCCCCTGAGCTCTGACTGATCACCTCCATCCCCCAAACTAACCTGTGAACCTTGGCACAGGGCGAAATTGGTAAAGCCTCGACAGGTGAGCTGCAAAGGGGTGCCCGATTGGCACCCACAGCTCACCTGAATTATTATAGCGAGGCCTAAATGTTGGACGGTCCTTGGGCATGTCTGTTCCAGCTAGCCGTTGCTGCACACTGCAGGAATCTCACCCGGTTTCAGGCACTAACTAATTTAGGGGCCATTCTCTTTTTGAAAGTTCATGTCTTCTGAAGTAATAACTACGCTTGTATCTAGAGCAAGATGTATTCACTTTTCAAAAAAAAGATATACAGAAGGATATTATATTTTAAGACCATTAATAATGACTATTTATTATGATGCCATAACTAAAGACCTACGCAAATTGTCACTGCTATGACAAAAGATCACTGGCATAATGTAAAAAAAATCAGGTGGAGTAGTCTCTGAAAATAGTTTTTTTTCAAATTTTACTCCATGGTGCCTCATACTCTTGTTGTAAACCATTGGAATCAAATAAATACATATCCTGTAAAATTATGCTTACATTTAATAATAGTTTTTACAGTGATGTATCCGAGTCCATATCTGACAGTAAGAGGTAAAATTATTTATAGGTAACAAAATACACTTGTAACAGCCTATGGTATGCAGCACAATAACGACAAGCATGCTGCAATACATTTACATTAAGTGCTGCCTAGGGGGTTTATGTTCATTGTCTGGATCCTTTAGATTAGTAAAAGTCACTCTTTTTTTGCTGGTGGATTGCTTTTAAGTTCGTCTTGAGACACTTAAAGTGATTGGCAGGTGGAACAATTGATTGGGCACGGCAGGAGAACGTATCAGTAATTTTCATTGCTTGTGTGCCTGGGAGATTTCGAGATTAATCTGGAGCTGGTACTTGTGGTATTAATTAGAACTTGAGATTATAAGATCTGGTTGTAGACTATTTTCCAGTTTACACAATTTTAATATAGGATTATTATTTCTATAATAGTTTAGATATTAAGGTAAAACAGCTTTGCATTAAGGCCAACTTATAAACAATGCTTGCAAAGTATATATTATTATTTAAAAATACTTTTTAGTTTTTTTTACTCATAGGGGAATTGCTAAACATGCATATTTGCAGAATCCATATTGACCACATCAGCATCATTTGTGATTACTTCAGTATTCAATTGTGGCCATAAAAATTAATTTGATTACACACATCTTTCGGAAGTCATCTATTTCAATTTTGTACATGAGATTCTATGGAGTAGTATATTTTTAAATAGAGCAGCCAGTGGCCTTTTAAAAACACAATGAGAACATGAATTCTATTTCCTCCTATTTCTCTTTGTTCAGGTCCCAACGGGCTCTGCATCTGCTGCTGCTCAGAGGTTTGATGATCTACTCCAAGACCTCAACAACTCAATGACCCAATGAGGCTCTTCCTTCTTATTTGTTCTGGCTTCAGTTCATTGTCTTCCATAGGACTATGAATCAGAACAGGCGCTCAGCAAAGTGTTCATAATTAAAACTAGGTTTCTCCACTCTGGTTCTGTGCCAGTGCATCAGTAAGCCATCTTTGATCAGAGAGCGACAATTTCTGTAGTTTCGACTGTATTTGATACCATCGATTCTGCTCTCATGTGCCAATCAGCACCACACATCCTCCTTCTGCTCCACAGCCCCCTAAATGAGCTTTCACAATCAGCTGGCAGGAGCTTTGACAAACAGCATCAGCTGGACAATGCTAGTTTTTACTGCTTTATCCCATCTTACCCCACTGGTGAGGTACCTGCTGTCATCTAGCAAGGGCTGAAACCTGGATTATCAATTGTCTAATGACCAACTAGTAATTAACATCTTTGGAGAAGGTAGGAGAGAGACAAGTGGACCCATCTTCAGGGTCAAGATGGTTCCAAAATGACATGCCTGGGATGGAAGATCCTCCATGGCAGAAGCGGCAATCCAATATCTGAGCCAGGCAGATCCAAGGCACCAGATGATTGACTAGCCAGTTGGCTTATTAATGGGCCCTGGAGGGGTAGACCAGCACCTGGGAGCTGGGATTCTCCTCACTTGGCTCCAGGTAGCCTTGCAAGTCAGTAATGGATAGAATGGTGCATACTGAACAAACAGCAAGACATTTTGCAGTGCTCTCTGCTGGTAAATTGCACCTTTTTAGCTGGTTGAACCTCAGCAGTACACTTGACACATTAGATGAGATGATTCCGAAGCCTTGGCTTTTGCCTTATCTTGTATAAGCTCTCTGGATTTAGTTAGGTTGTATATGGCCCTACAGAGAGAGTGCACATTCTCTATGGCGTGCACAGAAATTGTGGCTTTTTCAGTAGTTTGATTTGGAAATGGAGTTCATGGAGTTGGGGGTAATATATTAGCATGGATAAAGAATTGGCTAACTAACAGAAAGGAGAGTCGGGATAAATGGATCATTTTCCAGTTGGCAAACAGTAACTAGTGGGGTGCCACAGGGATCGGTGCTGGGGCCTCAACTATTTACAATCTACATTAATGACTTTGATGATGGGACAGAGTGTAATGTAGCCAAGTTTGCGGATGATACAAAGATGGGTGGGAAAGCAAGCTTTGAAGAGGACTCAAAGAATCTGCAAAGGGATATAGACAGGCTAAGTGAGTGGGAAAACATTTGGCAGATGGAGTATATTGTGGGAAAGTGCGAGGTTATCCACTTTGGCAGGGAAAATAAAAAAGAAAATTATTATTTAAATGGAGAGATTTTACAAAATGCTACAGTTCAGATGGACCTGGGGGTCCTTGTGCATGAAACACAAAAAGTTACCATGCAGGTACAGCAAGTAATCAAAAAGGCAAATGGAATGTTGGCCTTTATTTTAAGGGGGTTGGAGTATAAAAGCAGGGAAGTCCTGCTACAACTGTACAGGGTATTGCTGAGACCACACCTTGAGTATTGCGTACAGTTTTGGTCTCCTTATTTAAGGAAGGATATACTTGCATTGGAGGCAGTTCAGAGACGATTCACTAGGTTAATTCCAGAGATGAGGGGGTTGACTTATGAGGGAAGGTTGAGCAGGTTGGGCCTGCACTCATTGGAATTTAGAAGAATGAGAGGTGATCTTATGGAAACATTTAGGGGGAAAAATTCAGTATCGCCCCGTTTGGGGCGCCATTATCGGCCGTGTGCAAAGTTTAGCACCTGGCGCTAATTATCGCCTCCAACAGCAAACTTGGCTTTTATTGCCCCTGGAGGTGTTTGGAGCGCTAAATCAGGCGATTCACACCTGTCTTAAGGCGCAAAGGCCAAGGTGCGAGGCGCTACATCAGAGTGCTGGCGAAGCTCATATGATGTCAGTCAGCAAAGAAACACAGACACACTGGCGCTGGCCAGTTCTTAAAGGGGAGTTCTGACGAAAGGTCATCGACCTGAAACGTTAACTGTTTCTCTCTTCACAGAAGCTGCTTGACCTGCTGAGTTTCTCCAGCATTTTCTGTTTTTATCTTAAAGGGGAGGGTTGATTTTGCTCTCCATCACATCCTGCTCATTGCAGTCTTGAATCTCAGCCTGGAGAGACCTGTACATCAAATCTGCTGGAAAGAACAATGGAGAGACTCAGGGAAAGAGCTCAGAGTGCAGCCCCCACAGTCTCTTCTAAATCGATACAAGGAAGGGCAAATCAAAATGAACCTGCAAAGTGCTGCTCAGTACCCAAAACTCCTTCACACAGCATTGAATCTCTTCAGAAGTCTCTCTCTCTCTCTCTCAGAATGCGTGGTGCAAAAATGTCACCAACAAAAAAAGGCAGGAAGCGGCCGCCTTTAAATAGCGCTCCCCCAGTCCCTTCCTGACTGCAAAACGCTCCACTCAACCTGTCGTTGCTAGCAGCAGGCGATAAGGCAGGGGGCGCCACTCAATATCCGGTCCGGGGTGCTATCGGTGCGTTGCGCACTCGACTGACGTCACGATCTGCCGGCGCAGGAGATCGTGGCAGTAGTGTTGAGCGCCGCCGCAAAATGTCGAGTTAATTTTGCGAGCGGCGCAAACATCACTACGCCCGGGCGCTAGTTACTTTGCGCCCCATTAGCGCCCTCTTAAGGCGCTAACGGGAGTCGCAAACAACTGAATTTCCCCCCCATAAGATACTGAGGGGGCTCGACAGGGTAGATGCAGAGAGGATGTTTCCCCTCATGGGGCAATCTAGGACTTGGGGGCATAGTTTCAGAATAAAGGCTCGCCCTTTTAGAACTGAGATGAGGATGAATTTCTTCTCTCAGAGGGCTGTAAATCTGTGGAATTCTCTGCCCCAGAGAGCTGTGGAGGCTGGGTCATTAAATACATTCAAGTTGGAGACAGACAGATTTTTGCAAGATAAGGGAGTGAAGGTTTTTTTTTTGCCATGATCTTATTGAATGGCAGAGCAGGCTCAAGGGGCCAAGTGGCCTGCTCCTGCTCCTATTTCTTATGTTGGTTTCCACATGTCAAACAACTGGCTAACCAAAAAGAAAAAGAGATTTTAAGTGAGATGCATCAGTGTGAGTTTGCAACAAACAAAAAAAGTAATTTTTTTTGTGTACATTTGCTCAGAGAGCCTCCAGTGAAGGTGCATACTTAATGACTGTTTGTATGTTTTACTAATTACTGCTGTGGCAATGACACACAACAGGATTATTAATGAATTCTACTTCAAACAGTCACAAATCTCCAAGAATATTCGGCACTGAGTGGACTTAATTATGTTTACATTAGACTCATGCCTTCCCTTGCTTGGATTTTTCTTTTAAAATCATAATAAACTGTATTTATGAGCCCACCCTGCTCTGGTGGCATAATGAACACTTAAAAACTTAACAGACAATAACATTTCACTGAAGATATTGGCCGCTTTCTAGCAGAATTGTTGCTGGCAAGTAATAAAAAGTGGGCTCAAAGATGTGAAGCAGAATATGACATGGTATAAACAACCCGAACGCCCATAATAATGATGTATAGGAATGCTGCTCTTTAATAAATGTTACAGGCAATAACAAGATCCCTTCCAACAAGAAATAGAATTATGTTTGCTGTTGAAATTTCCTAATAATAATTCAGTGCGGTATCAGAAGAGCTGAGTCTGTCTATTAAAGGGTAAATGACTTCATGCAAATTTGCTTGACAAACACCTATGTCATTTGGGCAGGGAAAAGAGCCAAAGAACCATGTACCATCGTAACAACATCACATTTGAATGACGCAATGTTATTTATCTGCTATCATGTTATGTGCTTGGAAACATAAAAGAAAAGGTTTGCCTCGCACTATTTTTAGGGAAGTGGTGACCCTTTAATTCTAGGTGTTAGCAGAGTTTTTCACAGCATGTAATCTGTTAGCGGTCAACGGTTCTTATTTTTAATCACTAAGCATTTTATTAATAAGAATAGAAGAAATATGTTTACTGTACTCTATATTCTGGTCAGAAAAAAAGACCAACATATCACTGCACACTGTAGTATAAGTCATGTGATATTGAATATGCTGCCATGTGACTGCCTGATGCCTGGGGATCTGTTGAATAAACTTAATCAATGATCAATAACATTCCAGTTATGACTCAACAGTCATGAGTCATGTGCTTAATAGATAAATATATTCAGTGAATCGCCGACATGTCTACTGCTTGTTTTGTGGTACATACACCAGAATAAAAGTGTTTTTTAAAAATAAAACAAATCGACAAAATATGTGTACCCGAGATGCTATGACAGGGTGGGTTTTCCTATTTAGAAAATATAGCCTGTCGTATCGTCTCAGGGATAGTAAGGAAAAATAGAATTGTTGCTAATCGGTAATAAAAGCTGCTCCATGAGTGAAATGGCAAATGTCACGATCATTGTGGTTCAGGCGAAGCAAGAGAAACAGAAACAGCAAAGAGACTCTGTTTCGCCGGTCCCACCTACTCAGTGTTTGTTTTTGTCCTGTTCTGCTGCTGCAGTAAAAGAGGAAACGCTGTTAATAAGCTATGTGTTACCCCTGCTGACCGAGCGAATATCGGCATAGAGATTCCAGTTGCTCCTGCGCTAGGTTTAAAATAGTTTATCCACAAGCTAACACAAGTGGGCCTTAGTACAGTACTAGTAATTTGCAGAAAAGTACATGTAACTGATCAGCGCCTTTATTAGCTCTGGTGCTGCTGGGTCTGACTTCAGTCTTTTTTACTATGAATTCAACATATTCTCAGATGCCTATAGAAGTAATAAAGTAATTTTGTGAAAATTGTTGATGGGGTGTGTTATCTCATGGATTGAGCAAGACAACCCATTGTATAGAAACATAGAAGATAGGAGCAGGAGTAGGCCATTCGGCCCCTCGAGCCTGCTCCGCCATTTAATGAGATCATGGCTGATCATCCAAATTCAGTACCCTGTCCCTGCTTTCTCCCCATATCCCTTGATCCCTTTAGCCTTAAGAAATATATCCAACTCCTTCTTGAATATATTTAATAAGTTGGCCTCAACTGCCTTCTGTGGTAAAGAATTCCACAGGTTCACCACTCTCTGGGTGAAGAAATTCCTCATCTCAGTCCTAAATGGCTTACCCCTTATCCTTAGACTGTGACCCCTGGTTCTGGATTCCCCCGCCATCGGGAACATCCTTCCTGCATCTAGTCTGTCTAGTCCTATTAGAATTTTATAAGTTTCAATGAGATCCCCTCTCATTCTTCTAAACTCTAGCGAATATAAGCCTAATCGACCCAATCTCTCTTCATACATCATTCCTGCCATCCTAGGTATCAGTATGCGGTAAATTTTCATGTGAAGCATATATTGGCGGGCAGTGCTCACCTGATGAATTTGGTGGGAGACCTGAACAATTTTTGTGGTTGAGCGACGTTTGAATGCAACAGGTATGCTGCCAGCACTAATCACGCTCCTTATAGGCAGCTTGCCGATTGGGAGGGCAAGAAATCCGGCAGGGCGGCTGCTACTTAAAGGGAGCCTGCTGCCCCATAATTGAGGTGCTGCAAACACTGACCAGCACGGCACAGAGGTGCAGGGCTGCACCCAGGCTCTCCCATATGCTTATGGAGGGAAGTCACAGCACGTAGGGAGGTCCCCTTCCCTTCCCATGGGCGGAAGAGACCTCCCCAGGAGATCAACACAGTCTGGCTACACAATGCAGAGGAGGACACAAGCAGGGATGTGGTCAGGAGGACCTAGGTGCAGTGCCATAAACGTTTCAATGATCTCAGTAGATCATGAAACATTAGTACAAAGCCACACTCAACCTTATCCTGCTGTGCCTCTCGTCACATCCCCATCACTCTGCTTTCCCAACCCTACTCCTGCACATCCTTACTCACAGCAACTTACTTTGCACCTCCACCCATCCCTCTCTATCTACATTATCACATCCCCATATCACTAGCCACCCCTCACACTCACCCTCATCCTAGTGGAATCATACCAACTAACAACACACAAGGGTAGGCACTTGGGTGTTTTATGCAATGTTCATGTAAAGTTTCTGTTCATGTGTTGTCAAACATTGAAACCTTTATTTTCAACATTTTGCTTTCTTGGACAGATTTGTGTGCACCTTTGGAAGTGGCTTAGTGAGTTGCAGTGAATGGTGAGATATAACGGTACCCCCCGCAATGGTGATGAGTGTGAAAGGAATGGCTTGGGCATTGTAGGGATGCTTTATGGTTTTGGTGTGGCGTGGTGCCAAACTGGCGCATCATGTGGCAGCCAGGGTGTACAGCGTCAAGTGAAGTAAATCTGGCCATGGTGAGGCCATTCCTGGCCTCCTGGGCAGCAATGTGGTCGGATGCTGATGCCCTGTATCCTGTGCAGCATCAGTTGATTGCGGAGAATTTTGGTGTTGTTGGTACTGCTGGTGTGCCTGATGATGCTGGTGTTGGGCTGATTGTGGTGGGATTCTGAGGACCAAGATGAGAGAGTTTCAATGGCACCCATACTGATGGAATAGATGGCAGGTGAAGTAGAGATGACAGAAACTATCTGTCAATGGTGGGAGAGGTAATGAGGTCAGATTGGATGGAGACTTTTGTAAAGACTTGCAGCATCCTGAATCTGTAGTGGAAAAACAGTTTAGAGAAGCTCGTAGTTAAGGGAACATTTCTCAATCAGCTGGGAGCTTTGACTTGACATTTGAAGCTGTCAACTCATTAGCTGATTCAATGGCCACTGACCTCTCGCCTCAGCTTCACAGACAAGGTCTAGGCACAGCGGGAGACCTGTCAAATCCAAAAAGCTGGGAAAAAAACTATTGATAAGTGGCTGTAAACAAGCCACTAATGATTTTAATTGCATCCCCCGCCGCTGCATGTCGGGTCTGCTCAGCACTGATAGACCCGACATTTGGTAAAGGCTCGTGATGGCGGCCTCACAGCGGGGTCCCAACCCACTGGGAAATAAAACACTTTCCTACCCGACCCGCCCACTGACCCCCCGCAAAATCCAGCCCATAGTCTGGGGCCCTTCAATTCTCTAATCCATCTGTGGAGATGCTCGTGGAACAAGTCAGCAACAGGTCGAGGACCCGACACCATAATTTGATCTTGATTTGCATGTATTAATGAGGCCCCTGCATGTTTCTGGTGAGAGCTCTGGCTGCCTAAATTGAGCATGCCCAAAAGTCGGAACGGGTGGAACTCCAGCAGTAAACCAACGGTCCAGTTCCTTATGTGATTTTTGTCTCATGCCTGTATGACGCCCCCTTTACAAAATTGGCTGCCCTGAATGCAGCCGGTGGTGTGTCGGCTGCATTTAGGAAAATATGGTCTACATGCGGCCTTACCAGCAGTCCTTATAGGGAGGCACCGCTGGAGGCTGCCACCAAAAAGGTAAGTAAAAAAAATATTTAATTACTTGAATATGGAGGTGCCGGAAAGCTCATCTTAGCTCCACTGTAGTACCTGAAGACCATTTAAGCCGGCCCCCACTTGGCCCCCTTCTGATCACCTATCCTCTCTCCCGATCACCTCCTCGCTCTCCCAACCTATCCTCTCTCTTTCTTGATCACTTCCGCCCCTCTCAGGCCTTACTTAAAGTCTGCTGCCAGCGATGCAATGGTGCAAAGTTGAAATCCTCTTTGCTGGCGAACTGCCTGGAGATCCTGGTCTCATGTAAATAAGACCCCAGGCCCAATATCGGGTGCGCCTCAGGCCTACCGATTCCGGCACAGGGATTGTTGCCTACGCCAAGTTCTAGGTCTAGGTTTTTACAGACTGAAATATAGCTTTATAGACTGTCTTTTCAGCCAATTAAAAGTCCTGACTTCGAAGACTCTTTAGGGGTTCTGCAAACAGGCCTACCTTTTGATGGCTCCTGGAGCCTGTGTGGTGCTCGGAGGGTTAACTAAACTAAAGCGTATTTAAAAAAATTAAAAGTGGCTGGGAATGCATTTAAGGCAGTGTTCTGGTAATGTTCATAAACTGCTTTTGCTTTTCTTTTGTGGTTTGTGATTTCAATAAGAATTGCTTGATTAAATTAAGTGAATTGCTTTCTTGAAGCTCACTGTCAGCCATCCTAGAAACATATACTGACTTACACTAAAAAAGTATCTGATCTTAGAGCCTGATAGGGACTGGAAAGTCCATGTATAGGACAGATTGGTCTACTATGAAATACTGAAGTACACAGAGATATTCAAGAACCCAAAGGCAAATGTCAAGGATCCATTAGTCAATAATATTAAAATAAAAAAACCAGAGACAAGGGATTTAGCCATTATGTGTCTGCGTCTCAAAGACTCATGTCTTGGTCTAAATCCCTTTTAGCCGTAACAAAAAAAATTCAATTACAATGCCCAACATAGCCAAATTCCCAGTTTTGTGAATTCAGACTCTTGTTATTAAAATATATTAATTTTCCTTTTAAAAAAAGAAGTCAGCAGGATATTGATGCTCATTCTTGCAATGACTGCCATATGAAAAACCAGCTGGCTTGAGGAAGTGGATTCCTCATTTTAATCCCTTCATCATCACAGCATTAATAATGTATGGAATAATGTTATTTTAGACAAAAGCTGAATTCTTTTCAGTCCTTTGATAGCCCTCGTTTATTATCCACCAGGAGGATGACTAGACAGGTCCTTTTGGCTGCATCAGGTGCCTGTCAGAGTGACAGGACAAGAGCTGGTTTGTCCCTGACACCAAACCCTTAGCTAATTTGATGGCAAACAATAGCACCTGTCTCGTGCACTCCATTACCAAGGAAACAAACACTTGTTGACTGACTGATTGCTCCTGTGAATGCTAAACATACACGTTTAGAAAGCCATTCTATTAATTAAAACATGTGACAGATGATAAGGGCTTCGAATTCACTAAAATCCCATTAAAGTTTCAAGTCATAGAGTACAATTTTGGACAGTACCTCTATAAAAAAAAAGACAGGCACTGGTCAAAGCTGAAACTGCCATTAACCATTCGTTACAGTTTGGGCATATTCTCAATACTCCTGCTTTGTGTTTAAAACAAAACAAAACAAATCACGTTCCACAAGTAATCAAGTCGCCTTAGAGCAGAAACCTGTGCCCTTATATGTACTAATACCTACTACATAGAATTACACAGAATTTACAATACGGAAACTGGCTGTTAAACCCAACCAGTCCCTGTTGTTTATCCTCCTCAGAGCAGTGGTCCTATTCCCATGTGCTCACCCTGTTCCCATGTCCCTTTATCTTCTTTTCCTTTAACCACCTATCTAACCTATTCTTACATTTGACATGGTCTCTGCTTCAATCACTAACTCTGGATGTGCTTTCCACAACTTAGTAACTCTCTGTGTAAAAGCTTCCCTTGATCGCTGTCCTAAATCGATTACATTTCATTTTATATGCATGTCCCCTCATCCTAGAACCCTCAACCACTGTAAACAATTTGTTTTTATCTATCGCCTTGATTTAAAAATACAATCCTTGTTTTCAAATCCCTTCATGGCCTCGCCCCTCCCTAGCTTTGTAATTTCCTTCAACCTACAACCCTCTGAGATATCTGCGCTTCTCCAAGTCTGGCCTCTTGAGCATCCCCGATTTTAATCGCTCCACCATTGGCGGCTGTGCCTTCAGCTGCCAAGGCCCTAAGCTCTGGAATTCCCTCCCTAAACCTTTCCACCTCTCTTTCCTCCGTTAAGACGTTTCTTAAAATCTACCTCTTTGACCAAGCTTTTGGACATCTGCCCTAATATCTCCTTATGTGGCTTGCTGTCAAATTTTGTTTGATAACACTCCTGTGAAGCACCTTGGGATGTTTTACTATGTTAAAGGTGCTATATAAATACAAGTTATTGTTGTTATTTTGTCCCATCTTTTCATAATTTTAAACAACTCTATGAAATCACCACATAATCTCTTCTGTTCTAATGAAAACAGCCCCAATTTTTCAAGTCTTTCTTTGTATTTGTAGTTTCTCATTCCAGGCAGCATCCTAGTCAATCTGTGCTGTACCCTTTCTTTTGCCTTAACATCATTTCTATAGTGTGGAGCCCAACATTGGGTACAGTACTCCAACCATGGTCTTACTAAGGTATTAAGCAGCATCTCAAGTAATAACACCATAAAAATGCTAATGAAATATGGATTTTAAGGCAAGAGGTATAGTGGTAAATTTTCTTCTTCGTGCATGGGCAGTCATCTGGCAGGGCGGATCGCCTGCCTGTTATAGAACCCGCTCAATTTACATTCCATTAAACTCACACCTGCAATTTCTCAATAGCTGCTCCTGGCAGGCAAAGTTTCACACCAGAAGTGAACATTCAAAAAAAGGTGTTAAAATACATAAAATAGAAGAACATATTTCATCTGCAGTTTGATAAGTGGTGGAAATTTGGGTGAAAAGGTCTTTAGACCCTATAGGGTAGACCTTTACATTTTATGATAGCGTAAAATGGGTGATAGTGAGTCGGCAGCCCGTTTTACATCTCTTCCAATTTTTCCATTGAGTTCAATGGAAATAAAAATCAGGAGATGTATAAAACAGGCTGCCGACTCGCTCTCACCCATTTTATACTATCGCACAAAGTCTAGATCTACCCCTCATGATGCAATGTTATACCCGGAGAATTTGAATTTCCAGTCCACCAACAGATATTTATCTCAGGCCAGAACTAAAGCTGAGAAACCAGAACTATATTTTTTATAGCCATGCAAAGTTCTTCACGCTGCACCTTACAAACAAACTGGGAGTTTAGCAGATCTTGCAAGTTGAATCCATATATTCCCTGCATATATTTCTCTCGGATGGACTTTCACAATTGAAATAGATTTTCCTAATGCCTCAGCATTCAGAGGGGTCAGGCTGTTTCCACCATCATCTGTCAATCCACATATGTTGTTGTTTCAGTTGAGCTATTTCAGCAAAAAACTTTATTTTATTTAATCAACTTCTGAACAAAAGTATAGACACAGAAAAAGAAAACATATTTAGGACAGATATTAATCACTGAATAGACTGTAGGTCTGGCCAGTTAAGTGGATTGGTTATCACTACCATAGAAATAATGGGATACCTTGAGACATACAACTGGCTGAAGCCATTTTTAAATTTGATTCACTGAATCTATCTAAAATTGAACAACATAAAATGCAAAAATTGTCACACCCATTTTATCATACCCATTAGTGCCTTTTGCAGTGGTTTTTAATCACGTAGCAAAACATGATATGGTGGGAATGTCACTGGGTTTATGATAAGCCACCAAGATACCTTGTTTAGGCAAGTCAAGATGAAGGAATGTTAAGATGATGCATTGCTCAGTTTAATCAGAATGCAATGCATACCTGACAACTCAAAATGATGTACCACTTTGCAAGGTGGATTAAGATTGTAAAATCAGCTTATTGTGAAAATACAGAAACATATTATGCAATTAATTTTAATTCAGACATATTTGGAATTGCTCTTAGTCATGTTAAAGTACTTTGCCAATTAGGTCACCTCATGGCTGTTAGCTTTGACCGAGACAAAAAGCAAACAAAAGAAAAATAATTTGTCCATTGGTAGGTGAAATCCACTAAAGTGCTTCAATTCATGGGATTAAAAGGTAAAAACAAATTAGTGCAGTGAAAATGATTACAGGACAAAATCACCAGAGTATAAAATATAATGCTTTTTAGGTTAAGAAAATAGGTTACATTTCATAAAGTGGGTAAATGCGCATTTTATGTTTTGGAAAAGAGGTTATATTTTCTCCTTTCCCTCGCCTGATTTTCTTGAGCTATACTTCCACTGTGGCTGACAGCTTTCACGGGAAGATGACCAGCTTCTCGGCCTTGCCAATGTTGCTCTATTACTTGCATTTTTGAAGGAGACTCTTCCAACTCTTACACTTGACAGGATACAAGAGGTAGCTTCCTGCTGAACATTTCCAGCATTTTTTGTTTTTATTTCAGATTTCCAGCATCTGCAGTTTTTTGCTTTTGTACAAGAGATAGCTCATTGTCTAATAAGGTAATTGTTCTCTTACCACCAGCTTCCAACCTCTCTCTCCATTGCAACCTTTCTTATATTTCTTTACTTGACCAATATGACTGTAATTAGTACTCCTCTGAACTATCCTGTCTGTTCCTCTTAAGCTCCCATTAAGTCATTCCATATGCTCTTCCTCCTCCCTATGTTAAAATCGAGTCTCATTTTAACATTATCGACTGTAACTCATTCTTTCCCAGGATCTCAAAACTGTGCAACTCCTTACCTCCCTCAGCCTTCCCTTCCACTTGCAATTGGCACAATTTTAAATCGCAAGCTTGGTACTTATCCACTACTTTGTGATTTAGCTCTTCTCTTTTACTTCTTTCAGACTTAGTGTCGTTCTGCATTATGGGCCTTTGCCCTTCACCTCGGTTGCTCAATAAAAGAAGGTGGATGGACGTGAATTCCTTATTACTCAATGTGGACAAATACAGGACCTGCACTCAGCACCTCACTACAACATCATGGGGTAGATTGTCATCTTTACTGCATGGGTGGTAATCTGGTGGAGCGGATTGTCCACCATAATGGAATGAAGATCAAGCGGCGAGGCTATAAAGAGGCGGCAGAGACCAGGTAGGCCTCAGAGCAGCAGCGCGAATCTCGGCAGAGCGGCGAGGCTATAAAGAGGCGGCAGAGGCCAGGTAGGCCTCAGAGCGGCAGCGCGAATCTCGGCAGAGCGGCGAGGCTATAAAGAGGCGGCAGAGACCAGGTAGGCCTCAGAGTGGCAGCGGGAATCTCGGCAGAGCGGCGAGGCTATAAAGAGGCGGCAGAGACCAGGTAGGCCTCAGAGTGGCAGCGCGAATCTCGGCAGAGCGGCGAGGCTATAAAGAGGCGGCAGAGACCAGGTAGGCCTCAGAGCGGCAGCGCGAATCTCGGCAGAGCGGCGAGGCTATAAAGAGGCGGCAGAGACCAGGTAGGCCTCAGAGCGGCAGCGCGAATCTCGGCAGAACGGCGAGGCTATAAAGAGGCGGCAGAGACCAGGTAGGCCTCAGAGTGGCAGCGCGAATCTCGGCAGAGCGGCGAGGCTATAAAGAGGCGGCAGAGACCAGGTAGGCCTCAGAGTGGCAGCGGGAATCTCGGCAGAGCGGCGAGGCTATAAAGAGGCAGCAGAGACCAGGTAGGCCTCAGAGTGGCAGCGCGAATCTCGGCAGAGCGGCGAGGCTATAAAGAGGCGGCAGAGACCAGGTAGGCCTCAGAGTGGCAGCGCGAATCTCGGCAGAGCGGCGAGGCTATAAAGAGGCGGCAGAGACCAGGTAGGCCTCAGAGTGGCAGCGGGAATCTCGGCAGAGTGGCGAGGCTATAAAGAGGCGGCAGAGACCAGGTAGGCCTCAGAGTGGCAGCGCGAATCTCGGCAGAGCGGCGAGGTTATAAAGAGGCGGCAGAGACCAGGTAGGCCTCAGAGCGGCAGCAGGAATCTCGGCGAGAGGGAGAGAAGTAAAAAGTAATTGAACTGTGACGTCACCAGAAAGCAGGTAAGTGATTGGTTGGTGAGTATTTCTCTCTTTTTTAAACTTTAACTCTGTGGTTTATACTTTCTAAGCTCTCTGTGGTGTAGCAGGGACTGTTTGTAAACCAGGGCCCTTAAATATATCATTTAACTGTAGTGTAATTGGTGGGATTGATTTGATTTAATTTAATTTGAATTAATTAAAGGGTAAATCATGACAGGAGAGCCCGGCCCCGTGATATGCCCCTCCTGCACTATGTGGGAACTCAGGGACACTTCCTCTGTCCCTGACAACCATGTGTGCAGGAAGTGTATCCAGCTGCAGCTACTGGCAGACCGCATAGCGACGCTGGAGCTGCAATTGGATACATACTGGACCATTCGCGATGCTGAGGATGTCGTGGATATCACGTTTAAGCAGTTGGTCACACCGCAGGCAAAGGTTGGACAGGCAGAAAGGGAATGGGTGACCAACAGGCAGAGTAGTAGGCGCAGGCAGGTAGTGCAGGGGTCCCCTGTGGCCATCCCCCTCTCAAACAGATATACCACTTTGGATACTGATTGGGGGGATGGCTTACGAGGGGAAGGTAGCAGCAGCCAACTTCCTGGCACCAGGGGTGGTTCTGCTGCACAGGACAGGAGGAAAAAGAGTGGGAGAGCTATAGTGATAGGGGATTCCATTGTAAGGGAATAGATAGGCGTTTCTGCGGCCACAAACGAGACTCCAGGATGGTGTGTTGCCTCCCTGGTGCAAGGGTCAAGGATGTCTCAGAGCGACTGCAGAACATTTTGGAAGGGGAGGGTGAACAGCCAGTTGTCGTGGTGCGTATAGGTACCAACGATATAGGTAAAAACTGGGATGTGGTCCTAAAAGCTGAATACAGGGAGTTAGGAGGTAAATTAAAAAATAGGACCTCAAAGGTAGTAATCTCAGGATTGCTACCAGTGCCACGTGCTAGTCAGAGTAGAAATAGAAAGATATTTCAGCTGAATATGTGGCTGGAGGAATGGTGCCGGGGGAGGGATTCAAATTCCTGGGACATTGGAACCGGTTCTGGGGGAGGTGGGACCAGTACAAAATGGACAATTTGCACCTGGGCAGGGCCGGGACCAATGTCCTAGGGGGAGTGTTTGCTAGTGCTCTGGGGGAGGGTTTAAACTAAAATGGCAGGGGGTTGGGAACCGGTGCGGGGAGACAGAGGAAAGGGAAACAAGGATAATAGCAAAAGACATGAAGGAGAAAAACAAAAGTGGCAGAAAGAGAAATCAAGGGTTTAAATCAAACATGGCCACAGTAAATAATAATTCTAAAAGATCTAAGAGCGTTAAAAAAACAAGCCTGAAGGCTTTGTGTCTTAATGCGAGGAGCATTCGTAATAAGGTGGATGAATTAGCTGCGCAAATAGAGGTAAACGAATATGATATGATTGGGATTATGGAAACATGGCTCCAGGGTGGCCAAGGCTGGAAACTCAATATCCCGGGATATTCAATATTCAGGAAAGATAGGCAAAAATGAAAAGGAGGTGGGGTAGCATTGCTGGTTAAAGAGGGGATTAATACAATTGAAAGGAAAGATATTAGCTCTGATGATGTGGAATCTGTATGGATAGAACTGAGAAATACCAAGGGGCAGAAAACATTAGTGGGAGTGGTATATAGACCTCCAAACAGTAATGCGGAGGCCGGGGATGGCATTAAAAGGGAATTAGAGAAGCGTGCAATAAGGGCACAGCAGTTATCATGGGTGACTTTAATCTACATATAGATTCGGCTAACCAAATTAGTAACAATACTGTGGAGGGGGAATTCCTGGAGTGTATACGGGATGGTTTCCTGGACCAATATGTCGAGGAACCAAACAGAGATCAGGCCATCTTAGACTGGGTATTATGTAATGAGAAAGGATTAATTAGCAATCTTGTTGTGCGAGGCCCCTTGGGTCAGAGCGATCATAATATGATAGAATTCTTCATTAAGATGGAGAGTGAAGTAGTTGACTCAGAGACTAAGGTCCTGAATTTAAATAAAGGAAACTACAATGGTATGAGGCGCGAGTTGGGTAGGATTGATTGGGGAATGTCATTCAAAGGGTTGACGGTGGATAGGCAATGGCAAACATTCAAAGATCGCATGGATGAACTACAGAATTTGTTCATCCCAGTTTGGCATAAAAATAAAACAAAAAAGGTGACTCAACCGTGGCTAACAAGGGAAATTAGAGATAGCATAAGATCCAAGGAGAGGACATATAAATTGGCCAGAAAAAGCAGTACACCTGAGGATTGGGAGCAGTTTAG
Organism: Somniosus microcephalus; assembly: GCF_052327205.1. NCBI lineage: Eukaryota > Metazoa > Chordata > Chondrichthyes > Squaliformes > Somniosidae > Somniosus > Somniosus microcephalus. The sequence continues at coordinate 95,521,250 of NC_140987.1, read as the reverse complement.
GATTCAACAAAGGAGGACAAAGGGATTAATTAAGAGGGGGGAAATAGAGTATGAGAGTAAGCTTTCAGGGAACATAAAAACTGGCTGTAAAAGCTTTTATAGATATGTGAAGAGAAAAAGATTGGTGAAGTCAAGCGTAGGTCCCTGGCAGTCAGAATCAGAGGAATTTATAATGGGGAACAAAGAAATGGCAGACCAATTAAATACATACTTTGGTTCTGTCTTCACAAAGGAGGACACAAATAACCTCCCAGAGATGTTGGGGAACATAGGGTCTAATGAAAGGGAGGAACTGATAGAAATCAGTATTTGTAGGAAAATGGTGTTAGAGAAATTGATCGGATTGAAGGCCGATAAATCCCCAGGGCCTGATAATCTACATCCTAGGGTACTTAAGGAAGTGGCCCTAGAAATAGTAGATGCATTACTGGTCATCTTCCAAAATTCAATAGACTCTGGAACAGTACCCATGGATTGGCGGGTAGCTAATGTTACCCCACTGTTCAAAAAAGGTTGTAGAGAGAAAACGGCGAATTACAGACCGGTAAGCCGGACATCGGTAGTGGGGAAAATGCGAGAGTCCATTATAAAAGATGTAATAGCAGAGCACTTGGAAAACAGTGACAGGATTGGACAAAGTCAATATGGATTTACAAAAGGTAAATCGTGCTTGACTAATCTACTGGAATTTTTTGAGGATGTAACTGGTAAAATAGATAAGGGAGAACCAGTGGATGTGGTGTATTTGGACTTTCAAAAGGTTTTCGATAAGGTTCCGCATAAGAGATTAGCATGTAAAGTTAAGGCACATGGGATTGGGGGCAAGGTATTGACTTAGATAGAGAGCTGGTTTGCAGACAGAAAGCAAAGAGTTGGAATAAACGACTCTTTTTCCGAGTGGTAGGCAGTGACTAGTGGGGTACCGCAGGGATCAGTCCTTGGACCCCAGCTATTCACAATATATATTAATGATCTGGACGAGGGAACTAGATGTAATATCTCCAAGTTTGCAGACGACACAAAGCTGGGTGGGCGTGTGTGCTGTGAGGAGGATGCCGAGAAACTCCAGTATGATTTGGACAGGTTGGGTGATTGGGTAGAAGCATGGCAGATGCAATATAACGTGGATAAATGCGAGGTTATCCACTTTGATGTCAAAAACAAGAAGGCAGATTATTATCTGAACGGCAATAGATTGGGAGAAGGGGAAGTGCAACGAGACCTGGGTGTCCTTGTGCACTAGTCGCTGAAGGTAAGCATGCAGGTGCAGCAAGCAGTTAAGAAGGCAAATGGTATGTTGGCCTTCGTAGCGAGAGGGTTTGAGTCCAGGAACAGGGATGTCTTGCTGCAGTTGTACAGGGTCTTGGTGAGACCACATCTTGAGTATTGTGTGCAGTTTTGGTTGCCTTATCTGAGGAAGGATGTTCTTGCCATGGAGGGAGTGCAGTGAAGATTCACCACGCTGATACCTGGGATGGCAGGAATGATGTATGAGGAGAGATTGGGTCGATTGGGCTTGTACTCGCTGGAGTTTAGAAGAATGAGAGGGGATCTCATTGAAAGTTATAAAATTCTAACAGGGCTAGACAGACTAGATGCAGGAAGGATGTTCCCGATGGTCGGGGAGTCCAGAACCAGGGGTCACAGTCTAAGGATAAGGGGTAAGCCATTTAGGACAGAGATGAGGAGGAATTTCTTCACCCAGAGAGTGGTGAACCTGTGGCATTCTCTACCACAGAAGGCAGTAGAGGCCAATTCATTAAATATATTCAAGAAGGAGTTGGATATATTTCTTAAGGCTAAAGGGATCAAGGGATATGGGGAGAAAGCACTGACAGGGTACTGAATTTGGATGATCAGCCATGATCGCATTGAATGGCGGAGCAGGCTCATTGGCCGAATGGCCTACTCCTGCTCCTATCTTCTATGTTTCTATGGGGTCGATTTTCCTGGAGCTGTCAGGCGGGGTTTCAGGTGTGTGGGGGGGTGGGAAATCCTGAAGTTGAGGTTCCCGACACCATCCCGCCCAAAACCCCTCTCCACGCAAGTTTCAGAGGTGGCGGGTACCCGCCCCGCTCTTGGACCTGCCGACCCCAGGCGGGAAGGGATTAGTGCCAATTAACTGCCTGTTAACAGGTAGTTAACAGGCAGTTTTTAGCCTAATCCCTATTTTGAGGGGTGTCGTGTGGGATTCCCGACGGCTCCAAACCATGCCAGGTTAGAGCAGGCGGGCCGTCGGGTTGAAGGAGTTGGAGGGGTCGCGATGTCAGTGTTGAGGTGAGTGATGGGTGCATGAGTGCAAAGGTAAGTGTTTTTGATGTGTCTAAAGTGTGTAAAGAACTTTTACTTACCTGTACTTACCTTAACAGCCTTTCTTCCTGTAGGCGTTGGGAGCGCATCACTCAGCCGGAACTGAAAGCTGAATGGCTGCGATCTGTGAAAAGTGACAGCCTTCAGCTTTGAGTGTTACTGAGAGTTCCTACTGAGTCTGTGCAGAAGGACTCATGTTAGAACTCAGACTGTCAGTGTTTCACAGCTTCAAACAGCTGTGAAACACTGATATTTCATTCGTCAAGAGCTCTTGATAGATGAAATTGCAGTCTGTGACGTCACCTGTTGCCAGGTAGTCCTTAACTGGCCTGCTGAGCCTGCTGGGCGGGCTCAACAAGGTCAATCAAGGGAAAATCGTGCGGATTGGCCAAACGTCGATGTAGGCGGGTCTAAAACCCGAAAGTTGTAGTCCCACCTTCTTCCCGACAGCTTCGGGAAAATCGACCCCTATGTTTCTATAAGTGGGTTCTATATGGAACAGGCAATCCTCTATGGCAGATCCCTGACCAGGCGATTAATATTAAAATTTATCCTCATGACTCAGATACTTCTCCTCTCACCACCAACTTCCAAGCTCTCTCTGCATTGCAACCTTTCTTATCTTTCTTTATTTGGTCAATATGACTACAACTAAACTAAGTGGGAAGGGAATAGCAGACATGACCTCATATCCAACTATTGCCTAGCATGATGCATGGAAATTCAATGCACAAACCTAGTGTTAATACTGAAGAAATAGAGCTATTGTATATTTCTAGCTTCTTTGAATAAGCACAGACAGTAGTAATCAGAAACGCCCGTCTACTTTGCAATATGCTGCAATTAAAGATGAACTATATTCTACTGAAGTACCAAATGATCTTATAACTTATAAAGTGAAATATTTATACACTTATATCTCACTTTGAGTTATAAGTGTATAAGTATTTGTGGCTTATATTTGCAGCTTGTTATACTGTTTTATACTTCTGAACTGTTGTCCAAAGACAGGCTGGAAGCAGGCATTTTTTGTGAAATGTTTCCATCATCATAGAATCATAGAAATTTATAGCACGGAAGGCGGCCATTTTGGCTCATCGTATCTGCGCCGGCCGACAAAGAGCTATCCAGCCTAATCCCACTTTCTAGCTCTTGGTCCATAGCCCTGTAGGTTACGGCACTGCAAGTGCACATCCAAGCACTTTTTAAATGTGGTGAGGGTTCTGCCTCTACCACCCTTTCAGGCAGTGAGTTCCAGACCCCAATCACCCACTGGGTGAAGACATTTCCCCTCAAACCCCCTCTAAACCTCCTACCAATTACTTACGAACATACGAATTAGGAGCAGGAGTAGGCCACTTGGCCCTTCGAGCCTGCTCCGCCATTCAATAAGATCATGGCTGATCCGATTACTCCACATTTTCGCCTACCCCCGATAACTTTTCACCCCCTTGCTTACCAAGAATCTATCTACCTCTGCCTTAAAAATATTCAAAGACTCTGCTTCCACCACCCTCTGAGGAAGAGAGTTCCAAAGACTCACGACCCTCTGAGAAAAAATTTCTCCTCATCTCTGTCTTAAATGGGCGACCCCTTATTTTTAAACAGTGACCCCTAGTTCTAGATTCTCCCACAAGAGGAAACATCCTCTCCACATCCACCCTGTCCAGACCCCTCAGGATCTTATATGTTTCAATCAAGTCACCTCTTATTTTTCTAAACTCCAGCGGATACAAGCCTAGCCTGTCCAATCTTTCCTCAAAAGACAACCCGCCCATTCCAGGTATTAGTCTAGTAAACCTTCTCTGAACTGCTTCCAACGCATTTACATCCTCCCTTAAATAAGGAGACCAATACTGTACACAGTACTCCAGATGTGGTCTCACCAATGCCTTGTATAACTGAAGCATAACCTCCCTACTTTTATATTCAATTCCCCTCACAATAAACGATAACATTCTATTAGCTTTCCTAATTACTTGCTGTACCTGCATAGTAACCTTTTGCATTTCATGCACTAGGACACCCAGATCCCTCTGCATCTCAGAGCTCTGCAATCTCTCACCATTTAGATAATATGCTTATTTTTTATTCTTCCTGCCAAAATGGACTTCACATATTCCCACATTATACTCCATTTGCCAGATCTTTGCCCACTCACTTAACTTATCTATATCCCTTTGTAGCCTCCTTATGTCCTCTTCACAATTTACTTTCCTATCTATCTTTGTGTCATCAGCAAATTTAGCAACCATACCTTCGGTCCCTTCATCCAAGTCATTTGTATAAATTGTAAAAAGTTGAGGCCCCAGCATTGATCCCTGTGGCACACCACTCGTTACATCTTGCCAATCAGAAAATGACCCATTTATGCCTACTCTCTGTTTCCTGTTAGCTAACCAATCTTCTATCCATGCCAGTATGTTACCTGCTACACCATGAGCTTTTATTTTCCGCAATAACCTTTGATGTGGCACCTTATCAAATGTCTTCTGGAAATCTAAGTACAGTACATCCACTGGTTCCGCTTTATCCACAGCACATGTTACTTCCTCAAAGAACGCCAATAAATTGATGAAACATGATTTCCCTTGCACAAAACCATGTTGACTCTGCCTGATTACTTTGAACTTTTCTAAATGCCCTGCTATAATATCTTTAATAACAGCTTCTAACATCTTCCCTATGACAGATGTTAAGCTAGCTGGCCTGTAGTTTCCTGCTTTCTGTCTCCCTCTCTTTTTGAATAAAGGAGTTACATTCGCTATTTTCCAATCTAATGGAACCTTCCCCGAATCTAGAGAATTTTGGAAAATTTAAACCAACGCATCAACTATCTCACTAGCCACTTCTTTTAAGACCCTAGCATGAAGTCCATCAGGACCCGGTGACTTGTCAGCCCACAGCTCCAACAATTTGCTCAGTACCACTTCCCTAGTGATTATAATTTTCTTGAGTTCCGCCCTCCCTTCCATTTCCTGATTTACAGCTATTTCTGGGATGTTACTTGTATCCTCTATAGTGAAGACCGATGCAAAATACCCATTTAATTCAACTGCCATCTCCTTATTTTCCATTATTAATTCCCCAGACTCACTTTTTATAGGACCAACGCTCACTTTGTTAACTTTTTTCTTTTTTAAATATCTATAGAAACTCTTACTATCTGTTTTTATATTTCTTGCTAGCATTCTCTCATACTCTAATTTTCTCTCCTTATTAATCTTTTAGTCATTCTTTGCTGTTTTTTATATTCTGTCCAAACTTCTGACCTGCCACCCATCTTTGCGCAATTATATGCTTTTTCTTTAAGTTTAATACTATCTTTAACTTTTTTAGTTAACCACGGATGGCGGGTCCTCCCCTTGAAATGTTTCTTTCTTGTTGGAATGTATATATTCTGTGTATTTTGAAATATCCCCTTAAATGTCTGCCACTGCAACTCTATTGACCTATCCCTTAACCTAATTTGCCAGTTCACTTTAGCTAGCTCTGCTTTCATGCCCTCATAATTGCCCTTATTTAAGTTTAAAATACTAGTCTTGGACCCACTCTTCTCTCTCTCAAACTGAATGTAAAATTCAATCATATTATGATCGCTGTTACATAGGGGCGCCTTCACTATGAGGTCATTAATAAATCCTATCTCGTTGCACAATACCAGGTCTAGTATAGCCTGCTCACTGGTTGGCTCCAGAACGTGCTGTTGTAAGTAACTATCCCGAAAACATTCCATGAACTCCTCATCTAGGCTACCTTTGCCCATCTGACTTTTCCAGTCTATATGTAGATTAAAATCCCCCATGATTATTGCCGTACCCTTCTGACAAGTTCCCATTTTTTCTTCCTTTATACTCCATCCTACCATGTGGTTACTTTAAATCTATGCCCCCTTGGTTGTTGACCCCTCTGCTGAGGGAAATAGGTCCTTCCTGTCCACACTATCTAGGCCTCCCATAATTTTATACACCTTAATATCATCTCCCCTCAAGCCTTCTTTGTTCCAAAGAAAACAACCCCAGCCTATCCAATCTTTCCTCGTAGCTAAAATTCTCCAGTCCAGGCAACATCCTCATAAATCTCCTCTGTCCCCTCTCCAGTGCGATCACATCTTTCCTGTAATGTGGTGACCAGAACTGTACGCAGTACTCTAGCGGTGGCCTAACTAGTGTTTTATACAGTTCAAGAATAACCTCCCTGCTCTTGTATTCTATGCCTCAGCTAATAAAGGCAAGTATTCCGTATGCCTTCTTAACCTCCTTATTTACTTGACCTGCTACCTTCAGGGATCTGTGGACCTGCACTCCAAGGTCCCTTTGTTCCTCTATACTTCTCAGTGTTCTACCATTTAATGTGTATTCCCTTGCCTTGTTAGCCCTCCCCAAATCTCTCACTTCTCCAGATTGAATTCCATTTGCCACTGTTCTACCCACCTGACCAGTTCATTGATATCTTGCTGCAATCTATAGCTTTCTTCTTCGTTATCAACCACATAACCGATTTTACTATCATCTGCAAACTTGTTAATCATACCCCTTACATTCAAGTCTAAATCATTGATATATACCACAGAAAACAAAGGACCAAGTACTGAGTCCTGTGGAACCCCACTGGAAACAGTCACAAAAATGTGACATCATGAAGGGTGGTGGGAAGTACTTCCCACTATATCAGATATAATCAATGAAATTTTCCAGTAAGATTGAAATAGTCTTTAATTTAAAGGCTCAAATGTGTTTATTTAACAACTTCAATGTAATGTATAATATCTTTAAGTTAAGGAGCTACTTGCTGTGTGTGCACAGCATAACATACCACAAGGAAGGTAGAAGCTGTTGGGTACGTATACGATACAAGTACAAAACTGCCTATTAAAGTGATAGGTTGTCAATTTTTTTTGTGTTTTAATGTTCAGGTTTCATGCATTCTGAAAATTGACAGCACCAAAACAGCATCAGACAAGAAATTGGACTAACACAGCAGCCTTGATATTATCCCTCCCACGACAGGCAGGAGAGCGGGGCATGGGGGTGGGGGACACAGGGAGTGTTATGTCCGTGTATCTTAATGTTGTGTCCTTCAATAATCAGACAAGAAGACTGCAGGGAACGATTCAACGGGTGTTTACTGAATGAGGGTTACTCTAGAACTAACTATACAGATCACTACTCAGGGTTTATATACAGGTGTGGTCACTGCCGGTACTACAGTATACAGGAGCTGTAAAAAGTAGTTCTCCCCTTAAAGGTACATACATTACAATTCCTCCCCTTTTAGATTAACAGTACCATAACACTCATTTAACAATTAAATATCAAACTAATTACAATTAACACTTTTAACATGCAACATTAGCTGAAAATAGTCTATTTATAAATTCAGTCTTTGGGGAGGCTTCCTGATCCTTTCTGGATAGCGCCTTTCCCGAGTGTCTTGCTCTTGGTGCGGAGGCGATTCTGGCCCCCTGTCGTCGGTTGGTTCATCAGCTTCCGATGCTACTGTTTCTGGGGTAGATGCTACCTGTACGTCGGGTTCATCACCAGGTACGTATGGGCGAGGCATGGGGTTGACTTGTTCCTGTGACTCTAGGATCTGGTCAGCATGGCGTCTCACGATGCTCTCCCCAACGTCCACTGTGTACATTAGTGGGCCCTGCCGTGTGCATATCGTTCCTGGCTGCCATTTTTCTGTTTGGTAGTTGCGGGCCAAGACTGGTTGCCCTACATTGAAGCTCCTTGTTGGCTTCTCATGGATGTGCTGGAATTGCTTACTCTCAACATCTCTTCGTACGTTTGGTCTGAGCAAATCCAGGCGAGATCTTAACCTTCGGTTAAAGAACATCATGGCTGGGGCCTGGTTGGTGACTGCATGTGTCGCATTCCGGTAGGCGAACAGGAAATTGTCCACCTTGTGCTGCAGCAGAATGTTGTCATTGTACATAGCCTTTATTGCCTTTTAAAGGTTTCTACGAACCTCTCAGCCAATCCATTTGTGGCTGGATGATACGGGGTGGATGTGTAATGCCTTACCCCATTCCTTTTCATAAATCTTCGAAACTCTTCGGACACAAACTGTGGTCCGTTATCAGAGCAAATCTGTTCTGGCAAGCCGTTCCTGGCAAAAATGGTCCGTAGGACTGCAATAGTTTTCTCCGTGGTGGTGGAGGACATTTTGATCACCTCAGGCCATTTCGAGTGCGCATCCACGGCTATTAAAAACATTGAGTCCATGAATGGACCAGCAAAATCAATATGCACCCGTTGCCATGGAGATGAGGGCCACTCCCATGGGTGTAGAGGGGCATGTGGTGGTGCATTTTGGACCTTCTGGCATCCTGAGCAGCTCTTTGTCAGGTCCTCGATTTGCTGATTGATCCCCGGCCACCACACATAAGCCCTAGCAAGGCTTTTCATTTTCACCCCTCCCAGATGACCTTCGTGAAGCTCACTGAGCACTCTCTCCCTTAACTTGGGTGGAATTACCACTCGGGATCCACACATCAAGGTCCCCTGGCATACTGACAGCTGTTCTCTTCTGGATGAGAATGCTGGCAACAGTGAGTCGCCATGTGCTGGCCATTCCTTCACCGTCAAATCATATACCCGAGACAGTGTCAGGTCATTTTGGGTCTCCTTCTCTGTACCAGCGTTAGTTACTGGCAAGCATTCAATTATAGTCGAATGAAATATTTTGACAGGATCCATTGCTGGTGCTTCCTCCGCAGTAGGCAGTGGCAGGTGTGATAGCCCATCAGCGTTTCCATGCTGTTTCGTGCCCTTATACTCGATTTCATTTTGGTGCGCCCCTAGAAAAAGGGACCATCTTTGTAGCCGTTGCGCAGTCATCACCGGAACGCCCTTCTTTGGATTAAAGATGGAGACAAGTGGTTGGTGGTCAGTCAGCAAGGTGAACTTCTGCCCGTGCAGATAGTGATTGAACTTTTTCACTCCCCACACTAGGCTGAGGGCCTCCCTGTCAATCTGGGCGTAGTTACGCTCGGCTGAGGTTAGTGATCGTGCCGCAAAGGCTATTGGCCTCTCTGAGCCGTCCGAGAATTTGTGCGACAGCACCGCTCCAATACCGTAGGGTGACGCATCACATGCCAACCGAATTGGTAATGCCGGGTTGTAATGGGCCAATACCTCTTTCGATGTGATTCGTGTTTTGCTCTTCTGGAAAGCTCATCTACATTCGTCACCCCACTTCCATGGCACCCCAGTTTGCAGTAGGGTGTTCAGTGGGTGTAGTATTGTAGACAAATTTGGCAAGAACTTATGGTAGTAGTTTACCAGCCCGAGGAACGACCTCAGTTGTGACACATTTTCCGGTGCTGGAGCCTTGACTACTGCCTCAATCTTCTCTGGGGACTTATGTAACCCCTCTTTATCGATAACGTGGCCACAATACGAGATCTGTTTTCTAAAAAACTCGCATTTGGGGCGGTTAGCTCGGAGCCCATATTCCTGCAATCTAGTGAGCACCTGCTCCAGGTTGGCAAGGTGATCACTGTCATTTTCGCCCGTGACCAGGATGTCGTCCAAATAACACTGGGTCCCTGGGATCCCTTGCAGGACTTGTTCCATTGCCCTCTGCCAAATAGCCGGAGCTGATGCTACCCCGAATACCAGCCGGTTGTATTGGTGGAGACCTTTGTGGGTGTTGATTGTGAGGTATTTTTTTGATGCTTCTTCTACCTCCATTTGCAGATTCGCCTGGGCCAGATCAATCTTAGTGAAGCATTTCCCTCCAGATAGCGAGGCGAAAATATCTTCAATCCGCGGAAGTGGATATTGTACGGTGTGAAGGACCGGGTTCACTGTTACCTTAAAGTCCCCACAGATGCGAACCTTCCTTGGTTCCCCAGGCGTGCTGGTCAACGACTTTTTCATCACAGGGACGATAGGTGTAGCCCACTCGCTCCAGTCTACCTTGGACAGTACACCTGAACGTTCCAGACTCTCCAGCTCTGCTTCGACGGCTGGGCGGATCGCATAAGGTACCGGTCTGGCCTTAAAAAATTTGGGGCTTGCGTTTTCTTCAATTTTAATCATCGCTGTCATGCCTTTTAGTGTTCCGAGTCCTTGCTGGAACACTTCTTTTGCATCAGTTAGGATCTTTGACAGTCGCCCAGGTGTGACGTCATCATCCTTTTTGTCAGCCACAGTCAGTGCCTGTATGGAATGCCAATCTAGCTGTATCTTCCGGATCCATTCACATCCTAGTAGTGGTGGTCCTCCATCTGGCAATACATATATGTCCATTTTTGGTGTTTCCTTGCCGTTATATATAACGTTCACCCTTATTTTTCCTTTGGGGTAGACTTTTTGCCCCGTGTACGTCTTCAAGACAATCTTTGTATCTCTCAAGGGTATATGTGAGAATAGCCGCTTGTAGTCCCTTCGGCTTATGACTGTTAGGGCTGATCCTGTGTCCAATTCCATTTTCACTTGGACTCCTGCTATCTTGAGCGTGGCCCAGATAGTTTGGTGATCCTCCGTTTTGATCACATTATGTAGTTTCAGACAACCCAGCTCCTTGCTTCCGGAGTCTGTATCACTCTTCTGTTCGTCTGAACTACTCTCCGTCACCTTATGTACCTTCTTGTACTTCTCCTGTGGAGATTTCTTGCTGCTGGTTTTCTTTCCCGACCTGCAGACTCTTGCTATGTGTCCTACTTTTCCACACTGTCTGCACACTTTGTCCTTGAACCAGCAATCATTATGGTCGTGTGTTGTTCTGCCGCAGCGATAGCACTTCACTGTTCCGTATGACATTTCATTTGTGCCATATTCTTGCGGTCTCCGTTATTTCTCTGCAGCGCCCCGTGCTGCTGCTTTGTGTGATACTGCAATGCTGAAAGCCTTGTCCAGCGTAAGATCCTTTTCTGATAGAAGCCGTTTCTGGGTTCCTTCACTTTGAAGCCCACACACAAACTTGTCCCTTAAAGTATCTGCTAGTCCCATTCCAAACTGGCAGTGTTTCGATAGCTTGCGCAGTTCCGTTAAATACTCAGCATTACTTTCATCTTTATGCTGGTTCCTTTTGTGAAACTTAAATCTTTCTGCTATCAGCAGCGGTGTGGGGTTTAAGTGGTCCTGTAGGATTGACACCATGTTTTCAAAATCCCTTTCTACTGGCTTCTCTGGGGTTACTAGGTTTCGTAGTAAGCCATACGTTTTGGCACCCATTGAATTCAACAATACCAGCGCTTTCTTGTCATCTGGCACTTCATTCGCCTTGCAGTATACTTCTATGCGTTCGACATATGTCATCCAATCTTCGACTTCATTGTCGAACGCTGTGATACTGCCACTCTTCGGCATTTTTGGGTGTGGTTAGACTGGCTTAAAATGGCGTCTCCCGCGCTTTCCTTTCTTCCCCGCTGCGGCTTAAAATGGCATCTCCTGCGCTTTCCTTTCTTCCCCGCTGCGGCTTAAAATGGCGTCTCCCGCGCTGTTGCCAACCCCGCTCTTGGCGGTCCTCATGGCAAATGGCGATGCCCTGTGGGTTTCGTGCGCTGCTCCTGTGCTGCGGCCAACGCCGCTCTCTGCGGTCCTCGTGGCAATGGCAGCGCCTCGCGTTTTCCTGCGCGCCTCTCTCCCCCGTTGATGCTGCTCGGCTCTTGAACACCGGCTGCGCTCTGCTCTCTCTCGCCTCTCTCCCCCGTTGACGCCGTTCGGTCCTGAACACCGGCTGCGCCCTGTGCGCTCTGCCCTCTCTCTCTCCCCCGTCGACGCTGCTCGGCCTTTTTCTGTGCCGCTCGGTCGGGCTCTAGCCCGTCGCTGTCCGGGAAGGGTCTGCGCAGTACCTGTTGCCAGCCCGTTTCACTGGACCACCGTGACTGGAAAGCCAAGCCTGGCTCTCGACAGCCTCCCCTGCGATGCTCAAATCTCCGCTGGATGACTGGGCGGTTGCCCGTGGTCGACGCCCGTTCTTCTGGACTCGACCTTCTTCCACTGTTCTCCAGGAGCGAATCCCTGGGAGGTGATGCAGAGTTGCAGGTAGGTTCGAATCTGCTCGTCGCCAATGTTATGTCCGTGTATCTTAATGTTGTGTCCTTCAATAATCAGACAACAAGACTGCAGGGAACGATTCAACAGGTGTTTACTGAATGAGGGTTACTCTAGAACTAACTGTACAGATCACTACTCAGGGTTTATATACAGGAGCTGTAAAAAGTAGTTCTCCCCTTAAAGGTACATACATTACAGGGGGTTAAAGACTTAAACGTGAGGAATGCGTCCCGAACACGCCACATATGCGGCCACCACCTTTTTTTATGATGGCTGATATCGGGGCGGCCGAGAGTGGCTGGACAGTTCATTAACATATATAAGTCAGGCTCTCACAGTGCCATTGGGAGCCTCATTTAAAATTCACTGCTTCTGCACGGGTTTCCCAGGGGTTGGTATTTATGGGAAAGCTAGATAAACACATGAGTGAGAAAGGAATAGAAGATTATGCTGATAGAGTTAGAAGAAGAGGGTTGCAAGTGGGCCTGTGTGGAGCATAAACAAATTGGGTGGAATGGCGTGTTTCTGTGTTGTACATTCTATGTAATTCTATGTAGTTTTATGTATTATCTGAACAGTAAAAAGTAAAAACAACGCTGCCATAAATTATTACAAGTACTGGAAATAAATAACTTGACTGGTAACGTTTGTTAAACTTCCTATTTGTTCTGTTTAATGTTGCATTTTTTTTGCTTCAATGTTCTTGTTTTTAAAAAAATATTTTCTTCCTCACACATGGTCCCCAGTGCCATACATCTACTGGTGACCTGGAGGGCAGAAAGGAACTTACTGGGTTCAGTTCTGGACACCACACCTCAGGGAGAATAGATTGGCCTTGGAGTGGGTGCAGCACAGAATCACCAGAATGATACGGGGGCTAAAAGGGTTCATTTCTGATAACAGGTTGCATAGACTAAGCTTGTATTCCCTTGAGTATAGAAGATTAATGGGTGATATAATTGAGGTGTTTAAAATAATTAAAGGAATTGATGGGGCAGATGGAGAGAAATTGGATTGGATTTTGCAGGGGTGATCAGCAGGTCGGGTGGGAAAGTGTTTTTTTCCCCCAGCGGGTCGGGACCCCGCTGTGAACCCGCCACCACTCGTCTTTACCAAATGTTGGGTCTGTCAGTGCTGAGCAGACCTGACATGCAGCGGTGGGGGAGGCAATTAAAATAATTAGTGGCTTGTTTACAGCCACTTATCAATGGTTTGTTCCCAGCTATTTGGATTTGACAGGTCGCCTACCAGTTTCCCGCTGTGCTTAGTGAAGCTGAGGCGGGAGGTCAGTGGCCACTGAATCAACTGATGAGTCGACAGTTTCAAATGTCAAGTCAAAGCTCCCAGCTGATTGCGATATGGCAGCTGAAATTGGGTGCCTTTGTGCCTCCAGTTTGCGACTGGGCGTGGCGCTGACATCGACTCCCACCATATTCAGCGGGGGTTTTGTGGTGGCACTACAGCGTTGCGCCCCGATGTAAGGTTCTCAAAATTCCCACATTCCCCAAAAGTTGTTAAGAAAGGGACCCTGATTTTGGATAAGTTATTAAAAAGGGTACCTGAAAGAAAATGGCTTCTGAACCTCGTGACAGAAGCCTGCAGGATTTTAAAAAGCAAGGCCCTGCAAAAGTAGGTCCATTCAAAGCTTTGAAAAGAAACCTGACATGCATGGACCTGTATCAGAGAGACTTCATTATTTCTAAAGCCAGAAAGCTAGATAAACACAGAATATGCATCCTTCATCTTGAAACGATCAACTCAGGATAGACCTAATCTTGAGGCCATTAACTTTTTGCATAAATAATCGGTTACAGTTCGAAGTAGCTACCAAGCCAGGAAAACGCTGATTAAACTTCATAAATAACAAACAGCCAGGACATTGAAGCCATTAAGCAAGGAGACAACCACCCCAAAAGCAGTTAAGGTGAATGACTGTAATCACCTTAGACGAGCTCGCCAAAATTAAACAAAGAACTAGACCTGATTTGGTGTGCAGATAAGGGAGGAAAAACCTGTATAATTGTAGGCCCACCGGTAGCCAAGGTCTCTTCTCTCTTCCCGCTCTGACACGGAGGATGCCCACCATAACACCGGGGGCCAAACGCTCAGGACGCTCAGCACGGCAGAAGAGGGCCAGCCATCGGGGCACGAGGAGGAATAGAGCCAAACAGCAAGATCGAGGTACCTGCACAGCGGGGCAGGCTCAAACGAGGACAGCTAGGCTGCAACCGCAGCCTTACACGACCAAGCCGACACCGAAGGCCACCAACCGAGACCCAGCCGCAATGAAACTCGACGACCAAACCACCACAAGAAGAACAAAACCCGAAGTTTCCACTCTACAAACTAAGGTATCCAACAAAAGACTTTACTATCCCTATTTCTAGCAAAAGAAAAGGGGACTTACCGGACAAATCCATAACCGCACCCTTACCGCATCAGCGGACTCAACCCAACTGAGGGACCTTTGCAGTTCCCAAGACTGAGACCATGTGGGGATGGCAGGCCCCAAAGGACACAAAGAGCGAACCCCAAAACCGCAACCGGCTTAACTGACAGGTTTCGAACTGTCAAAGAAACCCCATTGGTGAGCATAAATCCCTGGCCCTTCTTAGCTCAATCTAGTTAGGTATTGGGGGTGGGACAAGGTAGGGGGATTATTAATGTGATTGTTCCCTCATTGTGCCGTGTGTTCCCCATTCCCAACTAAGTGTACTTTTATATGTCTGTAATTATTCTAGTAATTTCCAGTGTTGTAATATTGTTGTGCCTTTAATAAAATTATGTTTTTTCTTGCACCAAACCAGTTGTCTACTCTAATTCTGTATCGCCGCCTGTACCTAAGTCCGGTGTCTAGAACCCAAGGGTGTGGGAGCGATTCGAACCGCTCAGAGACAGTCAGGGGCAGAGCTGACTGGGCACACGCCACCCCCTACAGAAATGGCAACTGCGGCAGGACACCAGCAACAGGGGTGCGATACAGTAGACAATTGTTCGGGAGAGCAAACCATAATGGAGGAGAGGATTTCTGATTATGTGTTCAGCAAGGTGAATATCACAAAGAAGTGGATCACCAATCTGTTAAAGGCTGGGCGTCCGGTAGATGCCGCAGCTAAGTGGACAGAAGGGAAGGATCACAAGAAATCCATAGAGAAGGCAGTCTGGCTGATGTGCTTCAAGAAACAGATCCAGTTTTTGGACAGGCTCATTGAAGCACAGGCAGCCGAGATACGGGAGTCAGCCCTGGAGGTCCAGAACAGGACTCTAGCAGGGGAGAAGTTACTGGTAGCATTGCAGGCCCTAAACCAGGAAAGTGTACAATTAATGGGGGAACATAAGACCAAGTTGAAATACCTACAGTGCCAATGTCACCGAGGCCAAGAGCAATGAGCTGAGGTTGCGGGAGAAGAATGCCCGCCTAGCGAAACAAGTAAGAGAGCAGGAGGAGAAAGTAAAAGACGTAAAGGCAGCCTATAAGTTAGCGAGCGAGCAGGGGTTTGAAGATGCAGATCATGGCCCCTGGAAGGAACAGATAGAGAATCTGAGCCTTGCCCTAAGGAAGGCAAAGGGCATGGTGTGCCTCATAAGCCCGAAGGCAGCCCAGGCGGATTTTACAGGGAACGAGGGGAGAACGGTTCAGACATCACAGGTAGTGCCAAGGGATGACTTGGTTGAGGAACAGGAGGTCCCACGACCACCACCCGTTGCGTCGGGTTTTAGCGAAGCCTGGCAGCAAAGGGGGGTGGAGTTAGGGGTAGAAGCGGAGGTGGAACAACCCCCGCAAGAGAGGTTGGAGCCAGGGCCGATGTGCCCAGCCCGGCAGCAGAGGTTTGGCCCACCCGCTAATGACGGGGAAGAGGGACCCCTCCAAAACCAGCTCGTAGTACCCTACGGCACCCAACAGCTTAGGGCTATGGTGAGCCATATCCCAAAGCTCACCGAAAAAGGGGACCCCTCGGTCCACTTCAGGAAAGTGGACCAGGCAGCCAGCATCAACGAATTCGATGATGCGGAGCAGACCAAAATGCTGCTGTTCTCTTTGGAGAGTAAGCTCCTCCAGTCCCTCTCTGACCAGTGTAAGAGGGGACAGTGTGCGTATGGGGAGCTCAAGGAGGAAGTTCTTGAGGCCATGAGGATGAATGAGGGAAGTCCTTTCTCCCGTGTGGAGAAGACAGTACAGCTCGCAGGGGAAACCCCGCAGGCTTTCGCAGACAGGTTGTGGCCGGTATATAGGAGTGCCTGCATAGGGGCACGTAACCGGGCGTTCCTGGACCGGGATCAGCTGGCCCACTGGCTCCATTGCCTGGTGGCAAACAGCTTGCCACAGGTCCGGGCCAAGGTGGAAGTCTGGTTTGACCCTAAGAATCCCCTGACTACCGAACATACGGTGATCAGATGGTTGACCCTAGCCTATAGGAATGGTAGGGGAACCGATGCACACCCACCTAAGGGGAAGGTGCATGAGGTAAAACCCGGCCAGGGTAGGAAGGAGTGGCATCAGGAAGGGAATAACCCTTCCAGCACGAAGCTTAATTGTTACGGGTGTGGGAAGGATGGACACTGGAGGAAGGAGTGCAAAAACCCTTGGAAGGACAACAAGGGAAAGAATTCCACAGCCCCAGCCCAAAAGACAGAGACAGGAATCCCTCCCGCCACGGTCGAGTCATTTTTGGACGCAATGAGGTCCCTATTGACTGGCCAGGGGAGAGTAGCAGCTGCTACCGGTGCTCTGACCCCATCAGCTCCATCCAACCCACAGCCCTGACTAGAGCCAACGCAGCCTGTTTACCTGTGTTCCCTTCAGTACGACTTATGGAAGAGACCCCTCGTGGAGATGGAGGTAGAAAGGGTAAAGGGCACCTACCTGTTGGACACGGGGGCATCATGCACCATGACCCATTCAGCTAACCCGACCACCTCACCTCTATCTAGCGGGGTCCCATACAGCCTGTCGGGATTCACAGGCAGAGAACAGGCCGGCTCATTTTCCATCCCGCTCTCCATTCGTTTAGGAACACTCCGCTCTAAGTGGACCTGTATCCTAATGAAGTGGGAAGTAGAGGATGGAAAGGGGATCCTGGGAGCCGACTTTATTGTAGGCCATGGGATCCTGGTGGATTTAAGAAATCATTGCCTATGGGGGGCAAGTACAGGAAAGGAAGGCGGAGTAGTAGTCATCCCAGGGAAAGAAGGGAAGGGGACCCTGTGCCCAAAGATGGTTATAACCTCGAGCTTATGGTCAGTAATACCCCAAAGGAGTTCCAGGCATTTGTGCAAGCCCGCCTTGCCACATTTGCCACACATAAACACGACTGTGGGCGGGTCAACGGGTTTGAGGTCAGCGTAGACGGCGACCCCATGGCCCGACCACAAAAACAGTACAACTTCCCCAGGGAAGCGGAGCCAGACATGGAAGCAGCCATGTCCTCCTTAGTACTGCAGGGGGTCCTGAGACCGATAGCCACCCACCTAAACTCTCCACTGTGGCCGGTTAGAAAGCCAGACAACTCCTGGAGGGCCACGGTGGACTATCGGGTGCTCAACAGCAACATCCCAGCCTGTGCACCCACGGTAGCAGCAGGTGCCGACCTGATAGGAAGTATCCCAGCATCCGCGACCACTTTCACAGTGCTGGATATTTCCAATGGGTTTTGGTCCATCACTTTAAGGAGGGTGGACCAGTACAAGTTTGCCTTTACCTTTAAAGGGCAACAGTACACTTGGAACTGTTTGCCTCAGGGCTTCCACAATAGCCCCAGCATTTTCCAACAATGCATGGCAAAAAGTTTAAAGGGCTTCAGCCAGCCCCGGCAGCTGGTACAGTATATGGATGACCTGCTCCTATTCACGGATTCGAGAGAGGAACATGGCCCACTACTGGCCGAACTGCTGGAGTTGCTCAGGCAGGAGGGTTTCAAGGTGAACCCAAAGAAAGCGCAGATCGGCCAGCAGGAGGTGAAATTCCTCGGCCTGACCATACGCGCTGGGGAAAGGGCCATAGATAAGGCTAGAAGGGAAGCGGTACAGGAGTTACCAGTCCCCAACACAGTCACGGGTGTGAGGTCGTTTCTAGGGCTAACCGGGTACTGCAGGGACTTCATTGAGGACTATGCAGCCACAGCAGCCCCTCTGCTCCGACTCCTACACAAGGGAGTGGAGTGGGTTTGGGATGAGGGTTGCCAGGCAGCATTTGTCAGGCTCAAGGAAGATCTGCAGACCGCACCAGCTCTAGGGGCCATAGATGGGGGAAAAGAGTTCTTCCTGGAGGCAGCAGCCAGCGGGGACAGCCTGAGTGCTGTGTTGCTCCAAGAGCGGCATGGCAGGCTGAGGCCGGTGGTCTACTCCTCCAGGATACTCACGGATGTGAAGAAGAGCTACTCCAATTGTGAGAGGCACCTCTTGGCCACACATTGGGCTGTGAAAAGATCACTGATCTTTACAGGCACCTCTCCCATCACCCTCCTCACTCATCACACACCCACCCAGATGCTCCTGGACGGGAGAATCAAGGATGGGACAGTGAGCAGTGCCTACATTGCTCGCTGGACCCTGCTTCTCTCACAGATGGATCTAAAGGTGAACGGTCTCTGCGAGCCAAAGCTCGCAGCTAACTTGGTATATCCTGGAACAGCCCAGGGGTTGAAGGGGTTTGGGAAGTGGACATAGGTTTACGGGCCGGGATACATCCCACGGGCTGCGAGATCTATGTGGACGGCTCCAGCACGGTATCTACTGGTGAGCGACTCACATGGTGTGGATTTTATGACCCAGTGGCAAACATTGCCCTGGCAATTAAGCTCCCCAGCATCATGAGCGCCCAGCAGGCTGAACTGTCCGCGGTAGTGTACGTTGTTACACACCCCGAAATCTTCCCCACCCCGTACACGATTTGCTCAGACAGTATGTTCACATGCAATTCATGTACGGAGTACCTGGCCATCTGGTCCCGCCGCGGTTACACCTCCGCCGACGGGAGACCCCTCACAGTGAAACCCCTGCTGGAGAAAATCTTAGCAGCAGTGGGGGAGGAAGGGGAGGTTTTCATCCATAAGGTGAAAGCCCATTCCTCCACAGAATCTCGTAGTCAGGGCAACCAGCAGGCTGACATGCTAGCTAAGGAGGGTGCCCACACCGGCACTTTCTGGGACCCATATGGGTCCAGTCCTGTAGCAGCAGTCAGGGGTAGGAACGGGACACAGGGAGTGCAGGGGTAGCTTTAGCCCCGGACCTTAAGACGGTCCAAACCCAAGACCCCGTCCTCAAGGCAGTCCTCAGTGCAGTGACTGAGGGGAAAAAGGTAGAGGGCCCTTATGGCACAGCAGCCCTCTCTGTGAAAGAAGGCATGCTATTTAGTGGAGAACAATGGGTGGTACCACAGCAGCACCGGAGGGAATTCCTTCAACTGGCCCATGAGGGTCCAGGAGCAGGGCATCCCGGGCCCGAGACCACCTGGCAGCGGGTGGAACAGGCGGGATGGTGGCCAGGACTCAGGGAAGATGTCCGCGAGTTCTGCGCCGGCTGTCTGGTGTGTGCTGCTAACAACCCTGACCCCCACAAAAGGAAGGTACCTTTGGGACACATCAGGAGGGTAGAGGGACCATGGCAGTCAATACAGGTCGACTACATCGGGCCCCTGCCCACCGCCCAGGGAGGCTATAAGTACTGCCTAGTCCTGGTAGATGTGTTCACGAAATGGGTAGAAGCCTTCCCCTGCAGAACAGCCACAGCTCTGGGTACAGCCAGGATCCTGGTCCGGGAAGTGTTCTCACGATGGGAGCTACCACAGTATGTGGAGTCCGACCAAGGGAGTCACTTTACCTGGCAGGTCATGCAGAATACCCTTATGGTGCTCGGCATTGAGGGGAAGTGGCACGTTGCACACAACCCACAGTCCTCAGGGATTGTAGAGAGGATGAACAGGACCTTGAAGGAAAGGCTGAGGAAAGAGACGGTGGACTCGCCTAGAAAATGGGCAGAGGTCCTACCGTTGGTCCTGATGGGGATCCGAGCCAGCCAGTCAAAAAGCACGGGGTACTCCCCGCACGAGCTGATGACTGGCAGGGTTATGCAGACACCCACCCATGTACTAGCCCCGGTGCTCACAGTAGGTCAGCTCTGGGAGGTAAACCGGGACAGGTTCACCAGGAACCTCTTTGAGCACCTTAAGCAGTGTGGTGATTATTCTTGTTTTGTAAGAAGTATTGTGATTGGTTGCCTGTTTCCTGCTGTAAACTCATTGGTAGTTGATGTCATGTGATTTGTGGTGGCCATCTTAAATTCAGTTCTCTACAGCCTTGGTTGGGACTGGGTGTTGAAGATGTGCTGCTGGGTTTTTAAGGTTAATAAAGCCTAGATTTAGAAAGGCAAATCTACTCTTTATTTCAATTTATTAACCTTTTGTTAGAATGGAGCGATATCTTCAACCGGAACGATTTAATGCTGACCCTAATTCTGCAGGAGTGGATGATAAATGGAAACACTGGTATCATACATTTGAAAACTTTTTGGGTGTGTTGGATCAAGAGTCTCTAAATAAGTTGAATATACTGATCAACTACATTGCTCCGGATGTGTATAAGTATATCTTGGACTGTGAAACTTACGAATTGGCTATTGCTACATTGGAAAAGATTTTTGTTAAACCAAAGAATGAGGTATTTGCACGTCATCTTCTATCTGCCCGTAGGCAGCAGGTGGGAGAATCTTTGGATGCTTATTTACAAGCACTTCGGCGCCTTGGTGCTAACTGTAATTATAAGGCCGTGTCGGCAGAAGAATATAAGGAAGAATCGGTGCGGGATGCTTTTATTAATGGATTACTGTCTAGATCAATTCATCAGCGGTTATTAGAAAATAAGACTTTGGATCTCAAGAGTGCTTTTGAGCAAGCCTCTACATTGGATTTGGCTCAGAGAAGTTCGGATTCTTATGCTCTTTTTAATCGGCCTGCGACTGTGGTTTCGGAAGTTCTGGATGAAAAGGAATTATGTGGACTTAATAGGAGTGGTTTACCAGATTCTGAAACAGTTTCTACTTCGGCTGCTGTTGCCTCTAGGATTCAGAAGTGTTATTTTTGTGGGAACGCCCGGCACCCTCGTCTGAAGTGTCCTGCTTGGGAGGCTGTGTGTAGTAAATGCGGCAAGAGAGGTCATTAGGCACGTGTTTGTAAGTCAATTGCCTCCTCTGTGACTATTCAGCCTTTAGATAGGGCGTTTATTGCATCAGTTTCTGCTGCCTTTGCTCATGACCTAAATAAAGCTATAGTTACGGCCCAAGTTAATGGGTTAGAAGTGAAGGCCCTTATAGATACGGGCAGTACCGAGAGTTTTATAACTCTTTGGTTTGTGAAGGAGAAGCATTTGAAAATTTCGCCAGTTACTTATCAGGTGTGTATGGCTCAGGCGACTCTCACCTCACAAGTAGCTGGTTGTTGCCTTGTGAAATTAATTCTTCCAGGTAATACGTATACTGATATACGCCTATCTGTTTTGCCTAATCTCTGTGCGGATATTTTGATTGGTCATGATGTGTTTCAATTACACGAGTCTCTCAGTCTTTCTTTTGGAGGAACTAAGCCACCTTTATCTATTTGTGGATTAACTTCTTTATCCATTTCTCCATTATCACTTTTTTCCAATTTGATGCCGGATTGTAAGCCAATTGCTATCAAGTCAAGGAGGTATAGCAGTCAGGATAAAGAATTTATTAATTCTGAAGTTCAACATCTTTTATTGGAAGGAATCATTGAGCCTAGTAGTTCGCCCTGGCGGGCACAAGTAGTTGTCACCACTAACGAGAGACATAAGAAACGAATGGTGATAGACTACTCTCAAACTATTAATAGGTATACTCAATTAGATGCGTACCCTTTGCCTAAGATTGATGAGCTTATCAACAAAGTATCTCAGTATAAGGTTTTTAGCACTATTGACCTAAAGAGTGTTTATCATCAGATTCCTATCGTTAAGAGGGATCAACCATATACGGCCTTTGAGGCTGGCGGAAAGCTGTATCAGTTTTGCCGAGTACCATTTGGTGTTACTAATGGTGTTGCCTGTTTTCAACGGGCAATGGATGCTTTTATAAGTGATAACTCTCTCTCTGACACCTTTTCATATTTAGATGACATCACAGTGTGTGGCAAATCAAGGGTGGAGCATGATTCTAATTTAGAAAGATTCCTTCAAGCTGCGGAAAAAGTTGGTTTAACTTTCAATAAAGAGAAGTGTATCGTTTCGACCACTGAGGTAAATCTACTGGGGTATATTATCTCGGGAAATAAGATTAAACCAGATCCAGAATGCCTGCGACCATTGATTGATTTACCTTGTCCTACTAATTCTAAGGCTTTGCAACGAGTTGTTGGACTGTTTTCTTATTATTCTAATTGGATTGCAAACTTTTCGCAGAAGATCCGGCCCCTTATTCGGGTTACGACATATCCTCTATCATGGGAGGCCAGGACGTGTTTTGATAATTTCAAAAAGGATATCCTTGGAGCAGTTGTGCATTCTATTGATGAGCAGGTTCCGATTTTGCAATTGGGGCTACTCTGAACCAAAATGGAAGACCTGTGGCCTTTTTCTCACGTACTTTGAACAATAGTGAAAAAAGACATTCCTCAATAGAGAAAGAGGCGTATGCAGTAGTAGAAGCACTGCGTAAATGGAGACATTATTTATCGGGGCGACATTTTACGTTGGTAACTGACCAAAAATCTGTGTCCTTTATGTTTGATGTCAAACATTTTGGAAAGATCAAGAATGATAAAATAATGAGGTGGAGGATTGAGTTGGCATGCTACCATTTTGATATAGTTTATCGTCCGGGGAAGGATAATGTTGCTGCTGATGCGCTGTCGAGGGCTTATTGTTCTGTGATTCACGGAGATACGCTTATTAATCTTCATAATGCTTTGTGCCATCCTGGTGTTACGAGGATGATACACTTCGTACGCAGTAAGAATTTGCCCTTTTCAGTTGAAGACGTCAAGCGGATGACTTCATCATGTTCTATCTGTGCTCGGTGTAAACCAAATTTCTTTAAGCCTCAACGAGCTCATCTTATAAAGGCTACTTCTCCTTTTGAACGTTTGAGCGTTGATTTTAAGGGGCCTCTTCCTTCAACGACTCAGAATCGATATATATTTACTGTTGTGGATGAGTTTTCAAGGTTCCCTTTTGCTTTTCCTTGCGCAGACGTATCAGCTGCTATAGTTATCAAATGTCTGACTCAACTTTTTGTCATCTTTGGGATGCCTGCGTATATCCATTCGGATCAGGGAAGTTATTTTATGTCTTCCCAGTTGAAGGAATACCTCCAGAGTCGGGGAATCTCTACTAGTAGAACTACCCCGTATAATCCCCAGGGTAATGGACAGTGTGAACGATATAATGGGGTGATCTGGAAGGCAGTTATGTTGGCTTTGACATCCCGGAACCTTAAGAATACACAGTGGGAAATGATATTGCCTGATGCCCTGCATTCCATTAGATCATTGCTTTCAACGGCTATTAATGTGACCCCCCATGAAAGGCTCTTTAACTATCCGCGGAGATCTACTACGGGATATTCGGTACCTTCATGGCTTACTATGCAGGGACCTGTGCTGCTTCGACGCCATGTTAGATTGTCAAAATATGATCCTTTAGTGGAGGAGGTGGAGCTGTTGGAGGCAAATTCCCAATATGCTCATATTCGATTTCAAGATGGGAAAGAAAGTACTGTTTCAATTAAAGACTTGGCTCCTTGTGGTGGCCAGCCCTCTTCTGAGGATATTAACAATAGTCATGATTCAGATAATGTGGATGTCGTCACAGATACTACGAATATTTCCAATCCTATTGCAGATAATTATAATTCTATTAGTCAGCCCTCGATGGATGTTCATGACCATCCCAGTTTACCTCCTGATGGGATTTCCAATCCGGAAACCGTTGATAATCGGGATATGGATAGCCTTCCTGCAGAAGATACTTCCGTGTCTCCTGGTGTGGGAGGGCAAGGAATTTCACCAAGGTTAAGAAGGTCGACATGAACAAGATATCCGGTTGACCGATTGAAAATGAACTTTTAAAATAATTTGATAGTAATGTTTTAAAATTGTTGAAATATTATATTTGTATTGTTTTAGTTATAAATTAATTGTAAATTGTAAAGGCTACCTAGGTTGGAGTATGTTTTAAAAGGAGGGGTGAATGTGGTGATTATTCTTGTTTTGTAAGAAGTATTGTGATTGGTTGCCTGTTTCCTGCCTTGAGATATATGCTGTAAACTCATTGGTAGTTGATGTCATGTGATTTGTGGTGGCCATCTTAAATTCAGTTCTCTACAGCCTTGGTTGGGACTGGGTGTTGAAGATGTGCTGCTGGGTTTTTAAGGTTAATAAAGCCTAGATTTAGAAAGGCAAATCTATTCTTTATTTCCAGCAGGTCCATGAGCAGGCGGCTGGGAACATGGGAAAGCAGCATCGGAGTAACCAACTGCTGTTAGAACCCCGAAAACATCACGAGTGGGAAATAGGGGATCAGGTTATTGTGAGGAATTTTGCTCGGGTAGGAAGTCTAGAACCGTTATGCATGGAGCCCTACAGCATTGTAGACAAGGCAAGCCCCATGATATACGCCATTAAGATGCCTCGGCGCACCAAATGGTTCCATATTAATCAATGTAAATTGTTTAAGCCCGAGAAAAGGGAACAGCCAGTTGGGGCAAGGTCTGAGGATAGAAATCCTCAGCCTGCAGCAGGGGAAAACTCACAGACTGCACAGGCAGGTGCAGTGGCTTGTTTTAGGGGAGGGGCCATCCCACCCACCGTTTGGGACACTCCCCCACTCTTCTGGGATTTCGATGAGGTGGGACGTGAGGGCGAAGACTCCGCCCCTGACCCAGGTTTAGATGAGGTGGGACCTGAGAGCGAGGACCCTCAGCATCAGGCTGCGAAGGGCTACCTGCCCCTAACCCAGGTTTAGGAGAGGTAAAGCCCGAGGATGAAAATCCCCAGCCAGCGGTAGTGGAAAGCCCACAGACCGCACCAGAGGGGGCAGTGGCTCGGGTTAAAGGCCCACCAGCCAGAAAAACCCCACCAGCCAAAGTCCCTAGAAGGTCCCCACGAACGCCACGGCCACAGAAACCGTGGCCACCAGCTCCCCAGTTTAAAAGGGCAGCCTCTCGAGTCAGGGATCAATCTGAGGGCAGAGGTCCCCAGCCAGCAGCCGCAGGCTGCGAGGGACCAAAGGGACAGGACAGAGCAGCCACACCGAAGGGAGTAGTGTGCTGCAGCCCAAACAGGGATTAGCCTGGCCGCTTGGAGACGGGCGGCGGATGTACATAGCTTCTGTAATGTAATTTTAGTTACTGTTAAGTTTGGGTTTTTAGTTTAATTTTAAATAAGGTGATTGGTAGTTTAAGTATTATTGTTTTAAGAGTGTTTGTATTGAGTCGAGGTCGCAAGACTCGACTACGCTTTACCCAAGCCAGAGAATCTTCTCGGGACCTGGCTATATGCTCTTGTGTCTCTTTGCAGGAGAGGATTTCAAGATGAAAGGGGGGCATACTACTCCTCGCCCTGATAGGAATGAGCATTGGAAAGCGAGGGGACGTGGAAGACTCCCACATCTATGGGTGCTCAGGAGAGAGAGCACCGGTTGTGACTGCTGGGGGCGGCCAACGAGGCGTGGAGGAGCTCGCTATCTATTCCTATGAGGGAAGATGGCCAGGGTGGCTGGGATCTAACTCCACCTGGTACTCCAGCCAGGCCGGGTTCACCTACGGGGAGGCCTCCCTCCCCTGCCCCAGCATACAGGTTGTGGCCTCACGGGTCGGGGTCACTGAGGGGAAACGCGTGTGCCTGACCTGCAGAGGACAGATTCCCTTGGGAAGGTGGTGGTGGCTCAGAAAGCTGAGCAGAGACATTGGGGACCGTACAGCTGACTGGGAACGAATGGGGAACGACACCTACTGGACGGTCACAGGGACCCGAGGGGGGACTAGAGTGTGCTGGGATAAGTGGTGGGAGTCGGAACAGGGAATTTATGTCTGCATGTGGGGGTCACAAAGGGCCTGCCCCACGGGCATATCCATCATCTTCTCCGCATCATGGCAGGATAAGGGGGAGGGGTGGAATGGGATTCCCACCTACACACTTGCATAGTCCCTCGTTACCCAGCCCCAGTCAAAGCTACTGAACTCGTGGCATGCGCCCGAAAGCCCCTGCCCACGACTCAGACAGCAAGGACACACAGAGAGGGGTGCCCTGCCACCAGTAAGGGACCAGGGAATGGGCTGGTACTAGTGCCGACGGAACAGGTGCTATACCAGGGGGTACACTACGCGGTAGCTTCCGTGATCCTAAACCTCACCAAGGTACACTTACTTGAGTGGTGCCCCAAAGAGACAGAACAGCTATACCAGGCCCTGTTAAAAGAAATGTTTAGGAAATTCTACGAGTTCGATTTTGCCAATGTAGACAAGACAGAACTGTACACTACACAGACTGAGTATTTTGGTAATGCGGGGAGACAAAGAAGGGGAGCCTGGAATGATGTTTTCACAGTGTTTAACACAGGATCCTCTGTCATAAACAGCTTGGATGACATAGAATTGCAGACACAGATAAACGGTCTAAAAACACAATTGAGGAAAATCTTAATGGATGAAAATAAGGTCATAGGCTCAGAGTTACATGAGGACCAGGCCATGATGGTCCATTTAAAAGAGATAATAGCTGAGCTGGAAAGACACACCAAAATTGTGAATGCCCTTATAAGAGAGGACAGAAATGCTTCAGGTCAGGCTGCACAGAACGAGGTGTGTGTACTGTACGGGGCATGGTTGCTGGGTGAGGGCCGCAGTAACCTGGAGGATTTAAAACAGGGTTTAGTCCCCTCCTGGATCAACAACAAGCCCCTCGCAGCCCTCCATCCATTTGAAAATGCATTAAGCCCGTGGCAACTCCGGCTAGCTTCTGAGGCCTACCCAGTCCCAGTAGATTGGGCACTCTAACCACACTATCATGGGGATAGTAGTGAGGATGCCGGTCATGGGTGGGACAGCCCGACCCGCACCGATATACAGGGTAGAGAACATTGGAGTCAGTCAAGGGGGTGCACACATCCGTTTCACAGCGGTCCCGCCTTATGTCATAAAGTGGGAGCACGCTATGACAAGTACTGACCTCTCGGGGTGCCGGAGCCGGGGAGCACACATAATACTGTGTCCCCAGCACTTGAACGCCTATTCTAAACCACAGTGTGGATTTAAAGCTGCTGGTGCAAAACCTATAAACTGTACCATGGAGGTAATGGCACAAGGCCATGTTCCCCCACAGGTAGCATATATAGGAGGTGGGACATATTGTGTCACCACAGGTGCGCCCCACTACCAGCATGGACAGCATAGCTGGTGTCCGGTAAGTGACAGCAGTTTCTGCTTTAAACCCGAGGCAGAAGTTCAAGTGGCCCAGGAACGAATTGTCCCCATTCCTGAACCCTCCACTGTTCACCTCACTGTAAAAGAGAATTTCACCAACCTGCAAAAATATGTAGCACATTTCGGCTATGAAATCCCCCCTCTCCCACAACACCTTACCAAATTACTAAAAGTAGTCTCACAGAAACATTTCTACACTCTGGAGCAGAAGACAGTAGAGATAGGGGCCAAAATATTAGATATTGTGGTTCCACCCTGGTGGGACATTTTTGAAAACATAGAGGTCCCTTCATGGATTAGACTGGCTTCCCACATCCTCGTGGTTTGCCAGCTGGGAACAGTATTGTACCTAGTGTGCACTCAGTGCAAGGGAAAAGGCCAAATGCTAGAATTCCGAAACCAAAGGACCAGGAAGGAACATTATGTTAAGGTGGAGGGAGATACACTTGTTTGAATTTTTGTGTGTTTCTGAATAAAGATTGTTGTTTTTTTGTGTTCTTTGTTATTTTTAATAAAGACTTTCGACGTGTTATTTTAATAAAGATGTGTGTGTACCGAGTGGTGTAGGGGTGTTGGACCCCCCCATGCTTGGATGTGTTTAAATAACTGTATTCTGCCTATGTATGCTTATGTACACTACATTTTTACAGAATGGGAAGTGCATGTGTCATGGGATCATGGGTAGGTAATTACAGGAAAGGTTGACTATGGAGAGTCGGGAATTTTGCTCACCTTGAAGGTATGACACTTAAAGCGAGTTTAGTATCAACAGGGGGGGAGTATAGGGTTCTCAAAATTCCCACATTCCCCAAAAGTTGCTAAGAAAGGGACCCTGATTTTGGACAAGTTATTAAAAAGGGTACCCAAAAGAAAATGGCTTCTGAACCTCGTGACAGAAGCCTGCAGGATTTTAAAAAGCAAGGCCCTGCAAAAGCAGGTCCATTCAAAGCTTTGAAAAGAAACCTGACATGCATGGACCTGTATCAGAGAGACTTCATTATTTCTAAAGCCAGACAGCTAGATAAACACAGAATATGCATCCTTCATCTTGAAACAGATCAACTCAGGATAGACCTAATCTTGAGGCCATTAACTTTTTGCATAAATAATCGGTTACAGTTCGAAGTAGCTACCAAGCCAGGAAAACGCCAATTAAACTTCATAAATAACAAACAGCCAGGACATTAAAGCCATTAAGCAAGGAGACAACCACCTCAAAAGCAGTTAAGGTGAAAGACTGTAATCACCTTAGACGAGCCCGACAAAATTAAACAAAGAACTCGACCTGATTTGGCGTGCAGATAAGGGAGTAACAACCTATATAATTGTAGGCCCACCGATAGCCAAGGTCTCTTCTCCTCTTCCCGCTCTGACACGGAGGACGCCCACCATAACACCGGGGGCCAAACGCTCAGCACGGCAGAAGAGGGCCAGCCATCGGGGCACGAGGAGGAATAGAGCCAAACAGCAAGATCGAGGTAACTGCACAGCGGGGCAGGCTCAAACGAGGATAGCTAGGCCACAACCGCAGCCTTACACGACCAAGCTGACACCGAAGGCCACCAACCGAGCCCAGCTGCAACGAAACTCGATGACCAAACCACCACAAGAAGAACAAAACCCGACGTTTCCACTCTACAAACTAAGGTATCCAACAAAAGACTTTACTATCCCTATTTCTAGCAAAAGAAAAGGGGACTTACCGGACAAATCCATAACCGTGCCCTTACTGCATCAGCGGACTCAACCCAACTGAGGGACCTTCGCAGTTCCCAAGACTGAGACCATGTGGGGATGGCAGGCCCCAAAGGACACAAAGAGCGAAGCCCAAAACTGCAACCGGCTTAACTGACAGGTTTCGAACTGTCAAGGAAACCCCATTGGTGAGCATAAATCCCTGGCCCTTCTTAGCTCAATCTAGTTAGGTATTGGGGGTGGGACAAGGGTAGGGGGATTATTAATGTGATTGTTCCCTCGTTGTGCCGTGTGTTCCCCATTCCCAACTAAGTGTACTTTTATATGTCTGTAATTATTCTAGTAATTTCCAGTGTTGCAACATTGTTGTGCCTTTAATAAAATTGCAGTTTCTCTTGCACCAAACCAGTTGTCTACTCTAATTCTGTATCGCCGCCTGTACCTAAGTCCGGTGTCTAGAACCCAGGGGTGTGGGAGTGATTCGAACCGCTCAGAGACAGTCAGGGGCAGAGCTGACTGGGCACACGCCACCCCCCACACCGATCTCCTTCGACCGGAGATCGTGACATCCTCACCATGCACATCGGAGCCGAAAATGACTTCCGCCCCCTGCAGCAGTGCCAGTCGAGAACACCGACAACAGCAGGAGGCATGCATTGGGAAACCGGCTGCTTCAGGGGCGAGGTGGCCGAGGTTAGTGGAAAAAAAACTTACCTTGCCTGTTCTAGTTTTTTTCGCAGGCAGGATCGATCAGCTCAGCACTCTGCTCGAGTGCCGTGCTGATTGCATGGATCGCGGCTGCCTTAGTGGTCCAGGTAGGTACTTTGTAAATTGCAGAACCTGCAGCGATGGCCCTTCCCTTTAAGGGAGGGAAGGAGCCTTTGAAAACGGCAGTGCTGCACGGCCCAGTGTGCAGCACTGCTGAAGTCTCCGCCCCGCTCTCCAACGTTAGCGCCCTAAGAAGGAAGTGGAGTGCTTGATTTAGCGCTCCACTTCCCTCTTGGGGAGCTAAAACTCAATTTCGCGGTCGCCGGTGCTAATTAGCGGCGGGCACTAAAGTTAGCACCCCAAAATGGTCGATACCGAATCTTTCCCCCATGTTCCCTTAACCACTAGCTTCTCTAAACTGAATTTCTACTACAAATTTAGGATGCTGCAAGTCTTCACATGGTCTCCATCCACTCTGACCTCGTTACCTCTCCCACCATTGACAGATCACTTCTGTCAGCTCTACTTCACCTACCATCTATTCCATCAGCATGGGTGCCCTTGAAACTCTCTCACCTTGGTCATCAGAATCCCACCATGATCTGCCCCAACACCAGCAGCACCAGCCACACCAGCAGCACCAATAACTACACCAAACTTCTCTGCAATTAACTGATGCTGCACAGGAAACAGGGCATCAGCACCTAACCACATTGCTGCCCGGGAGGCCAGGGATGGCCTCGCCATGGCCAGATTTACTTCACTCGACGCTGTATACCCTGGCTGCCACCACCCCATACCCACACCATATTGCATCCCTAAAATGCCCAAGCCATTCCTTTCATGCTCATCACCATTGCGGGGGTTACCATTCTGTCTCACCATTCACTGCAACTCACTAAGCCACTTCCAAAGGTGCACACAAATCTGTCCAAGAATGCAAAGTGTGGAAAATAAAGATTTCAATGTTTGACAGCACACTAACAGAAACTTTACATGAACATTGCATAAAACACCCAAGTGTCTATCCTTGTGTGTTGTTAGTTGGTATGATTGCACTAGGATGAGGGTGAGTGTGAGGGGTGGCTAGTGAGATGGGGATGTGATAATGTAGATATAGAGGGATGGATGGAGGTGCAAGGTAAGTTGGTGTGAGTAAGGATGTGCAGAGGTAGCGAAGGCAGAGTGATGGGGATGTGATAAGGGGCACAGCAGGATGAGGTTGAGTGTGGCTTTGCACTAATGTTTCGTGATCTACTGAGATTACTGAAACATTTGTGGCACTGCACCCAGGTCCTCCTGACCACTTCCCTGCTTGTGCCCTCCTCTGCAATGTGCAACCAGGCTGTGTTAATTTCCTAGGGAGGTCTCTTCCGCCCATGGGAAGGGAAGAGGAACTCCCTGTGTGCTGTGACTCTCTCCATAAGCTGGGTGCAGCCCTGTGCCTTTGTGCAGTCATTGTTAGTGTTTGCAGCACCTCAATGCTGTTGACAGCACAAATGTCAAAATAAATTTGGACATGATCCCTTTAAGGAAACCGGTCACTGACGCGTTATCAAATGACGTAACCAGCCCCGCTTCCTCTAATTGGCTGGCAAACATGCTGGGCGGGCTTAACAAGCCCAATCTTGGGAAATTCATTTCAGAGGCTGGGATGGAGACAGCAGTGGAGTCAGGACCCGCCACTGACATCACTTGCACCAGACCCGCCGAGGTTTGTAAAATCGTGGCCATTGTTTCCTTTGCTTGGGGAGTTCAGAACATGGGGACATAACCTTTAAATTAGAGCTAGGCCATTCTGGTGTGAATTCAGGAAGCGCTTCTTCACAAAAAGGGTAGTAGAAATCTGGAACTCTCTCCCCCAAAAAGCTGTTGAGGCTCGCTCAATTGAAAATTTTAAAACTGAGATTGATAGATTTTTGTTAGGCAAGGGTATTAAGGGTTATGAAACCAAGAGAGGTAGATGGAGTTAAGGTACAGATCATGGATGATCTAATTCAATGGCAAAACAGACGCAAGGAGCTGAATGGCCTACTCCTGTTCCTATGTCCGTACTCCTTGTTCACACTAACTATAAGGTTGGATCCATCTGGCAACAGGTGAAAAGGAGTCATTGGTCTCTCTTGACAAAAAGTCATTTTCCCCACAGGAGAAGTGTCTGCCGTCCACTCAATGCCTTATCATTTAGAGAATCTGAGGTGTCAACCAGGTGCCTTTGCTATATTAATGAGTTGCCTCCATTGGCAAGAGTGCTGGCAGCATCAGCAGCCCTGTAATGTATAACCTGACATTCTCTCAGGGACAACAAAATCCTCTTGGCACAAGAGTTTCACCTCGCAATTCAAATTGAAGCTGGTGGTGGTATGAAATATAAATAGTTTGCACCAGTGGCACTTGATGTCAAGTCATCATTTTAAGGTGTGGCTGTTGATGATCTGACCTCTTAGCCCACAGGTGAAAGGTAGCTGTGCGCTTTTATCATGCATCTTTTTGAAATGTGTGCTTAACGTTACTCATCTAGAACAGCATATTACAGCCTAGAGGCAATACCCCTTTTGCTCCAGTTACACTAAGGGGGGAGTTTTTACTTCCCTTCTTGCTGGGAGCTGGGGGGTCCAGTAGCGCACGGGAAACCCGCAAATCTGTGTTTCCCCGCATGCTGTGGAGATTTAACTCTGTAGCGTGCATCTTCTGTCATTGGCAGGTTCCCTGTCCGGAAGTCAGCCTGATTGACCGGTTTGGCTTCCAGTTGGGTGGGGAGCACTCCGGAGGAGGGAGCAGGACCAGGTAGGTCCAATCCCCAATATCTTACGGAAGGGAATCCGATCCCAAAGGGGGTCCGATCCATGACCCATGGGGGGGGTGGGGGAGGGGGGAGGAGGTCTGATCGCAAGAAGGGTCCTGTCTTGTTTTGCACACTTTGTACAAAACTAATAAATTGCAGGACAACGGAGTATTACAGTTTAAACTCTTTTATGAAGCATCAGGTCTGTGATCTCAATCATACAGCACTGTGTGGACAAGATGGAGTTAGGACCCTGGGTCTTCCAAAACAATAGCAGTCCTTACAGATGCCTGCAGGCCAATGACAACTCAGCATGTGATCACATGTGAATATAATAGGTATTCCTTACAGATGCCTGCGGGCCAATGATAATTCAATATGCAAATGTCACAGGTCCGATCCCCTTTCTTTCAAAAGAAAAATGTTATGTGTTACTTTTAAACCTTTCTTCTACCGAATGTTCTCAGTAGCATAAACATATAAGTAAACTCAGCATTTAACTAGCGCTGAAAACATCTCAACGTTTCGATAACGATGTCCAGTTTTTTTTTAGGGCAGCGATCCGCCTACACCCTTTGACAGTTCACAAATCAAGGATAACTCTAGGCTTGACCTCTCATCTCAACCTTGTGTGGTATGGAACTGAGCATGCTCATGAATCGGTCAACAAATCAGGTTCAGGTTTAGATTCAGGTAAGTATGATGTGTTTTGTGTATTGCTCTGTTCATCACACTCTGTTGAACTGATCCTCTCGTCGGAATGATGGTGTTATTCCTTGGTGTTCAGGAGGTGCCTGCGATTGCGGCGGTACACCCGTTCTTCTGGGGTGCGGACGTGATATGATCGCCTTTAGACCTAGCACTGGAGGTGCTCGAGTGTCAATAATGTAAAAGTCCAACATCATGGCGCTTTCTTGGTACTTGCATTTCATCACGCATGTGCCTTTTACATTGAGCTGCTCACCCCCATAGCCGGTCAGTCTGCCTGAGGTGGGCTGTAGCTCACACTCATCCTTCAAGCTGTGATACTCACTCAGAGGAATTACATTAACCTGAGATCCAGTGTCTAGTTTACACTTAAGCTCTTTGCCCTGTTTTCCTATCTCAATATCAGCAAAGGCTTTCTCAGTCTCTGAAATCTGTTTTTTCTGTGACACAGAATCAATAAACAGTTCCTCTGCATTTGGCTCTCTATCTGGCATTTGGCTGTCACTCACTGTGTGTACTATTTTTCCAAAAACAGTCCTGCAAACTTTAGCAAAGTGGTTCCGTTTACCACATTTAGTACATTGCCTTCCTTTGGCAGGGCAGTACTCCTTTTCTCCATGCCAGTTGTTTCCACAATATCCACAGTTTTTGAAGCGTTTTATGTCTGTGTCGCCCATTTTTAGAACTCTCTCTCTTCTTTCTGTTCTGAAACACGCTCTCTGGGCAGTGTTCTTTGGTGTGTGTCTATTAACTGCGTGCACTGTCTGTTCACTCGAGCTGCTCGTGGCGCCGGCTATGGTTTTCAACTGTGCTTGGGCTATCTCGTGCGATCTAGCTATGTCCATAGCTTTGTCCAGTGTTAGCCCGGACCCAACATTCAAAAGTTTCTCTCTCACTTTAGCTGAATGTATTCCAAACACGATGCGGTCTCTGACCATCTCATCTTTATCTGCATATGCACAGTCTTTTACCAGCATTTTAACTCAGTCACGAACTGTTCAAACGACTCACTAGCTCCTTGTACTTTCTCCTGAAACTTGTACCTAGCGAATATCGTATTTGTCTTGGGCTTCACATATGCTTCAAAACGGTCAAAATAACTTTCCAGTACCTTTGCTTCATCCGCGGTGAGAGACCATGTGTTAAAAATGTCTCTCCCTTTTTCTCCGATCCACAGGAGTAGGTAGCTGCATCTTTCTTCCTCCATTTTGCTTTTCAACGGACCCGAGAACATCAACTGCACGTGTTGCTTGAACTTGCACCATTCTCTATGTAAGTTCAAAGATTCCTAATTCATTCGAGGTAAGGGAGCTCCAACGATGTCCATTTCAAATCCCTGTTCTGACACCATGTCTTGTTCTGCACACTTTGTACAAAACTAATAAATTGCAGGACAACGGAGTATTACAGTTTAAACTCTTTTATGAAGCATCACGTCTGTGATCTCAATCATACAGCACCGTGTGGACAAGATGGAGTTAGGACCCTGGGTCTTCCAAAACAATAGCAGTCCTTACAGATGCCTGCAGGCCAATGACAACTCAGCATGTGATCACGTGAATATAATAGGTATTGCTTACAGATGCCTGCGGGCCAATAATAATTCAATATGCAAATGTTACAGGTTCGATCCCCGAACCTGGGGAAGGTCTGATTCCAAGGGGGGCCTGATCGCGAGGGGTTCCGATCCCTGACCCCGGGGGAGGGGTTGGTATGAGGGAGGGGTCTGATGGCGGGGGAGCTTGGAGGGCTGGGAGAAAGCACTTCTGCTCCTTCTGGCCCCCAAGGATACATTCATCTCGCTGCAGCTGCTGAGTTTCCCCGATGCCCAGGAAACCTGGCCCGTCACAGTAAATCCGAGGCTTCCAGCCTCATTAACATATTTTAAATGCTAACCCGCCACCTGGGAGCAGGTTGGCTGCTCGCCCCCTGTCCCGCTTCAATAAAACCCGGAAGTCAACAGGTTGGAACAGGCTTCCTGACATGCTTGCAATTTTTGCCCATTTAACCCCCCACTGGCACCCAATTCCACCCGCTCACCCATGTTAAAATTCCCTCCCTATATGTTTGGTGTTAGTCTGGCGTAATCTTTCACAATGCACTGGTGTGAAACATAGGCCCAGAAATTGCGGTGTCTTCGATGACGTCAGCGTATGCTGGCATAATCCATCTGAAAGGCCCCGCAACTTCTGGGTTTCCGCATGCACGTTCGCGAATCCTGGTACGCCTAGACAGGTCATACAAACCAAAAGTAAAATCAGTATCGCTAGCTGTTGAAGGACAAATTCCTTGTGAAGGAGTTGGGATTGACTAGTGAATCCCTTAATCCCTTCTGGTACCAAGCTTGGAGTCCTCTCATAGTGATTGTTCTTTGGTGTTCCCTTTGGCAGTAGAGGGCTGATTGGGCCGGGGACCTTCAAAGAATACAAACCTCCCTCCAGGTTTTTAGTGTTAAGGCTACTGCAGGTGTTTTTTGGCCTCTCTCTGCTGTTCCGAGAGTGGTGCGAACAGGCAGATGTCATTATACTGCCTGTTTGCATTACTTCTTGAGTCAGGGAAAGCAGAGCTCTGCATATGTGTATTTAATCATAAATTTTGCTCACCAGCTTCTGACTGCCAGTGAAAATCATAAAAGAGCTGGTGGGTTAACCAATTCTCTCCTGATACTAGGTTTAAAGGCAGTGTAGTTTGGTGCCTGATTACTTGTGGAACTTTATGGTTTAAATTTCAAAAGTCAGTTCTACAGTGGCTGCAACTATATTACAGCCATTGTGCAGCTGTAGCAGTGTAATGCTTGCTATCACCATTAAACTGTATGAGCTGGAAATGTCGGTCAGAAGCGTACCTCTGGAGTACACCTCCGACCCGCAAAACATTTGTGCACCTACCTCCATGCGTCCAGGATGCAGAGTGTTCAGGTCTCGAGCCTCCAGGTGTACGTCTGCGTAAAGGCCCAGGGACACAGGTAGTTCGGAAGCATTCCTGGGATCATGTGGGCCCAGTCCTCCAATGACAGAGGAGGATTCCATTGCAGTCATTTTCGAATGGAATCCCCAAATAATTAAACAATTTACACAATTCTAATAAATATAAATGTTCTAAATTTCAATTTTATTCATAGGTTCCTTCATTACACCAAATACAATAAAAATTCATTTTTTGGAAAATAATTTTAAACTTCTTAATATTTGTATAAACTAATTTAAAGTATTTGTGCATTATTTTTTATTTTTTTAATGTTTAATTTAAGATTTATAATAACCCTTATGCTGATGAAAGCAGGCCCTATGCCTGCTTTTACTAGCCATAGGAGTTTTGTGGGCAATTGCTGGGCAGTTGTTGGGCAAATTTGTGCAAATGCATCTCTATCAAAAGAAAACACAAGAGAGCCTGAAAAGAGCCTGCGAACAATGTCTAGACCACCAGTTAGCAGAGGAGGAATAGAGCTATGATAGACAGACCATTACAATCATCATTTGAAGAAAATGCATGAGGAACAACTCAAGATCATACACCAAACATAATCTACCCTATATGAGCTCGCAAGGAATTTTCCACTGCATTCTGCTGGAGTTGTGGTGGCTCCCAGGTGCAAGTCCAGTGGAAAATATGGGTCTCCTTATTTAACATTATTAAAATTTTCACAGTTTACTACAGTTTCTTCCTGGATAACTACCTGCATGAGTGTACATATTTATATCAAGTATTGGTGGGTCCATCCCTGTGGCAAGTTATACCAAATGACATTGTGGAGTTGAAACTTCATTGTGTGATATTAGTAACAGATGTGAAATTCCTCCGTCTGCTTTTTTAACCAAGGCATTAGTTCATCTTTTTAAAAATAAATTACTCATAAATTTTGCTCACCAGCTTCTGACTGCCAGTGAAATCATAAAAGAGCTGGTGGGTTAACCAATTCCTTTCAACTTCCAATAGGAAATTTCTACGATTACAGGAGGAGGCCATTCGGCCCATCATACCTGTACTGGTGCTAGCTACAAATTGAAGCTATCTCCTCTAACTCCAATCCCTTGCTCTTTCCTCAAGCCTTTTATATTTTTCTTCTTCAAATGTTTATCTAATTCCTTCTTAAATGCTGTGATTGATTTAGTTTCACCACTTGTGCTAAAGCATTCCATATTCTAATTACCATCACTGTCCATTTTCCTGAACAAGACTATTTATTGTATGCTGCTCTCTTTTTAAAAAAAAACTTATATATTTAACCCAATTTCATTCATTTCACCCAATGTTTTTCCATGTACCATTCCTCAAACTAAGAGGGTGAGCAGTTGATCCAGGCCTCTGCCAATTCTTCTTTGAAAGCTAATTGAAACACGCAACTGGGCGAGTTGACTCTTCCTTTACCAGACAAATTTCCTCAAAATTAGGTATTTACCTTATGAGAAATCATGAGCGTAAATCCTCACCCTTTTGGATGCAGCTTATTGGTACCCAAACACAAGCACACGGTGGCTAGCTGATGTAGTGGGTTAAGTACATTGTTCTTTGACCTCCAGAGACTGGTTTAATTCCAGCCTGGATTAATGGGAAGAATGTCTCCTCTCTTTGCTGGCCATTAAGGCTCTATGTGAAATTAATTTGGATCATCTCAACCCAGTTCTTCAGCACAACTCTGACATTCATTTTGCATCAAATTAGCAACTTAGAACTTAGAGGCCATTAGGATGGCAAGTGCAAAAATTGGAAAATATCACATTGGTGCAGTATTTGCTGCTTTTCTGAAGTTGGATTTAAAACATACTGTGGGGAAATTTCTGAGTTGGCCAATTGTAGTGAGATTTTAAACATGTTCATTATACATTGACTTATAATTTCGCTATGAATGTTGAACAACATGGTTTTGGCAGATTAGGAGCATTTTACTCTGCAGCACTTTGCACTACACTTGACTGGTAAATTCTTGGTTTTAACACATGGGGAGGCAGGGAGGGATATTTGCATGGGGGAGTGGTGGGGGGGGGGGGTGGGGGGGAGGAAAGAGAACCCGGAAATGCTGGGGAAGCTTCCCGAATTTAACGGCAGGATTTCATTATAATTTTTTTTACTTCATTTCCTGCCTGGCGGGCGGCCAGATTGACCATTGGGGACGGTTCCTGGCAACCGGAAAACATCGGGGTTTGTGGGGATAGGGCTAGCAATCAGGAGGGAGGGGGGACCGGGAGTGATTGCGGATTTGAAGGAGGGAGGGGGTCTGCTGAACGCAGCAGAAGATTTGGTATCGGTACCCACAAGCAGTGCTGGAAAAGCACTTATCTGCTGACCACCTCCCTTTAGCTGCCGAGTTTCCAAAGCCCTGGGAAACCCAGCAGGCCAGCATTAAACTTCTACCCATTAAAATTGTGCATTAGAGGCAAGCTGCTAGGATGATATATATTTTTTGCACTGTTTCCAGTATGAATTCATATTTTGTTTTTGTTTTCCAGTAATGTTTTCCTATATTTTCAGGATCAGACTATGGAAGAAATATGAATATGATAATCATTAAATCATTGTTATCAATATTGTAGAGAAACTGACAACAGCGACTCTTTCCAAGAGTTCTGCAGAATAGGGGGATCCTTAAAGTACATGGGGTTTGTAAAGTGTCTCCCCAATGTCAAGATTCATGCCGCCTAAGGATGCACCATTGCATCCAAATGAATGCCACACTAAATTGCCATTTGCCAAGTCACAGGTACCTTACTGCACACAAATGACAATATTCCATGCTTTAAATAGTACATTGAAATAAGGCATTACAGGGAGAGCACAAGTTCCACAGTGGATTGGCTGCCATGAGGTCACCAACCATAACTGTAGGGCCTGGGTCCACAGATTGCAGGTGAACAGGAACCCAGTTAGTGAGCTGTGTCATTACTGCAAGGACATCTGCAGCCAAACCACAGCATATGATTGACACACGAGTGGCCATTTTATCCCTGCCCACCCAGCAGATATTGGGCGGGTGAGCAGTTATAATCACCCGAGAGACTCGCTCATCAACATCACCCAATGATCCCGCAGGCTGTGATTTTAACCCAGTTTTCTGAAAAGGCAAGAAGAACACCCGCCGGGGTCCTCCTTTAATTGTGCCAATGATAACATCATTGGGGCTCATCTGCTATTTTAACTGTGGGCCCAAGTAGGGAAGCGGTTGTGGCTTTCCTGCCAGAGCAATCTAACGGTTAGAGAAATTATGGACAGAAGAGGCCCAAAAAGCTAAGTCTTTTTACTTTTTTGTTTAATTTTCCTTGTGGGACCAGGAGGAGTGGGAGCACCCCTCTGGTTCTCATAAAAAATGTTTAGGCCCCCCCTTGCCTCAAGCTCCTGCATCCCCTCGATCATCTTACCTGAATACCAGGCACCATTCCTTCTGCCGCTCGACCTTCTGCTCCAGCCCGCTAGCCAACTGCCGCGTCCTGCCGGAATCCTGCAGGAAACTGACTGGGGCCATGCAGATGAGGCCTTGGAGTTAAAACCTCCTGGGCCTCACGCTGCTGAGATCAGGATGGTTTGCCGCCCATCTTGGCTCCCGCCCATCCAATTCCTGCCTCAAGTTAAAATTGGGGCTATGGGCAGTGGCTGTGCACTCAACCTTTGCACTGTGCCTCCTTCCAGTCACACACTGGCTGATAGTTTGGATGATGTCAAAATGCTGCCCAGAGATGTATGAAATAACTGACTGATGCATCCACCACTACCCTTGTGAGTGCCACATAGCCAGCTGGGGCAGATTGCACCAGCCCACGCCGAGATGCTGCATTCTGCAGCCGAGCCCTCAAGGCCCAGAGGTCCTCGAGGTCGGCCACCACCTCAAATGTCCTCAATGGAAGCTTAGCAGCCTTTCAACTCTCAAGCTGTACCCACTTGTTCATACACCTTGTAGGAGCACTAGGATAGGTAATCAAGCACACAAGATGGGCACTAGGGATTGAACAAGGCTGGTTCTTAATTATTCCAATTAACTGTTATTCAAATTGAAAATGAGTTGTTGAATAAATTTCTGTTTTCTGCATTTGGTGTAGTCAGTTGAGGGCAAGACTGCGATGCATGGGGTGCTTCCCAGTGGTGGCATCACAGAACAATGCTCTTGCTAGTGTATTTTTTCTTTGCAAAATGAGGAAGTGCTGTGAACAAAAGTTACAACGGGACTTTCTTTTCCTTTCCTTTTAACTTAGCTGCTCTTCAAATGGACCAATGTGAATGAAATACAGGCACATACAAAGCCAGGAGGGGTTTGCAAGTACTGCAGTGAGATTCTCACGAACAAGCCACACCAAAATAGAGTGATTCCTTGGATGAGAGGGTTGTCCTATGGAGGAGAGATTGAGTAGATTAGGCCTATACTCTCTGGAGTTTAGAAGAATCAGAGATGATCTCATTGAAACATAAGATTCTAGGGGATTAACAGGGTAGATGCTGAGAAGCTGTTTCCCCTGGCTGGAGAGTCTAGAACTAGGGGGTATAGACTCAGGAAAAGGGGTCGGCCACTTAAGACTGAGATGTGGAGGAATTTCTTCACTCAGAGGGTTGTGAATCTCTGGAATTCTCTACCACAAAGGGCTGTGGATGCTAAATCATTGAGTATATTCAAGGCTGAGATAGATAGATTTTTGGACTCTGGGGGAATCAAGGGATATGGGGATCGGGTGGGAAAGTGGAGTTGAGGTGGAAGTTTAGCTACGCTCTTATTGAATAGTAGAGCAGGCCTGCAGGGCCATATGGCCTACTCCTGCTCCTAATTCTACAATTACTCCTGCTAATCACCTCCAAGTTCCCCTCCAGTTACACACCATCCTGACTTGGAAATATATTGCCATTCCTTCATCGTCGCTGGGTCAAAATCCTGGAACTCCCTCCCTAACGGCACTGTGGAAGAACCTTCACCACACGGACTGCAGCGGTTCAAGAAGGCGGTTCACCACCATCTTTTCAAGGACAATTAGGGATGGGCAATAAAAGCTGGCCTTGCCAGTGATACCCACATCCCATGAACGAATATAAAAAAAATTCTTATGTTCTTAAACTGAAGATCTTTAGGGCGTATAACTTTCTGCAGTGTGCGAGATAAAACTCAGCTGTCTGGTCGTCCTTAGTGTCAATAATATAAGTGTGAACTGAAGCCCCAAAGCGTTAGATAAACACCCATTGCACAGTTGTCACTGAAATAAGGAACATTTTCATGGATAAATTATGAAGTGAAAAAAATCTAGGCTAATATGATACCCTGAACCTTCTCTGCATCTAATGCTTAGATGGGTTTAATTTACTGACCTTGTAGAAGAGTAAAATAAATAGCAATACCAAAACTGAAATGTATTTTATGCAAATTATTTCAGAGGTTTTTAAAAGCTTACCTGAATACATGTCATGAGGGGGCCCCGGTGATCGCCCCATAGTGCTATCCACAGCATCTTGTGGTGATGTAGCAGGCTGAAGCGTTTGAATAGTGAGGCAGTCATTGAGCATATCCTGGTCTGGCTCGTTGCTGGATCTTAACTGTATTCAGAATAAAAACATTTTGAGTGAAGAAGAAAACAACGTTACACAAGAGGTGCCAAAATCTGTTATGGATTAAAAGAAAACATTATTAAGCAGTGCAGTGCCCACTGAAGCATATATTCTTGAAATGGATTGTTCATTGAAATAGACTGACAAGTCCCTTCACGTTACAATCGATTCAGGCTGCTTTTTCATGTGAATGTTCACTGTTCCACAGAGGAATTGAAGAAGGATTTGCAATGTGGTTACATACTCAAGGATTCATACCTTAGAATGTTAAAGGTTTAAAATTATTCATTTTAATTTGACCTATAATTTTGTCCTCATTCTGTGACAGACAGACACTTCGGCATAAAGTCTGTGAGAAATGGAAAGGTTCATCTCTCTGCAGGAAAAAATGTGATTCAGCAGGTGGTGACGGGCTTTTAGTGCAAGAACCAGATCAGAGGCAACACGTGCACCTTCCCCTCTCAGCAGTAAATCTTTCTATTAGGCCACTGGGAGGCCATTTTACAAAACTGACCTTTCTGCCACTGTATTGGTGAACTGTTTGAGCTGCCCTTTTTCAGGTTGTGTCTCATCATTTTTGTGTCATTCAGCATTATGCAGCTTTTGTAACATTCCCAAAAATAGTTTCAAATGTACAAAAGCAACAAAAATGGTCATTTAAAGCTCCGTAAATGGGGAAGAGGATTGCCTAATGGTTGAGTAAACTGTCCTTTCACTTAAAGAACCTTTCTGAAATCTATTCCAGATTGGTGGAATGAAAGCTTAAAGGAGTTTGGATTGTTTCAACCCAGATCCACAACTTAAAACCCGAACACTAACTACTTCAAAATTAGTCCAATGAAGTTGTAATAATTTGTGAAGGAAATGGAAATGTTATAATGGCACAACGGAGGCTGCTGTTCTGAGCCTGGGCCCGTGCTTAACTTCTCACTTCTGATTGGGAGAAATAAGAAAGGATAGGGAAGCGGTAGTGAGGATCTACAGGTAATGGGAGGCAAGAGAGGGAGGAATGAAGTATGTGAACTCCTTTTGAAAAAATACATTTACTGAGGTTTTATCTTGTGAGTGCTACAATTTAATTGTTTATATACCAGAAATACAGTATAACTTGAGGATACAAAAGGGAACAGTTTATGACACCAGTGAGGATATTGAATAAGTTACAAGGGTTCTGTCATGAGTGAAATCAGTCAATTAGTTATTCCACTGTTCACCATCACATTCTATTTATACAACAAATTAATTTATAGAGCAGTTACACTGTACATTTGCATCTTTATGACATGGTTTCAAATTTTCAGCCATGTACTGTCCCCTCTGCTGTGTATTCAGCCAATTTGGAAAACAGCTTTGAATGTGAAACTATCTTGAGCAAGTATTACTTCTTCCCTTTTTAGCTGAAAGAAACTGAGGCCAGTCAGAATCTAGTCAGTAGCAGTCTGTGCCTGCAATTGATTGCCTGAACATGGAACTCTGCTTTCCTCCATTCCACAAAAATATGACCAGACCTGGAAAAATGATGCTAAACCACCTTCACAGCAGAGTGGACAATGCATGGCAGTGAAAAACCAAAAGCACTCCATGCAAATATTTGAACGTGCATGTGTGGAGCTCTGTTTTTCTTCAGAGATGTGAGCAACCATTGTACTGACATCTCCCATTATGCATCACTGGTGAAGTGTTACCAATAATGGAGCAGTAGATGCAGTGTAATGAGAGTACATGTGTGTTCAACAAACTTTTGGTGCATCTTTTTACTAAACATAGGCCTAGAAATTGGGTATAGCCCCGGTTGAGGCGTTAGAACTGACGATGCGCAAAGTTTATAGCCAGACAAGGCTTATCTGCGCCTGGCGCGATATTGGGTTGCTTCGCCCCCAAAGGGGATTGAGGCGCTAAA
This sequence comes from Somniosus microcephalus, assembly GCF_052327205.1. NCBI lineage: Eukaryota > Metazoa > Chordata > Chondrichthyes > Squaliformes > Somniosidae > Somniosus > Somniosus microcephalus. The sequence goes on along the minus strand of NC_140987.1, from coordinate 95,477,188 downwards.
TCAGCCGTTGCACGGTGCTTTTAAGGCGCAAAAGGTCAGGCGCTACTCAATATCGACGCGGACGGGCGCAGCGCAGGTGAACTCAATTACGGGAAAGCACGAGACCTACAGGCGCCGGCCGGCTCTTAAAGGGGTGGGTCAGTCAGACTGAGCTTCAACACCCAACGCTCTGCAGGCCTCAGATTCGGCGCTCGCCCTTGTCTGGCGGTACAAGGTGATCATTATGGAGAAGGTTAGGCAGAGAGCAGAGCGCTTCAGCACTGAGGCTCTGGACCACTTGGTGGCTGCAGTTGAACACCGTCGGGAGGTCCTGTACCCGGATAATGGCAAGAGGCCAAATCAGAAGGCTTACCGACGATCTTGGAGGGAGGTTGCTGTGAGGGTGAACTCCAGCAACATGGCGACCAGGACCCCTGTTCAGTGCAGGAAGAAATTCAACGACCTCACACGGATCGTTAGGGTGAATGATGGTTTACCAAACTTGTGCTTCCCTCCATCTGCAGCTGACTTCGGGCACCCTGCTGCAATGATGCGCCAATGGCCATCTGTCAGTATGCACCCATGGCCCTTTCTGGGCACACACATGGACAGATGTCTCAAGGCCTCATGTAAGGGCTCTTGCACAATGGGGGCATGCGAGGAGGTCTCAAGGCCTCATGTAACAGAACCTCCCCTTCTTTCCCCTGCAGTCCAAGATGGCGCAGATTCGGAAGGAGCAGCGTCGAACCGGTGGCGGACCTGCACAAGTGGTCACTCTAACAGATCTGGAGGAGAGAGTGCACCAGATACTTGGAGGACGTCTGTCTGGTCCAGTCACCACTGCATCTGCCGACCCCATTACCGACAGCAAGGGTAAGGCTCTCACCTTTTCCACCTGTTGCCTTCCACTTGGTCCCCCCGCCAGCATGCATCCTCAGTGTGCAGCCATGTCAGAGCCTTGCCGCAATCTGGCATGCCTTTCAGCAAACCTGTCCTTCTGCTAAAGCCACTCTTCCACCTCCCACTTTCAGATGAAGCAGCACCAACTCGGGCTCAACGCGCTGAAGCTGCCAGTGCCAGTGCCACCGGAGGCGAGGACCAGGAGGAATCTGGACCAGCCGTTGCAGAATCCGGGGAGCTGAGACATCTGCAGACTGGGGATAGTAGTCCCCTGGAGGGGAGGGGGGGTGGCTCTGAGGATGAACCAGTTGCCGGACCAAGCGGCATGGAGCAACGCAGGGGGGATAGGCAAGTTCAGCCACCGTCTCCCCGCAGGGCAAGGCAGGTCGTCATGACTGCTGCACAGAGTGCAGATGAGGTCCGTTGCCTGGCAGAGATGAGCAAACAGGCCCGGGTCAGACACACAGAGCTGATGGCTGCAGTGGAGAAGATGCCTGAGTCAATAGATTCATTGGCTAGGAGTATGCTGGACTTCGGGGCAACAATGGAGAGGACTCTGCAGGGCTTTGGTGCAACAATGGAGAGGTCTCTCCAGGTGTTCGGGGAAACAATGGACAGGTCTATCCAGGGCATCGGGGCCACAATGGACAGGACTATCCAGGGCTTCGGCCCAACAATGGAGAGGACTGTCCACGGCTTTGAGTCGGCAATGGAAAGGACTGTTCAGGGCTTCGGACAATCCCTGGAAAGGTCTGTGCAGGGCTTGTCCGAGGCAGTGGAGCGGTCGGCTCCTGCCTTGTGTCCGAAGCCATGGGAAGAACTGTCCAGGCGTTCCCCGAAGCACTGGCACCTGGCACACAGGTCCTCACTGTTGCCACGCAGTCACTTGCTGGGCTCCTCCACAGCCAGATTGACGCAACGCGATGTCTGACTGCAGCCACCCTCTCTGCATCAGATAGGATCACCCCGGGCCCTTCCACTCCCGTACAATGCCAGGAATCCGTGGAGCCTGCGATTGTGGCGGATGAGCCGAGCCTCTCCCCTCAGATAGCCAGTGTGTCGTCCGACCATGGTGCAGGTGTCCTCTTCATCGGCAGGAGACATTGCACATGCCAGCGCTGGGGACGCCTGCATTGCAGCTGCCACCAACCTGCAGCCCACACTGCTTCCAGCCATGCTCAAAAGCAAGCATCCTGCGTCCGCACCCTCCAAGCCCAGAGGTCGGCCAGGCCGTACCTCAGGGGCTTCTGCGCGTCCAGGCAGTTAGCAAGCATCCCCCAGCCTTGAGCCCGCCACTGGGGTGCAATTACGTAGGAGCAAGCAGGGAGGGAAGGGGCCGGGGCGCGAAAGAGAAGTCGTTCTCCCTCAAGGGGCCCAGTTGTAGAGGGAGGTGCTGAGACGTTTGTTTGTCCAAATTGAAGGACATCCTCAGCTGCTGTTATAGTTGCAGATTTTTGTTGAGTTTTGCGGCTTGGTCCGAACAGGTCACATTTATTTTGTAAGTTATGGTTTCTGCTCACTTTACGTTGTTTAGCTGTAATGAAAGACTTTTGTGTCAATAAACAGAAGTTTCAATGTTGCTTGGTGCATGTGACTACTTTCAGTGATGCTGGCATGCAGAGGCCCTCAAACATCCAAAGTGCGCATGAGGTAAGACTCTCATCATTCCGCCACAGGGGTGTCGAGACGAGTCCAGAGGAGCCTCTGACGTATGGACCTTCCACTTTCAGCAGCCCTTCCATCTTCCTCCTCCTCCTCCTCCGCCTGCTCTTCCTCCTCCTCCTCCTCCTCACACTCCTCCTCCTCCGCCTGCTTGTGCAGGGTCCGAGGGAAGGTAATGAATGGACGCGTTCGCCTATAAGGGCCTCTGTCACTTGCCGGATGCAACAGCGACTGCAGCCTGAGCGTCAGTCGCATTGTCCCCAATGGCTGACTGAAAGGATCCATTGGCATAAAAATGGAGGCCATCAGTCAGTGTAGCCATCACGGACAGAGAGGTTCGTGCTAGCGTTCACGACGGCTGCAGATCCTGACCAAGTAGGTGGCACAGATCAGTAACAATGTCCCTCCAGATTCAGAGCCTTCGCAAACACTGCTCCTCCGAAATGTCAAGGCTTGTCACCTGCTGCCTAAAGACCCTCGCAGCATCCTGTCGGATTGGCCGACCTCGATTGCCCCTCCTCCTTCTGGCCAATCCCTGCCCTCTCTCCACGCCGTCTCTCTGCCCCTTCACAGTGTTGGGCGATGAGGCCGTCGCCCTCCGAACAAGCTCCCACCTTCCGATGCCAGTTGGTCAAAAGGCTTTTAGGTGTAGTGGTGCAAGTGCTTCAGACAGGGTTGAAGGTCCCAAGTACTGTGAAGCTCAAATCCCAGAACTCCGCTCCACATTAGCTCGCCAACTCTCTCTAGCAGCGATCGCAATGAGCAGGCCAAGTGGCAGAAGATTCTGCACTAGAGCTATCCCCTTTAAATAGCGCCGCCCTACTCCGAGAAGCGCCTGGTAGCCCTCCCTCGAACTGTCACTAATAGCGCTGGGCGCTAAGGCTCCCGGGCGCCACCCAATATGCGCTCAGAGCGCTCCTAAAAGGCGTTGCACACTGAAATGACGTCATGAGCTGCTTGCGCTCAGCGGCTAGCGGGCGCGAGCGCAAACACTTAGCGCAGGCGCTAAATGTATAGTCAATTTCTGAGTTGGCGCTTTCTTCATAGTGTCCGCCCCAACATAGGGCTTCGCCCCAATTCTAGGTCTCTTTAGGCGCTCAGCACCGGCGCTACCAACCCAATTTCTAGGCCATAGAGTCAGAACGACACAGAAGGAGGCCATTCGGCCCATGCCAGCTCTCTGTAGAGCAATCCAGTCAATCCCATTCCCCGCTCTATCTCCGTAGCCCTGCAAGTTTATTTCCCTCAAGTGCCTATTCAGTCTCCCCTTGAAAACACTGAGTGTCTCTGCTTCCACCACTTCCGTCAGCAGCGAGTTCCAGCTCCTCACCACTTGCTGCATAAAAAGGTTTTTCCTCACATTCCCCTGTATCTCTTGCCCAAAACCTTAAATCTCTGTCCCCTAGTCCTTGTATCATCAACTAGTGGAACAGCCTTTCCCCATCTAGCCTATCCAAACCCGTCATAATCTTGTGCACCTCTATCAAATCACCCCTCAACTTCCTTTGCTATAATGAAAACAAATCCAGCTTCTCCAACCTGTCCTTGTAACAAAGATTCCCCCATCCCCAGAACCGTTCTGGTAAATCTCCTCTGCACCCTTCGAAGGGCCTTCACATCCTTCCTGAAGTGTGGTGACCAGAACTGGACGTAATACTTTATAAAGTGCTTTATAAAGGTTCAGCATAACTTCTCTACTTTTGTACTCAATACCTCTATTTATGAAGCCCAAGGTCCCATATGCTTTGTTAACCACTCTCTCAATATGTCCTGCCACCTTTTGGGGCCTAAGCACATTAACTCCCAGGTTCCTCTGTCCCTGCACACTCTTTAAAATTGTGCCATTAACTGTATATTGCCTCTCCCTCTTGCTTCTGCCAAAATGCATCACCTCACACTTCTCTGTATTAAATTCCATCTGCCACATGTCTGCCCGTTCTGCTAGCCTTTCTTTGTCCTGTTGCAGTTGATTGGTATTATGTTCACTGTTTGCCACCCCCCCAAGTTTGGGGTCATTCATATGAACATTGTCTAAAACACCCAAGTGTCTACCCTTGTGTGTTGTTACTTGGTACAATTGGACTAGGATGAGGGCGAGTGTAAGGGGTCGCTAGTGAGATGGGAAAGTGATAATGTAGATAGAGTGGGATGGGTGGAGGTGCAAGGTAAGTTGGTGTGAGTAAGGATGTGCAGGAGTAGGGTAGGGAAGGCAGAGTGAGGGGGATGTGATGAGTGACACAGCAGGATGAGGTTGAGTGTGGTTTTGCAGTAATGTTTCGTGATCTACTGAGATCATTGAAAGGCTTGCGCCACTGCAGCCTGCGTTGATCTCCCATGGGAAGAGAACACCCCTGTGTGCTGTGACTCCCTCCATAAGCATATGGAGGGAGTCATGGGAGAGCCTGGGTGCAGCCGTGCACCTTTGTGCTGTGCTTGTCAGTGTTTGCAGCACCTCAATGTCGTAGAACACTGACAGCACAACTGTCAATATCAAGTTGCGCATGGTCCCTTTAAGAAAACTGACTAATGACGCATCAAGTGACGTCATCAGACCCGCTTACTTCAATTGGCCGGGAAACGTGCTGGGTGGACTTAACAAGCCCTATCAACGTAAGATCACTGGACAGCGGGCTGGAGCCAGCAGTCACCGACCCCGGCTGCACTGGACCCGCCGATGTAGGGAAATCGCAGCCTTAGACGTTCGTGTTAAGATATTGAATCAGACCATCACAGGGGTAATGAATTTAGTGTCAACTGACATTTTTTTTACACTGAGGAAATTGAGATAAATTAGGATTATGTGGTGAATTTTTTTATGAGGTATTTTAAATGTCTTTATTTGGCTCTCTTAATAGATACGGTGCAGTTCCATCTGATTACAAGCTGACTCACATTAAGGCTGTAATATTCCCTTTTTTGTGATTGACTCTTATGAATTTAAATGAATATCTTCTTGTAAATGGACTTTTGTCTTTATAAAGTATTTGGCTTCAATGATTCATTACCCCTGTGGTGGTCTGATTCAATCCCACACAGCGTCGGGGTTTCCGTTACAGATCTGCCAAAGCTACGGTGGTGGAGTGCAAGAAACTATGAGGAGATTCACCCAATAACCTCTTTAGCATCGTGGCAGTGGCTCGTGTTATGAACTTTGCACTATTCATGAGCCATTCTTGTGAAGTACATCACATCAAATAAAGAGCTTTTGTCTTCCAGTTCACAGGAAAACTCCACACTTGCTGTTTACACATCATTTTTAAAAAGAATTTCATGAGACACTTTGTTTAGTTTTGTGTTTTTTTCTTGCTGAAGAACACAGTCATAGAAATTCAACCAAAAATAAGTAACAATAAATAAAATTGGGGTTGGTTTACACAAATTTCAGGCAGTAATAGGAACATAGGAACAGGTGGAGGCAATTCAATAATACTCTTATTGTTAACCTGAACTGAATGCTTCATCTATGATATATAGTCAGACCCTTCAGAAAAAGAGAGGCATTCTAAAAGTTACCTTTATGGGTAAAAAGTACTGAGTGAAAATAGTCCCTGAAGCTGCCCACTGTTCACAACCCTTTCCCAACCAGTTTTATTTTCTTTTACAATGCACCCAGTGCCATTACCACATTTCAGTAAGAGGTTGGTAGCTATTTTCTTGGCTACTGAAACAGTTACTTGTGTGATGCAGGTGCTGCTATGATGGTGATGTCAATGCCACATGAATTTCATCATTATGCAGTCCACATATTAGCCTCGAACAGCAGCATCCTCCAGAGGCAAGGAGAAGACCTGTTGCTTTTGCCCAATGCAGTGAGCAGGTTGATTTGAGGGCCAACCTGCTTCACCAAATGGGCCAATCACACTGCATTATGGTATGCAACAGTGTTATGGCACTGTGAATCTGGAAATTCCCAGACTGCACAGTGTCATACATATATCAGGTGCGAGATATAGGCTTATAAGGGCGAGTATCTGTCTATTTAATTGGTCTGCATTCAACTTTCCAGCTCATAAATTAATTTCATAGTGCGTTTACATCCTGCAGAGAGACAGGAGACTTTCATTCGGTATATCTGGACTAGATTCCAAGAGCTGTAAGTAATAGAATGCTAACCCATTTCACCACCAAGCTCTCTGTGAATGGATATTTAGATTTGCATTTTCACTATTTTTGAGAGTTTTAGGGTTTGCTGCCAATTTCAGTAAAGTTAAAAGGCACGGAAGGATATTACAAATAATCTTTGTAATATCATTCATCAGGTATATTTAAACAATTCACAATAGTTTACTTGGAAATTCTATAGACATTACATCCCATACAAAGTTGTTTCATTTTTCTGATTGTATGGAATTGATACTAGTTTCCAGTTTTGTGATTGGCAGCAACTGGAATTATGATGTCAGTGCAATTGTAAACAGTATGTATCCAAGTCTTCAGTCTTACTGAGTAAAACATAAAAACTTTGCTGACATAAATCACATTAACAATATCCGTTTGGCATGTTAGATATTTTAATTTGGAATATTAATATATCTGTTTAAGAGACCAAACCGTTAAACTCGAAAAGGAAGTGTCATGTGAGCTGCCTTGCATTCTTTTAAATTACTGGCCTGGAATTTGCGGTCAAGGGCGAAGCAAAGGCGTTCGCCACTGGCCCCGAAGAAAGCTGCCCACAGAGATCTTGATATCTCTGTGGTGAGAAGTTTGCCTTTTTTGACATGTAATGGATTGCAGCGCTCTGTAGTGGGAATTCCCTAGTGCGATCTGCTGTGATGTCAACAAGCAGTCTCAGCAACCAATCACTTTTGACAGATGAAATATCAGTGTGTCACAGCTGTTTGAAGCTGTCAAACACTGAGGGGGAGAAATTCGGTGGAGGCCCAAACGGGGCGCCAAGCTCGCCTGGGCGCTGGAATTAGCGCTGCGATCGGAGCAGTTGCGACTGCCGGAAATTCAGCTTGAGCGCCCCAAGAGGGACACGGGGTGCTGCTCGAGGTGCTCCGCGTCCCTCTTAGGGCACTGAAACTGAATATCGCAGCGCAATGTGCCGCAGCGCCACACGCTGCGGCACGGCACGCTGCGGTACTGCAGGCCTTCCTCCCATTCTTAAGGGGGAGGGGCCTGCACCAGCACGATCGGAGATCGCGAGTGCCGGCAAAAGAGCCCGGCACCGAGGAAAAGTGCCGGGCTCTCGGAAAACAGCCGGCACTGCCGCGGGGGGAGATCAGGCGGCCGCCGAAAAAAACGGCCACCCCGCACCTCCACCTTAATTTGTGCCACTCCCGCCACAGGTAGGCCCCGTGAACCGGGCGCGATTTGCGGCCAGAGTAGCGGAGGCGGTCGCAAACAAATATCGCGATCGGGGCGGTAGCGGGGCGCTGCGCACACTGATGACGTCATCGGTGGTGGCACAGCGCAACAGGCTAACGCCGCCATTAGCGCCCCAGCTAAATATCGCGGGAGGCGTGGCCAGTGGCGCTAAAGCCACTGAGTGCCCTCTTTAGGCGCTAACTGATGGCGCAGCCCACCGAATTTCTAGGCCTGACAGTCTTACTTCTAACCTGAGTCCTTCTCCACAGACTCAGTTAGAAATCTCTCCTGCACAGTTGAAGGCGGTCACTTTTGACAGTTCACAGCCATTCTGCTTTCTGTGCCGGTGAGATGAGGGACTCCCGGAACCTAAAGGAAGGCTGAAAAGGTATATAAAACTTATTTAATCACTTTAGACACACCAAACACACTTACCTTTGCACTCATGCACACATCACTCACCTGAAGACCGACATCTCGACCCCTCCAAGTCCTTCAACCCGACGGCCCGACTCCTCTAACTTGGCATGGTTTGGAGCCGTCGGGAATCCCACACTTCATCAAAAATAGGGATTAGACTAAAAACTGCCTGTTAACTACCTGTTAACAGGCAGTTAATTGGCACTAATCCCTTCCCACCTCGGGTAGGCTGGTCCCAGTGCGGAGCGGGTACCCGCCTCCTTTGAAACTGGCATGGAGGCGGATTTGGGTGCGGGAAGGGGTCAGGACCCCTGATTTCGGGATTTTAACCGCCCCCCACCCCCCCATGCCTTCAATCTCGACTCCACGGCACAATGAAAATCCTGCCCTATGACTGTAATTTTACTGGCGTTGAGAGGACGGGATTGGAGGTGGGTCAACTGTGGAACCCCACTGTCAACAGGTCTCCACACTAGTCTTCCAGGTGTCGAGTCTGTCAGTGCTGAACAGACCCGACACCAAGCGGCAGGAGAGGCAATTTAGAACATTAGCTGGATTGTTAAGAGGCAATTAAATATTATTTTAAGCTTACCTTTAGATTTTTAGAGTTCGCCAATGGCTTCCCCATTGCTCGGGGATCACGTCAGGTAAGGAGGACGGGTGTTGCATCAGCATGGGATGATTTCTAAACTTGACAGCTGCAAATGGTTTATAAAAGCTTCCATTTCATAGGTCTTCACTTTGCAAGGTTAGAAGCTGTTGCTTACTGCTTACTGAATTTGGAAGACAGATTGAGCTTTATGCAGCTTGCAAGTGTTTGGAGTAATCTCTCTATCTAGTCTCACCTCATTGGAACAACTTCGCTCACCATTGACAGATCGCTTCTGTCATCTCAACCTCACCTGCCATCTATTCTATCAGCATCGGTGCCCTTGAAAATATCTCACCTTGGTCCTCAGAATCCCACCACGATCAGCCCCAACACCAGCAGCACCAACACCACCACCAACCTTCTCCACAATCAACTGATGCTGCACAGGACACAGGGCATCAGCACCTGACCACATTGCTGGCTGGGAGGCGAGGATGGCCTCACCATGGCCAGATTTACTTCCCTTGACGTTGCACACCCTGGCTGCCACACCCTGGTTGGCACTACCCCACACCAACACCATAAAGCATCCCTACAATGCCCAAACCATTCCTTTCACACTCAATTGCCATTCCGGGGGGTACCGTTCTGTCTCACCATTCACTGCAACTCACTAAGCCACTTCCAAAGGTGCACACAAATCTATCCAAGAACGCAAAGTGTTGAAAATAAAGATTTCAATGTTTGACAGCACATTAACAGAAACGTTACATGAACATTGGCAAAAACACCCATTGTGTGTTGTTAGTTGGTATGCTTGCACTCGGATGACGGTGAATGTGAGGGTTGGCTAGTGAGATGGGGAAGTGATAATGTAGATGGAGAGGGGTGGGTGGAGGTGCAAGGTAAGTTGGTGTGAGTAAGGATGTGCAGGAGTAGGGTAGGGAAAGCAGAGTGATGGGGATGTGATGAGTGTCACAGCAAGATGAGGTTGAGTGTGGTTTTGCAGTAACGTTTCGTGATCTACTGAGATCACTGAAAGGTTTGCACCACTGCAGCTTGGACCTCCTGGTCACATCACTGCTTGTGTCCTCCTGTGCAATGTGCAACCAGGCTGCGTTGGTCTCCTGGGGAGGTCTCTTCTGCCCATTAGAGGGGAAGAGAACCTCCCTGCGTGCTGTAACTTCCAACATAAACTTATGGAGGGAGTCATGGGAGAGCCTGGGTGCAGCCCTGCACCTTTGTGCAGTGCTTGTCAGTGTTTGATGCACCTCAATGCTGTAGAGCACTGACAGCAGAGCTGTCAATCAATTTGGATACGGCCCCTTTAAGGAAACCGGCTGATAATGCATCATCAAATGACATCATCAGACCCACTTCCTTTTAATTGGTCGGGAACCTCGCTGGGCGGGCTTAACAAGCGCAATCAACGTAAAATCACTTAAATGGAGCAGGCTGGGATCGCGCTACCGACCCCAGCCGCCTCGAACCCGCCTCGATGGATGAAATCGCGGCCTACATGTCTATTTATTATCATGTTTAATAGGAGAAATTTATTAGCTGTTGAAACAAACTGTTAGAAAAGGACCAAATGGCAACAGCTGTATTACTTTCAGTGCTGTCATGTTGCAATGAACACTGAGCTAAATTTAAGTTTCAGATCCAAACTTTTTCCAAACTTCAGATTGCCTATTTCAAACGGAATCTGAAATAAAATGCCAAAATTAAGGAACATATGCGAGTAAGGGTAAAATATTCATGAGCAGTAGATAGTTCAAATCTAATTTTAAAGGAATAAGCTGTCCAAATCCAAAGAACTGAATTTGGCTAAACCATATATTTCTGAAACAGTCTGGACCAATCCAAATGGGGTCATTTCAGATTATTAATTAAAATCAATAGATGAAACAATCAATTTAGATAGAGAGTCCTAGAAAAGCATTATGTGGTGTACAGGCTGAACAATTACCTGTACCGATATGAACATATAATACAAGTCGCTGACACAGCTGGAGCCAGCAAGTCAGCAAATCAATTTTATCTTGTAAGTAAAATCATTTGGAAAATGCAGCCTCTAACTTCTCTTGGATGATATAAAGAACCTGAGGTGAAACAATGTTTATAATTGCATATATAAAATGCAAGGCAATGATTTAATGAACTGTGGTTCCATAACAAATATACATATTCTAGTGACTTTGGCTGGAACAGAATTCAGTCAAGCTACTGATTTCTCAGTTAAATTTGATAGGTACCGCCATTTTTATTTTTTAACTGAGTGGGAGGCATTAGCTTGTCAAGGACATCACCCTTATTACCCCCCTCGAGCAACCTGAAGTATTGGTTTCCAGACCGCCACGCGGATGAACATGATTCCACAATGGCTGCCAGTCAAGACTACTATGAAACCACTTCAAGTACAAGCAATTCTTAACATAAACTCAACACGAAAGGTTCACTGCAGCTATTTTATGCTACCCGCTTGAAAGAAAAACAATAATTTTATGTGAAAGGAATGGTAGACAAAATAAAGATAATCATGTCGCACAAGCACAGAAATCAGTCTTAATTCCTGGTTTTAACATTGGTTTGAGTCCTTAGACATTCTGGAGCGATTTTTCAACTGATCTCTTGATTCTCGCCTAGACAACAGGGCAGCGGCAATTGAAAATTGGGGAAGGGGGCTCTCCTTGGCCACCTTTTGGACGCACAAAGCCGGCCTGATACAATTTTCGGATAGGTGTGTACATTAGGGTGACTGTACATCCCCATTTTCCGGGGACAGTCCAGTTACTGTGTCCCGGGCAAACAGTGTCCCCCAGATGAGTCCCCGGTTCACGAAACTCGTCTCCGAATAGACTACAGCCATATTCATTGGAATATATGCATATCATACTATTAGACATAATCACAGTTGCAGCTCAATGGACTGAATAGTGTTATTGTATCTATATATATATGAAGCGGCTCTTCTGTCTGTCTGTCCCGATGTCTGTCTGTCTGTCTGTCCGTTCTCTATACGTTTGAAAGTTACAGAGCGTACCGACGGCGCGCGTCGCCTCAAAAGAAAGCTTGCCGATTCCGGACCGGTCATAGGCGTATTTACGTTTCGGCCGGACAAATAACTGCGCCCGGCGGTATCCGAAAAACGTTCAGCCTTCGCTCATTAGCATCTCATTAGCGACCGTGTGACGTCGAGGTCGACCAATCGGACGGCGGGTTCCTTCCTACAGTTGAGTGTCGAGTGACTCGACGGTTGACCAATCCTACGCTTCGGTGACCTGACCGGTCGACCAATCGGTGTGTGTGTGGGCGGGCCTTATCCTTCTGAACTGAGGTGAGTGGCCGCCATCTTGATTTTTCACGATTTTTTTCCCCACACTTTCAGTGTGTTAGGGAAGTAAGGTAAATATTTGAATTATGTGTTAGGGAAATTAATTAACAATTTATTTGAGTTTTATATTGTGTTTAGCAACCCCCCCCTCTCCTCACCCTCGCGCAGGGGGGACTCGGGGCCTGAAGCTCAAAAAATTTCTCTCTCTATTCTCTCTTTCTTCCCTCTCTCTCTCTTTCTTCCCTCTCTCTCTCTCCTTCTCCTCTTCCCTCTCTCTCCTTCTCCTCTTCCCTCTCTCCTCTTCCCTCTCTCTCCTTCTCCTCTTCCCTCTCTGTCCTCTCTCTACTTCCCCCTCTCAGGTTTCACGGGTGTTGCGGACGGAGCGGCGGGCGGGCCGCCCGAAGTTTCCCGCTCGCTAACGGCCGCCAAGCCGCCCTTGCCTGCTCCCCGCGGGCCGCCTCGCGCCGCCCGCACTGACTGCGCATGCGCTGCCCGCACTGACCGCGCATGCGCCGCCCCGCCCGCCCGCAGCGGCCGTCCATCAGCCGCGCGATACGCGGGGGACCTCAGCTCCGGTCCGTCCCGGCCTCAGAACCCGGCCGCGCCTTAAGCGCTAGGCCCCGCACGGCCACTATCGCAACGGCACCGGACCTCAGGCGCTAGGCACGGGGAGGGGCCGGAAGAGAGGGACAGAGGGGAGTGGGGGAGCGGGGGGGAGGGGAGGGGAGGGGTGGGGGGTGGGCGAGGGGAGGGGAGGGGGTGGGGGGAGGGAGGGAGGGAGACGGGGAGGGGGAGGGAGGGAGAGGAGGGGAGGGGAGGGAGAGGAGGGGAGGGAGGGAGAGGAGGGGAGGGAGAGAGGGGAGGGGAGGGAGGGATAGGACAGGGAGAGGACATGACAGGGAGAGGGGGGACACACAGGGGCAGGGAGACCAAGCGCCCCAAAATTGCCCTCGCAACGCGGGGCTCCCCAGCTAGTTATTTATAAATGGTGTCTGAATGTGCTTCAATGGTGTGATGTCACGTGGTAATTATATGCACAGTTGTTTTGCATTTGAAGTGTATATGTGCAACTGTTAAAATATAGGTTGCTAAAAGAAATTTGCCTCGCTACACTGCGCAACCTAGATTTTCATCCTGGCTACTTTTATGTGCTCCCACCCTGTGTGTCCCCGGATTTAGTTTAGAAAATATAGTCACTCTAGTGTACATGGGTGAGCAGCCACCTGCCTCAAACAGATGAGAGGCTGTTTATGTATACAAATACCTGTAAGATGCCGATTGCAATTTTCAAATGGGCAGAGGGTGTACCGTTCATGCTCCGCACATTTATACCAGGCACTGAGCGGCCTAACCAGCGGCCCTTAAATGAACTGCTATCGGCCACTCACAAAACGACCCAGGAAACTTTAAAAAAAAATCCAGCCTGTTTGAGGCCGCCACCTTCCGGGGACTGCATTCCCCCAGTCCGACCCGACCCTGCTCGCTAGCTTGGTCTGGGAGGCAGCTGACTTCAAGCTCTCCCACAACTGGCGAGCCTGTAACAGGGTGCCCGCTTGCCGTCCGCAGCTTGCTGGTGGCAATAAAATGAGGTCGAGCCTCAAAATGGCTCGGGCCTCCTACTGGCAAGAACAGGCAGCCGGTGTGGCCACTCCACTGCACACCTATTTCGGGCAAGAATTGCAGATTGCCCCCTCTGACATTGATATTTTAAGGATCCCTCCCCTTCCAGTACTGAGTACTTTTGAATACAAATTTCAGAAGAAAACAATTACACTGTGGTTTGGGGCCTACAGTTTGGGCTGGAAAGCTCAGCAGCTGGGGGGTTTCACTTCTAATATGCTAGTGCAATGCTTAGTTAGATCACGAGTGAGAATCTTTGTTTACACGCCAACTGTAGCTTTCCAGCAAAGAGGGAAGTTAATGCGTAAATACACACTAACTGTGAGCGCTTGATGATGTGCCTCAACTTGATGAGGACATGATTCACAAAAAAACTGTTAAAATTGTTAGAAACACATGAATTTGATATGCAAACATAACGGCTGGAATTTTGCCAGCGCTCAGAGGGTGGGTTTGGAGGTAGGGCCACTGTCAAAATAGCAAAGATCGACAGTGGGTAGGAAACCTGCCGTCAACCCGCCTCCACGCGAGTCTCCCAGGTGTCGGTTCTGTCAGCGGAGAACTGACCCTACAGCAAGCAGTGGGGGATACAATTGAGCTAATTAAATGGCTTGTTAAGAGCCAATTTAATGGTATTTTGAGGCTTACTTCCAATTTTACGTGCTCCCCCACGGGTTACCCGCTGCTCGGGGAACACGCCAGCTCACCCTGGTGTGATTGGAGTCTGCTCTGATGTTTCTGATAAGCTGACAGCTGCAGAAATGAGGTAAAGGATGCCATGTTGCAGATGGTCAGTTTCAGAGGGCAGAAACTGTTGGTTACTTCATTTGTAATATATATAGAGATTTCTTTAACTTGCAAGTGTTTAGAGGCAACTGTATGTCCAGTGCCACCTCTCTGGAACAACCTCTCTCACCATTGACAGATCGCTTCAGTCATAGCAACTGCAGTTGACATCTATTGCAGCAACATCGGCGCCCTTGAAAAAAAAATCACACCTTGGTCCACTGAATCCTTCCACGATCAGCTCCAACACCAGGCACACCAACATCACCAACCTTCTCCACCATTACCTGATGCTGTACAGGACACAGGGCATCAGCCCTTGACAACATTGCTGCTGGGAGGCCAGCGATGGCATCATCATGGCCAGATTTACTTCACTTGACGCTGTTAACCCTGGCTGCCACATGATGCACCAGTTTGACCCCATCCCACACCAGCACCGGGAAGCATCCCTTTAATGTCCAAGCCACTTCGTGCACACTCGTCACTATAGCCAGTGGGGGGGTGGGGGGGCGGGGGCGGGGGAGTTGTGTCTGAACCTTCACTGGAACTCAGTAAGACACTTCTCAAGGTGCGCTCAGATCTGTCCAATAAGGGGCAGTGTTGGAAAAATAGATTTCACTGTATGGCAACACATTACCAAAAACTTCACATGGACATTGGCTAAACCTCTCAAGTGCCTACCCTTGTGTGTTGTTAGTTGGTATGCTTGCAGTAGGATGAGGGTGAGTGTGAGAGGTGGCTAGTGAGATGGGGAAGTGATAAAGCAGATAGAGAGGGTTGGGTGGAGGTGCAAGGTAAGTTGGTGTGAGTAAGGATGTGCAGGAGAAGGGTATGGAAGGCAGAGTGATGGGGATGTGTTGAGTGGCACAGCAGGGTGAGTTTGAGTGTGGCTTCGAAGTAACGTTTCGTGATCTACTGAGATCATTGAACGGTTGGTGCCACTGCAGCCAGGGACCCCTGATGACATCCCTGCTTGTGCCCTCCTGTGCAATGTGCAACCAGGCTGCGTTGGTGTCCTGGGGAGATCTCTTCTGCCCTCCCTGTGTGCTGTAACTTCCTCCATAAGCATATGGAGGGAGTCATTTGAGAGCCTGGGTGCAAGCGTCCACCTTTGTGCATTGTTTGCAGCACCTCAATGCTGTAAAATACTGGCAGAACAACTATCAAACTCAATAGGGCCGTGGTCCCTTTAAGGAAACCAGCTGATGACGAGTCATCAGACCCGCTTCCTGTTAATTGGCCGGGAAACCCACAGGGGGGGCTTAACAAGGCCAATCAAGGGAAAATTCCTTTGACAGGGCGGCTGCAGCCAGGATCGTGACTGGAACCCGGGAAACAGCTCTCCCGTCACCATCCCGACACCGCTGATAAAATCGCGACCAACATGTTTCAGGCTAATAGAATATTAGGAAATTCCTAACTTGCAATTATCAAGGAAGGTTGAAAATGCCAAGGCAGTAGGACAAGAGGGTATCGTTTCTGGTGGAGAAGTACAAGTTTAGGACAGATGCCAGGAAGTCTTTCTTTACACAGATAGTTATCAACAGCTGGAATGAGTTTCTGTGAAGGGTGGTTCAAGTCATGTTACTGGATTCACTTAAGAACTAGATGTAATCTGAAGATGGTAAAGTTGCTGCGCCATAAAGAACAAATGGGGTGAAAGGCTTATTTTATCCAACCCTATTTTATGATCAATGTACGATCAGCAGCAAAAATGAAAGTTTTTTTAAAATTTCTGCTAGTATCATGCTACTGTGCATATGGGGAATTCTAATTAGCCTCACCTGAAAATCAGTGGATTTCCTCCCACTTTATGCCTATAAATTTTATAGTCCCTTTGCAGCTCAAATGATTTAGTAAGAATGCTTCTGTTCCTTTAATTACTTTGCAGCAATGAATGTAAATGATCTTTTTAAATTAAATGTTATTTCACTACCACCTTTACTACGTAATTTTTTTAACCCCGTACACAAACATAAACCGGACACCGGCAATTAACTGGCAAAATTTTCACTTGTAGGAGGAGCTATTAGCTGTGTGACCTTGATGTCATATTATTGCAATTTTAACTTGGCTAGAATTTGGCTAGAACATGAAGGCCTAGAAATTGGATATGGCCCGAAAACGGACAGTATCATGGCCTAGCGCTATTTGGCTACGCCAGGTCAAAGTGGTCTAGGTAGCACGCAAAATGTGTGTTGAGTGCTCATTTACGTCATTATAGTGCTGATCTCAGCGTTAAAACTGCTGCTCATTGTCTTACCGCTCAACTGATGGGGCCAATATCGGGTGCAGTCTAATTCCAAGTCATGTTTGGCCTAGGCGTTCTCCATTACTTAAAGGGGAGGTTCTTTGATGCAACAGCACCTCACTGTCACTCCATTTGGAGCGGCACTTGGAAGCAGAACGGATTGGAAGACATGGCTGAGCGGCAGCAGAGGGGGAGAACAACACGGTTCTCAGATGTGGTTCAGGAGGTGGTGGCCGTGAAAGGAGGTGGGCTGTCCTCTTCCCGTAATTCTGTAGGAAACAATCGGTCCATACATGTAGAAGGCTCTGGCAGAAGATATCTGCTTACATGATGACCAACAGTGTGGTCCCCAGGTCCTCGATCCAATACCACAAGAAGTTTAATGACCTCACACGACTGGTCAAGGTAATCGAAGGCTTCAGCAAATGCCATATCCCACCATCTGCAACACAAGTCTCACACGGCTCAATGCACCACACTACCCCCATCACTCACCTACCAACAATCTCTACCTATCACCACTCAAACCTCACAATCATAGCTTCACTTCACCCTCACAACCGTACCACTGCTGCAACACTCATGCCTACATCTCACATCTTGCACACACTGACAGCTATTCAGCTATGGCCGGCACATCACCCAAACACATTGCAGCACACTCACTGACACACTTCCCATTTTCTTGCAGGCTGAGGTTGCGCACAATCGCCGGGAGCAGTGGCAGACAGGCGTGGGGTGGGGGGGGGGGCGCGGAGGTGTGGGGGGTGCAAGCCGTGATACAAGCCTTGAGCCAACTGGAGGAGTCAGTGTTCGACGTCATTGGATGAGAAGTCACCGAGGCCGTGGCAACGGGCGAAGTTGAAGCCCTTGGGGACAACAGCGGTATGCTCATTCCTAATCCTTCTTCTCACATCCCACTTCTCCCTCATCTCACAATCTCTTCTCACTTACAAGCTGCTGATGCTGTATGCATGCATAGCTTGCTCTGCCTTGCTCCTCTCACCACAACCCGACCGTTGTGCCTTTCTGCTTTCAGACAACAAGAACAAGTACCGCAGAGCCTGTCTGCGAGGCAATGGAGGAGAGTAAGGGAGGGTGGGGTGGGGGGGGGGTGGGGGGAGAAGAAGACACAGCGTCATTGCCTGTGACACTTGTGGACACCAGCTCAGAAACTGGTATTGCACGTAACTTAAATGATAGTGTAGATGAGGGTGAGGCACAGGGTGGGGCACCGGGCCTGAGTGGGCTGCAGCAAGGCCAGGGGGATAGGGTAGCCTGGGGGCCAGTTCCCCGGAGGGCGCTGCACACGACTCAGATGAGTGTTAAGTCTGTGTGTTATATTGAGAATTAATACACAGACCACAAGAGTAAACTTTAACAGGTCTTTACTAGTCGAAGGTCAGGGCGGAACTGCCCAATAAATCATTACACAGCACTTATATACTGGTGTGGTCACCACCGGTATTACAGTATACAGCAGCCAAGATAAAGTAGTGCAGCCCTTAAAATAGTTCTCTTAAAGGTGGAACGGTTACATACACTACAATCCTCCCTTTTTAGCTTAACAGTATATATTCCCCATTAAACATCACATCATAACATATATACACAACTTCATGTAAAACAGTTCACAGATTCAGTCTCTGCGGAGGCGCCTCCTGC
Organism: Somniosus microcephalus; assembly: GCF_052327205.1. Classification (NCBI taxonomy): domain Eukaryota; kingdom Metazoa; phylum Chordata; class Chondrichthyes; order Squaliformes; family Somniosidae; genus Somniosus; species Somniosus microcephalus. The sequence goes on along the minus strand of NC_140987.1, from coordinate 95,458,666 downwards.
GCTTCCTGACTCGGTCCGGATAACGCCTCGGTGGTGTAGTAGTTTTCGGTGGTGTAGTAGGTTTTTGTTGCTGGGGTGACTCATCTAATAGTCCTTCACTGGACTTAACAGCTTGAACTTTCGTAACTTCAGAATCAGCATTGTTGACTTCTAAAGGCTCGAGTACCTTGGGAAGTTTTTCGGCTTCCAGACTGATTTGGCTCGGTTCGGAGGGACCACGTGCGCGACCTGGTGGGGGTGATAATGGTTCAGATGAGTCATCATCTTCTGCTTCCTCTCTATTGTCTTCTATTTCCTTCATCACTTCAGCTGTTGCCTCTGCCACCAATTCCCTGAGTGGCTTATTACTGCTGACACTGCTCACAAAAGGGTGCTCTTCCTTCTTAGCTTTCAACTGATCGATGAATTTGACATATTCCCTTTCTTGCTCAGCTTTGATTCGTTTGGCCTCATCGCGCAGACGGTTTGTGTGTTCCTGATTCATTTTCTCAATCAGCTGCTTCTGCTGTCTTCCCAGCTTCTCCAACTCTGTGTCAAAGAACTTTTTCTTTGCATTCCTCTCTTGCTGAAAACGGCGAATCATTTGTTCTAATTGCTGTTGCAGTTTGAAATTGAGTTGAGTTCGAGCCCGGTGTTCCTCAGAAATGTGCATGTCTGTAGACTGGACAGACTCAGAATTCTCTGTCAAACTATGTTGTTGTTGTTCAGTGGAATTCTGTTCTGATACTTTGTTCTCTTCTGAAGCATTTATGCACTCCTTCGTTTTCCCATCATTAGACTGCAAGTCCATTTTAGACTTGTCTTTTGCACATGGGCTGGTCTTACCATCATCAGTTCCAGAGTCTGAGCTGATTGTCTTCACCGAGTTCTCACTCTCTGCTTTGTCACTGTCACTGCTGCATATGCCCTCATCCAATATTCTGGACAATCGTGCAGGTTTGACAACTTTTCTTTTTCCGGAATCTACCGTCATTGCTTTTAGGGAGTGCCAGTCCATATTTATTTTCCTGATCCACTCCCGTCCCAGAAGTGGTGGACCTCCCTCAGGTAGTACATATAAGTCCATTCCTTGGTGTTCTTTGCCCTTGTGTATCACCTTGACTTTTATCTTTCCGATGGGGTATACTTTTTGCCCCGTGTATGTCTGCAAGACAATCTCGGTATCTCTCAAGGGTATATGTGAGAATAGCCGCTTGTAGTCCCTTCGGTTTATGACTGTTAGGGCTGATCCTGTGTCCAATTCCATTTTCACGTGGACTCCTGCTATCTGCAGTGTGACCCAGATAGTTTGTCGGTCAGCTTCCTTACTCACATTGTGAATTCTCAGACTACCCAGTTCCTGGCTGTTGGAGTCTGAATCCGAATTCTGTCGTCCGAACTCCTCTCAGCCACCTTATGTACCTTCCTGCACTTTTCCTGCGGTGACTTTTTGTTGCTGGTCTTCTTTCCTGACCGGCATACTTTAGCTATGTGACCAAGCTTGCCACATTTTCTACATTCCTGGTTTTTAAACCAGCATTGGTTCTGATCGTGTTTTGTCTTCCCACAACGATAACATTTCGTTGTACCCAAAGCCATTTGATCTACGCCGAGTGCCGCTGCCTTCAGCTGCATTTCCGCAGTGCCTCTCGCTGCGGCTTCGTGCGATGCTGCAATAGAGACAGCCTTATCAAGTGTAAGATCATTCTCTTCAAGCAGCCGCTTTTGGGTTCCTTCTTTCGACAATCCGCACACGAATTTGTCTCTCAGTGCCTCTGTCAGTCTTTCCCCAAACTGACAGTATTTCGCTAGCTTACGCAGTTCAATTAAGTACTCCGCGTTGCTTTCCTCTTTCAGTTGTGTTCTCGCATAAAATTTAAATCGTTCCGCTAACATCAGCGGTGTGGGGTTCAAATGATCCTTCAGGACAGCAACAATATTAGCGAAAGTCTGATCCGCCGGTTTAGCTGGTGATAGATGCTTCAATAGCCCGTATGTCTTTGCACCCATTGAGTTTAGTAAGGTTAGTACTTTATCTTCATTTGATATTTTATTTGCCTTACAATATATCTCTATGCGTTCTACATACGTGGCCCAATCTTCAACATCGGGATCGAAATCGTTGATGTTACCACGCTTAGGCATCCTCGCAATCTTCTTGAGAAACAAAAGGAAATTTTTCTTTTATTTTTTAATTTTTTTTTCAAAATGGCGGTTTCCCGCGCTTGTCTTCTTCCCCGCCTACGAAAATGGCGGCTTCCCGCGTTTGCCTTTCTCCTTTGCTGGCTGCCTCTTGTCACTCCCGCTCGCTCGGTCTCGGTCTCCCTCGCTCGGTCTCGTTCTCCCTCGCTCGCTCGGTCTCCCTCGCTCGGTCTCGGTCTCCCTCGCTCGGTCTCGGTCTCCCTCGCTCGGCCTCCCTCGCTCGCTCGGTCTCTTCTCTCTCCCGCTCGCTTGGTCTCGCTCACTCGCTCGGGCTCTGTCTCTCCCGCTCGCTCAGGCTCTGTCTCTCCCGCTCGCTCGGGCTCTGTCTCTCCCGCTGGCTGTAATGGCGATTGCCGTATTGCTGCGTTCGCCCTCCCCAGCGGTTTTCAATTGTGCCTCCCAGCCCCTCTTGCAGTCCGGTCCTTTCCCCCCGGCTGCGGCTGAGTTCTCCGCGGTTTTTAAAAAAATTTTCTCCGCGCCTTACTCTGTCCCGGTCGCTGCGCCTCGTGGCCTCGGTAGCTGCCCGGCCTTTTTCACCGGTTGCGGTCGAGCTCTCTCTCGACGCTGTTGCATCTCCCAGCCCGCTTGCAGCCCGGTCTCTCACACCGGCTGTATTTGCATTCGCTGCGGTCTCTCACACCGGCTGCGTTTGCATTCACCGCAGCTTCCGTGCCTTACGCTGCCCCAGTCTCAGCGCCTCTGGCCCCGACTTCTGTCCGGCTCTTTTCCCCGGCCTTGGTCGAGTTCACCGCCCTTATCTCCTCCGTTCTTCCTTCCCCTATTTCACAGCCAACGTGGCCGACTTGCTGCTCGTCGCTGATCGGCTTACCCACCACCGTGATAGAAGGGATGATCCTGCCTGTTGCTGATGGAAGGCTTCGTGTCAGAATTCTTCCTTTGCTCTGCAGACCCGAGTCCTCTCTCAGCAGAATGATGAGGGCGGATGCCTCTTCTCGACGCCCGTTAAACTGCCTTGGATGTATCTCTGCCGCAGGGTAAGATCGTACTCGTCGCCACTGTTAAGTCTGTGTGTTATATTGAGAATTAATACACAGACCACAAGAGTAAACTTTAACAGGTCTTTACTAGTCGAAGGTCAGGGCGGAACTGCCCAATAAATCATTACACAGCACTTATATACTGGTGTGGTCACCACCGGTATTACAGTATACAGCAGCCAAGATAAAGTAGTGCAACCCTTAAAATAGTTCTCTTAAAGGTGGAACGGTTACATACACTACAATGAGGACCTCAATGGCACAGCCTTCAGAAGAAAGGTGATGGACATGCACACCGAACTGCTAGGTGCAATGGCAACTCTGCCAGAGAGCCTCTTGGGAATGTCAAGGAGCGTGGAGGAGTACGCCTCCAACATTGCACAGGGCTCTGCGCAAAGCTTGAAGCCCAGAATTTACAGACTGGAAATGATGGAAGACTCCCAAAGAGACCGTGTCGACCCAGAAATTATGCTGCGTGTGATGGGCGATGTCGCAGCTGCCATTGCAGCACAGGTGGAAGTGACCCAACATCTCAGTGCTGCAGCAGAAGTGCAGACCGCTGTCCTGCAGTCTCAGCTTGCTGCCACGCAAGCTCAGACTGCTGCCAGCGTGGCTGGGTTTACCAGTGTCGAATGGGGCTTGCAGGGCATCACAGCAGGCCAGCAATCTTTCCTCCAACAGATTGCTAGGAATGCTGGAGCGCCGCCCCGGGGGAGTGGCAGTGGGTCTGTGGCACAAGAATCTGCTATCCTCACCACTGCCACTTTGCCATTGCCCTTGCTGTTGCCCATCAGCCAACCAGCCCAGCCTGCTGCCGACCATGCTGAGGTAGTGCAGTCTACAGCTGGGCCTTCTAGGTCCACAGCTGCTCGAGATCATCCTGGAAGGCCATCTGAATTCTCCCCCATGGAAACTCAGCAGCCTTCCACCAGCCAGGCTGCAGCTATGGGGGAGCACTTCGTAGCAGCACTAGAGCAGGAAAGCACTCCCGAACGACAAGCACTAAGGGGTTGCACAAGGGTGATTAGTTTATATAGTATTTATGAATTGATTATTGCTAAACTTATTCATTTTGTTTGGAATTGTGGCGTACCGATCACAGAAAGGACACAATCCGCTTTTCGGTCCGTAGACTATAAATCAGGCGTCATGCCTTTAAGAAGGATCACACCTTTAAGAAACTCGATCTGCAACATAGTTAAGCCCAGAGCGGGGGAGGGGCAGTCTAAGCTGTGGACTGATTAAAGACAGTCGGACTTAGTGTAGCCTCTGACGCCATTTTTGTGTTCAACATGTGGTCTCAACAATTAAACCTTTTCTGTTGAACCTCTCCGAGTTCAGTATATTTTGTTAGGAGTACGTAGACTCCTACATTGGTGACCCCGACGCTCAGGACGGCTCCTAAGCGTAACCATGGCTGACACAAACGCAGTTTCTGTGAAGCTGCCGGAGTTCTGGGAGAACCGAGCCACTGCCTGGTTCCTTCAAGCCGAATCGCAATTCCGACTCCGCGGCATCACCGCCGACGCAACGATGTACGACTACCTCCTCACCTCCCTGGGCAGCTCCACAATCACGAAAGTCTGGACAACACTACAAAACCCTTCGGAGGAAGGCAAGTACGCACATCTCAAGGCCGCGCTCCTTAAATAATTCACAGCCTCCCAATTCGTGCGCAACTGCCACCTCCTCGACCTCCCGGGCCTCGGTGACTCCACGCCGTCAGACTTGCTCTCACACATGCTTGCTCTGACCGATGAAAAACCGCCCGGCTCCCTCTTCCGCACGCTCTTTATTCGCCAACTACCCCCCAGCATCCGCCCGGCGATCATGGCGTCCAGCCTCACGGACCTCGAGGACCTGGCCGATGAAGCCGATAAGCTCCTGTCCGCCGGCTCCAACCACGCCGTTACCCCCGACCTGGCCTTCGCAGCGTCGGCGCGCGCTCCACCCTCTATCGCGCGGCCACACAGCTCGGCCACAAGGCCCCCCAGGCCCCCACATCCCCCAAGCCCTCCGACCCAGGGCTACTGCTACTTCCATACCCGGTTCGGCGCACGGGCACGCCGCTGCAGCCATCCCTGCACGTTTCCAACCGCCCCACACCGGCCTACACGATGGCCATGGGGTAAGCAGGCGCGCTGCTGTACATTACAGACAGCGCCTCCGGATGCCGTTTCCTATGCGACACGGGCGCGCAGCGCAGCATCATCCCCGTGCCCGCCCTCGAGATCCAGTGAGGCGGCCGCGGCCCTGCGCTGGCTGCCGCCAACGGCACCGACATCCGGACGTACGGCACCTGCACCGTCACCATCGACCTCGCAGGCCGCCGCTACCACTGGGAGTTTATCACCGCCAAAGTGCTCTCCCCGCTCCTCGGTGCGGATTTCCTGTGCACCCACGGCCTGTTGGTCGACATGCCTCGGCGCCGCCTCGTGGACATGAACACCATGTCACCTATCCCGGGCGCCATGGCCCCCCCCCAACCCGCCGAAATGGCATGGCAGTGCCGCGCCTGCTCAATGGACGACTACTCAGCACTCCTGGCTGAGTTCCCAGCCCTCACCAACCCGACCTTCTCCGCGAAAGTTGCTAAGCACGGTGTGGAACACTTCATCCCCACCACAGGCCCACCGGTGTATGCCCACGCCCGCAGGCTGGACCCGGCCAAGCTGGAGATCGCGCGGGCCGAGTTCGCCACAATGGAACAACTCGGCATCATCCGCCGCTCCAACAGCCCCTGGGCCTCCCCACTCCACATCATCACCAAACCCGACGGGGGATGGCGCCCCTGCGGGGACTACCGGCGCCTAAACAACGCCACCACGCCGGATCGGTACCCCATACCACACATTCAAGGCTTCTCGGCTAGACTGGCCGGCTGCTCAGTCTTCTCCAAAGTCGACCTGGTGCGCGGTTACCATCAGGTGCCAGTCCACCCCACGGACGTCCCCAAGACGGCCATAATCACCCCTTTTGGGCTATTCGAGTTCCTCCGAATGCCCTTCGGCCTCAAAAACGCAGCCCAGGCCTTCCAGTGGCTCATGGACTCGGTCCTCCGGGACCTGAAGTTCCTCTTTGTCTAACTGGATGACATCCTGGTAGCTAGTTCCTCCAAGCAGGAACACATCGAGCACCTCCGCACCCTGTTCCAGCAGCTCAGTGAGCACGGGCTCATCATCAGCCCAGCCAAGTGCCAATTCGGCCTCAGCAGGATCGAATTCCTCGGCCACCACATCACGCAGGACGGAGCCATTCCCCTGCCCGCCAAAGTGCAAGCCGTCCAGCAGTTCCCCCGGCCTACCACCATCAAAGGCCTCCAGGAGTTCTTGGGGATGATCAACTTTTACAACCGCTTCATTCCCGGAGCGGTCTCCCTCATGCGGCCCCTATACGAAGCCCTCCGGGGTAAGAAAGACAGAATGGCGATCGAGTGGTCGGCGGACATGTTGACCGCTTTCGACTTGACCAAAAAGGCGCTCGCCGACGCCACCATGCTCGCTCACCCACAGCCCAACGCCAGGGTGACCCTCACCACGGACGCTTCCGACCACGCAGTCGGCACCGTGTACGAACAGTGGGTCGACGGGGCCTGGCAACCGCTGGCCTTTTTCAGCCGCCAACTGCGCCCCCCGGAAGCCAAATACAGCGCCTTTGACCGCGAGCTCCTCGCACTGTACCTGGCAGTCCGCCATTTTAGATTTCTTCTGGAGGGCCGCCCCTTCACCGCGTTTGTCGACCACAAACCCCTGACATTCGCGATGGCAAAATCTGCGGACCCGTGGTCAGCCAGGCAACAACGCCAGCTCGCCGCGGTGTCCGAATTCACCGCGGACATCCGGCACGTCTCCGGTCGAGACAACGTGGTGGCCGACTGCCTATCCCGCCCGCCGTCCACGGCGCCCACCTGGCAGTGGACTATGCTCAACTGGCAGCGGAGCAACGCACCGACCCCGATCTGCTCTCCGCGCCCACAACCCTCCCAGGGCTGCGACTGACCGACGTCGCCTGCGGCCCGTCCGCCGTCACAGTCAAATGCGACACCTCCTTGGCGCAACCCCGCCCCGTAGTCCCGGCGTCCTGGCAAAAACGGGTGTTCGACATCGTCCACGGCCTCTCACACCCCGGTACCCGCGCGTCCATTAGACTGGTGGCCAACCGATTTGTCTGGCGCGGCCTGCGCAAAGATGTGCGCGTCTGGTCCAGATCCTGCATAGCTTGCCAGCGTGCCAAAATCCACTAGCACGTCAAAGCCCCACTCGAGGAGTTCACCGTGCCAGAAAGAAGGTTTGACCACGTCCACATCGACCTCGTCAGCCCCCTGCCGCCATCACAAGGTCACATGCACCTGCTGACAATCGTGGACCGTACCACCCGCTGGCCTGAGGCCATTCCACTGACGTCCACCACCACCGCCGACATTGCGAGGGCATTCATCGGGACCTGGGTCGCTCGGTTCGGTGTCCCCTCCGACATGACGTCAGATAGAGGCCCGCAGTTCACCTCTGATCTGTGGGCCGCCATCGCCCGAAACCTCGGGGTGGCCGTTCACTGCACCACGGCTTATCACCCCCAAGCCAACGGACTGTGCGAGCGATTCCACAGGTCCATGAAGGCGTCCCTCCGTGCCAGCCTCGAGGACAGGGCTTGGATCGACCGCCTCCCGTGGGTGCTACTTGGCCTACGCTCCGCGGTCAAGGAAGACCTGCAAGCCTCGGTGGCGGAACTCGTGTACGGCCAGCCGCTACGCGTACCCGGAGAGTTCCTGCCCACCGCCAGGACCCCCTGGTCGGCTGACCAGCAACGCCGCGCTTTCGCCAACCGAGCACAACAGTTCGCTCCAGTACCCACCGGCCGGCACGGCGAACCAGCAACCCGCGTACCACGTAGCCTGCACATGGCCAAATTTGTTTTCGTGCGCCATGACGCCCACCGAGGACCTCTACGGCCCCCATACGACGGACCCTACAAGGTACTCCAGACGGGGAACATGTTCTTCCTCCTCCAAGTGGGCGGCAGAACTGACAAGGTGTCGGTCGACCGGCTCAAGCTGGCGCACCTAGAGCCCGACGAATCCGTTCAAGTGGGCCAACCCCCACCGCGGGGCAGACCGCCTAAGAGCCCGACGCGTCCGACCGCCCCGCTCCTGACACCAACCGCCAAGAGCCGTTCCGGCCGTGCCATCAAGCCGCCACGCCGGTTCGTACACTCCCTACTAGCGGATTCTGGGGGGAGCTGTGTGGCGTACCGATCACAGAAAGGACACAATCTGCTTTTTGGTCTGTAGACTATAAATCAGGCGTCATGCCTTTAAGAAGGATCACACCTTTAAGAAACTCGATCTGCAACATAGTTAAGCCCAGAGCGGGGGAGGGGCAGTCTAAGCTGTGGCCTGATTAAAGACAGTCGGACTTAGTGTAGCCTCTGACGCCATTTTTGTGTTCAACATGTGGTCTCAACAATTAAACCTTTTCTGTTGAACCTCTCCGAGTTCAGTATATTTTGTTAGGAGTACATAGACTCCTACAGAATCTTTGTTTTGTGGTGGCTCTTGTCGTGTGTTGATTGCGAGTTTGACACCAGTCAATACGGTAATGTAATGTGCGAGTTTAACACCAGTTAATACTGTAATGTAATGTGCATTGCATTATGGGAATTACCCGGGAAAGCTGCAGTCAACCATTTTACCAATAAAGTAAAGATCACAGTTATAAGCCTGTCTGCCTGACTTTGATTTAATTTGACGTATCTACATGCTTGATTGAACGTATTAAAGCATAGATACAACATTGGCGACGAGGATAACGAACAGGAATCATTTTTAAAAAGGTAGTTGCCCAAATTTTAGTTAGCTGGGATGGAGAAGACCGGCATTCATGTTTCGCTGAGCCAGCCACGTTGGGTCCAAGATGGACGAGGTGGTTAACGTCTTTTGAGCTTTATGCCGACAGCAAAGGACTCATTATCGACGGTACTTCTACAGCTGCCATGAAGCAGAGGAGAAGAGCTCTACTTCTACACCTAGCAGGACCAGATGTCCAGGATATCTTTTCAACTCTACCGGACACAGGAGAGCCAGCAGACTACACGGCGGCGGTTAGTGCATTGAATCACTTCTTCGTGCCCCAGGTCAACGCAGCATTTGTTAGACAGACTTTTCATAAGTTGTCCCAGAAGGCAGGTGAGTCTGTGCAACAATTTGCTACTCGCTTGCGGCAGGCTGCTAAAGACTGTGCTTTTGGGGGGGATGTGGATAATCAAATAAGAGACGCTATCCTGAGTAGGTGCACGTCAGCCTATGTGCGGAGGAACTTGCTAGAGGAAGGGTATGGTCTAACGCTCGCTCGCACGTTACAATTGGCCTCACAATGTGAAGACGTCGAGGAGCAGATGTCAGCCATGTCATGTACAGAGAAGGCGGAGACAGATACTGTTCGTCGTGTTACACAGAAAAGAGGGTGTTATGCGAAAAGCTCGACAAATAAACCAAAGGGAAATGGCGATAGGAACAAAAGGAAATGTTACAGATGTGGATACAAAGACCACATGGGCAGAGATCCGAAATGCCCAGCACGCGGACAAACATGTCATAAGTGCCCGGAGTGACGGCCGGCCGTGTGGTTGCTAGGGAGAGCGGTGGCAGCGGCCCGGTGGAGGCGACAGCAGCCGGGGTAACAGTGGGACCCAGACGCAAATTCACCTTTAAGGTGCAAAGCTGCATCCTGCATTTCCGCAGCAGTGTTGAAGACCCTGTCCTGTGAAGTTTGCCATACCTTTAGCACCGAAGAGACAAATTTGGAGACTCTCAGACCTATGGTTACTATTTACTGTCCTCCTGTGGTGTTACCAAAGGGTATCAATGGAACTTCATCACCGCCCAGCCTTCATTACACGCACAGGCACTGCAACAGTCAGGGTGCAGGACTTCGGGCACCCGGGTTTACTCAATCCCAATCCAGTTGTTAAAGATGAAACTCAGCTCCTTATTGAAGAATATCTTTCTCCATCCAAATTGAGTACACATAGAATCATACAGCACAGGAGAAGGCCATTCCCGCTGCAGACACTGTGCATCGTTGCTGATGAGTTCGGCGAGTCGGCGGGGAGGCAGCAGAAGCAGCGATGGAGACCACGACGACCCGCTGTAGCATGGCGGCCGGCAGCTCCTCGGCGGGAGGCTCGGAGGGGAGGTCGAACTGGTAGGAGGGGAGGCGGCCAGCGACCGAGGACGGGAAAAGCAGGCCCTGGAAGGTCGGACACCGCGGGAGGCTCGGAGGTCAGACCGGGTGGAAGGAGAGCCAGGGAGAAGCAGGCCCCGGGACGTCAGTACCACGGCGGCTGAAGATTGTCGGGCAGGAGTGCGGGAAAGGTGGAGCGAGGCGAGAGCGGACCCTATTGTGATGGCACCGATGAAGATGGCTGCCGTCCTTGCGGGCTCCGTGCGTACCAGGCAGCTAAGTGTCCTTTGCTGCTTGGTGCGCTCGGCTCGTTAAGAAAAAAGCATTTCACTGACTGGATTTCACTTGTTGTATTTGGTTATGTGACAAATAAAATTGAAATTGAAATTAAGTGCAAGGGAAAGGATCATTTCTCCAAAGTATGCCGCACAAAGGGTACAAAGAAACAGAGTGTGAACAATGTAGAGGAACAAAATAACTGCATTTGCTGTTACTGGAAATAACGTGACAGAGAGACTTACCTTTTGTGTGGGGGGGAGTAAACCTGAGAATGTTAATTGATTCGGGTGCAACTAATAATGTGATAGATGAGAATACATGGGAAGGATTAAAGTCAGAACACATTAAGTGTCAGTCACATGTCCCTAAGACAGAGAGAAAGTTATTGTCTTATGCTTCTAGCCGACCACTGTCAGTTAAAGGTGTATTCACATGTGGGATTACAATAGGTAAGAGAACTGAGCAGGCGGAGTTCATTGTGGTTAAAGGCCATGGAGAGCCGTTGCTAGGAAGGGAGACCGCCATGAAACTGGGAGTTTTAAAAATAGGCGCAGATGTCTCAGCTGTGGCAGATGTAAGACAGCTACTAAAACAGTGGTATCCAAAGGTGTTCCAGGGAGTAGGGAGGCTGAACACAAAACAGATCAGTTTGTATGTCGACCCACAAGTGAAGCCTGTGGCCCAGCCACTCAGGCGTATACCATTCAACTTAAGGGGGGCAGTGGAGGCCAAAATAAAACAATTGAGGGACATGGACATTATCGAACCTGTAACTGGTCCCACCCCATGGGTAAATCCTGTGGTTATTGTACCAAAAGCGGATAAGGATGTAAGGTTATGCCTAGACATGAGACGAGCAAACCAGGGAATAGCGAGGGAACGATATCCAATCCCCACCGTTGATGAGATACTCCAAGGTATGAATGGCTCGATGGTGTTTAGTAAGCTAGACCTGAAATGGGGTTATCACCAGCTAGAACTGACCCCTGAGTCACGAGAAATCACAACGTTTGCAGTACATAATGGAATATACAGGTACAAGAGGCTGATATTCGGTGTATCTTCAGCTAGTGAGCAATATCAGCACGAGATAGCTAATGCCTTAGCTGGAATAGAGGGTGTTGAAAACATCTCAGACGACATTATCGTGCATGCACACGACCAGGAAACGCACGACCGACGCCTGCACGCTGTCATGACCAGACTAATGGAAAGTGGATTGACACTAAACTCAGGGAAGTGCCAATTCAACATGGACCGATTGATTTTCATGGGAATCTTGTTGTCTGAAAAGGGCATCGGACCAACAGCAGAGAGAGTGCGAGCGGTGGCAGGAGCTCGGGAAGCAGAGAATGTTACAGAGGTGAGGAGTTTCTTGGGACTCGTTGGGTACAGTAGCAGATTCATCCCGCAATTTGCAACGCTGTCAGAGCCACTGCGACGCCGGACGAGAAAAGACACACCATTTAAATTTGGATCACAACAGAGACAGTCATTCAGTGCACTCAAGGAAGAGTTGGCCAGAGCCGGCACTTTAGCAGATTTTGATAAGGACGCACCAACCAAGGTGATAGCAGATGCCAGTCCTGTAGGTTTAGGCGCAGTACTAGTTCAGGACCAACAGGGACAAGAGGTGCCAATATGCTATGTAAGTCATAGTTTAACAGACTGTGAGAGGAAATACTCTCAAACAGAGAGAGAGGCCTTCGCTCTTGTATGGGCTTGTGAGAGGCTGCATCCATATGTGTATGGCCGAAAATTTAACTTGGTAACTGACCATAAGCCATGACAGGTGATATATGGCCCACACTCTAAACCCTGTGCCTGTATAGAGAGATGGGTACTTAGGTTACAGCCGTACGATTTTAAAGTGATACACATTCCAGGCAAGCAAAACATTGCAGACCCACTGTCACGATTGCTGGGGGAGACAGCAAAACAGGAGAGACATTCTCATGGCTCAGATGAATATGTGAGATTTGTAGCTGTGAGTGCGACATCAAAAGCACTCACTACTAGAGAGGTGGAGGAAGCCTCTGCTACCGACTCAGAGCTGATTGAGGTACGGAAGGCAATCACAAACGGACATTTTGAGAACTGTAAAGCTTATGCAGCAATTGCAAACGAGCTGTGCGTAGTGGGGTACCTAGTTCTTCGGGGAACACGCATTGTGCTACCCACAGTGTTACACGCACGAGCCCTGGTGTTAGCACATGAAGGACACTTGGGAATAGTTGGAACAAAGCAACATCTCAGAACCAAGGTTTGGTGGCCTGGCATGGACAAGGCAGCTGAAAAACACTGTAAAGCGTGCCACGGCTGTCAGATAGTAGCCAGACCCGACCCACCTGAACCATTGAGACCAACACCATTACCGGAGGGCCCCTGGCAGGATGTAGCTATATACTTACTGGGACCCTTGCCATCCACCACTCCATTCGTGTGGTAGTTGATTATTATAGTCGCTACTATGAATACGACATCATGACCTCCATAACAACAGAGAAGGTTATTGATAGTCTAGAGTCAATCTTCAGCCGTCATGGTTTACCAATCACCTGCAAATCTGATAATGGTCCTCAATTCAGATCTGAATTATTGAAAGAGTACTGTGAGAACAATGGGATCAAACACCTGAAAACGACAGCAAAATGGGCTCAGGCTAACGGAGAAGTCGAGCACCAGAATGCATCGCTGATGAAGAGAATCAGAATTGCTCAGTCAGAAGGACTGGATGGGAAACGTGAATTTAGAAAATATGTGACTGTGTACAGGAGCATTGACCATGCCACGACAGGAAAGAGCCCAGCAGAGCTGCTGTTTAAACGAAAAATGAGAGGAAAGCTGCCAGACATCACAGAGTCGTGCGCAGACATGGAAGTACGTGACCGGGACGCAGAACAAAAAGGCAAGTCCAAACTGTACGCAGATGAACAGCGGAGAACACAATACTCAGGAGGTGGAAGTTGGCGACACGGTGCTGGTACGGCAGGACAAAGTGGACAAGTTCACCACTCCTTTTAATGCCACACCGCACAAAGTTTTGAGTAAAACAGGGAGTCAAGTAGTAGTGGAATCTCCAGAAGGAGCACACTACTCGAGAAACACTACGTTTGTGAAGAAATACAGAACCAATGGACCAAAGGAGACACTCCATGAGCAGGGGGAAACACAAGGGACTGAGGACAGTATAGTAGACCCTGACACACATACCACTGTGACACAGGCAATATCCACTGGCACGAACATGTCAGACATACCCAATACAGCCAGACCTCAAAGTGTTAAAAGAAAACCCCAAAGACTGTCTGATTATGTCACAACATAAACTGTGCGAGAACTGCATGGGTGATGTTAAATGTTTAAACCTGGTAATTATTTAGTTGTGTGGTAAGACACAAGTTTGTAAAAAGTTTATAAACCAAATAAGTTATGCAGTGTTATTGTAAGCAACTGTTTATAAACTGCAAGTTTGTTTCCAAGGAAAAGGGGGATGTCGTGTATTGATTGCGAGTTTGACACCAGTTAATATGGTAATGTAATGTGCATTGCATTATGGGAATTACCCAGGAAAGCTGTAGTCAGCCATTTTACCAATAAAGTAAAGATCACAGTTATAAGCCTGTCTGCCTGACTCTGATTTAATTCGACGTATCTACATGCTTGATTGAATGTATTAAAGTATAGATACAACAACTCTCATTTCAGCTTTGTGCCCAGGAGGATGCTGTGATATTCCATGACAGAGGGTTGGTATGATGGGGATGTGGTTGATGAGGATGTGGTGAGCAACAGGGATCTGGGGTTTCATTCGCTGGAATCAGAGTCTGATCAGGCATTCACAGACAGCCTGTGCCAAAGAGGGAATTGCTGCTGCCTCCTCCCTTCCTCTCGTCCTACTCCTCTTCCTCCTCCTCTCCCTCGTCCTCTTCCTGATGTGGTCCCGTAATCCCTGCTGGCACGGGCTGCGCCCTCATGATGGCCAAGTTGTGAAGCATGCAGCAGACCAACACGAAATGGGACACCCGCTTGGCCGAGTGGTCAAGTGGTCAAGGCAGAGGAACCGTTGCTTCAACAACTTGATGGTCTGCTTGATGATGTTCCTGGTGGCACCATGGCTCTCATTATATATGAGTGCTGGGCACGAGCAGTGGCTGGAAGATTGCTGGCACACCGGAATGACACAGGATGAAGGCAACATGACTGCTGCCAGGATAGCAGGCATTGACCATCAGGATGCGCTGGGCGTGGTCACACAACAACTACGCATTAAGTAAGTGGTAGCCTTTGCAGCTGCAGAAGATCTCAGGATTGTTGTGTGGCGCCCTCAATGCCACGTGTGTGCAGTTGATGGCGCCCTGCACCATGGGAAAGCCTGCTATCCTGGCAAAGCCACATGCGTGATCCTTTTGCTTCTCTCTGCTCAGAGAGATGAAAACGTAATCCCTTCTCTTGGTGTAGAGAGCTTCTGTGACCTCCTGGATGCAGCGAGGGACAACGAACAGTGAAATGTTAGCTATGTCTCCTGCTGCAGTCTGGAAAGATCCGCTGGCGAAGAGATTGAGAGCGACGGTGACCTTGACTGCCACTGGGAGAGCAGTGGTCGGCCTGCTCTCAGGTTGCAGGTCTGGTTGCAGGAGGTGGCAGAGTTCTGTGACCACCTCCTTGTTGAAGTGGAGCCTCCTAATACACTGCTCCTCGCTAAGTGGATATAAGAGAAGGGCTCTCGGAAGACCCTAAGTGGGTAAGGCCTCCTGTTGAGAGCCCTCCTCCTCCTCCCTCTGTGCGCATCTTCTCCTCTTCCTCGCTGCCACCACTCCCTCTCCCGAAGATACTAGAGTGTGAGGGGGGCTGCCAGTAAAGCCCCCATGACTGTGAGCAAGTGTTGTGAGCAGAAGCATTTAAATAAGAATGAAGGCTTTCTCCACTTGCCCCAACACTCCCTGTCACCTTAGGACCTTGAAAGAAGTTTAGAAAGCTGCTAGATTTGCAGAAAGTTCCACAGAGCCAGTCAAACTGAAGAAACATGTTAGCTGCAACTGATGATCCCTTTAAATAGCACTGCTGGAGGCTCCTTCCTGCTCGTCAATGCTTGCTCAGCTGGTCGCAATTAAGACAGGCTGATAAGTGGAGCGGCGCACTCCAAAATGTCAGATCGAGCGTGAAGTGAGCAATGCACACTCACTGACATCACGATCTGCATAATCTCCATAATGATAGCGAGCGCACACATTGGCAGCACTGCGCCCAGCCAAAAATGGTGGCCACTGCTCGACCTGCCGGCAATGGATGGAAGTGCGGCAACCGCCTTCCCTCCTCCCCCACTGAGTCGGGCCTTAACAGCTGCCGCTAAACTCCTGAATTTCTAGGCTGAAGTAATCTTAAATAAAATGAGGCTATAACAGTAATCAACAAAGAAAATTGACATGTTGTTATTTTAAACGTATATCACCTTCTGGAAAAGCAAAGAATGCAATGACATAAATTGCTTTGGATAGCATTTTTGTTTCACATGTAGGTGAAGTTGTCACAATAAAACTCTATACGGCTCGCCTCCTTTCCAAGCAAAATATAATTTGACTAATATATTTTCACAATGGCAAACCCACCTATAATTATATTACCTGGCTCCATATCAAATTCTCACAATCAGTTGGGAGCTCTGCATTCATCAGTCATGCTTGAAATGTTTTGGGAACGTGTGTTTTCTCAAAACATTTAACTCAATTTTAGGTACATTTAAAAATTGTCTAGAAGGTCCAAGAAACTGCCTGAACACTTTTTAAAACCAGATTTGGCACCACATTGGAGTTACTGCTCCATGTGGTTCTAAGCCCCAACATGAAATTGCCTCCTACATTACAAGAGTGACTCCACTTCAAAAGCACTTCATTGGCTGCAAAGCACTTTGGGACATCTTGAGGTCATGAAAGGCACCATATAAATCTAAGTCTTTCTTCCTTCCTCTGGGGGGGTCTCTCACCACTGCCCTCCAGAGTCGAAGCAGAAACCAGCTTGAAGACTCTATTGGGCTGGGTTTTGCTGTGAGTGGCGAAAGAATGGTGCCAGCTGTTCTTTAGACTTGCACTTGCCCATAGACTTTTGCTCAGCAAGGTGCTGTCAGGGAGACATCCAAAAGGGGCAGCACATCTGTGAAAAGGGAAAGCAACTTAACCAATGAGATCGAAGCAGCGCAGACTCTGAACCAGGAAGTGTTAGTTAGCATAGTGAATTCAATGTCAAATCAGGTACAGAAAGTGAAATAAACAGAGGGAAAGAAAGACTGGATTGAGAGAGAGGTAACAGAGACAGAAAGAAAAAGTAAAATAAAATTATTTACATTTTTAAAAAATCTCCAAAATAATTAAAATCTGAAGGAATGAGACTCCACACTTGTTAAAGTTAATTTTCAGTGCCAGAGAGGTTGTTTGACAGTAATTAGAGGTTAGGGTTATGTTACTGGACTAGTAATCCAAAGGCCTGGCTTCATAATCCGGTGATGTGAGTTCAATTCCACCATGGCAGTTTGCAAATTTGAATTCAGTTAACTAAATAAATATGGAATAAAAAGCTTGTAACAGTAATGGTGACCTGAAGCTATTGAGTTGTCATTAAAAAAACAACTGGTGCACTAATGTCCTTTAGGGAAGGAATCCTGCCGCTCTTATCCAGTCTGGCCTATATGTGACTCCAGACCCAAAGCAAAGTGGTTTGCTCTTAAGTGCCCTTTGAAATTCCCCAGCATGCCACTCAGTTGTATCAAACCACGACAAAAAATTACAGTAAGAAAAAAACTGGATGGACCACCCGGCATCAACCGAGGCACCGGATTTGGAAACGGCCTAGCCCATTCAACCCTGCAAAGTCCTCCTCACCAACATCTGGAGTTTTCTGCCAAAATTGAGGGAGTTGCCCCAAAGTCTAGTCAAGCAATAGCTTGACATAGTCATACTCACAGAATCATACACTTCAGCCAATGTCCTAGACCCCTCCATCACCATCCCCGAGTATGTCCTGTCCCACCAGCAGGACAGACACACTAGAAGGTGATGGCATTGACTCCGGACCCCATGAAGTCTCATAGCATCAGGTCAAACATGGGCAAGGAAACCACTTGCTGATTACCAGCTACTACCCTCTCAGCTGATGAATCAGTACTCCTCCATGTTGAACACCACTTGGAGGAAGCACTGAGAGTAGCAAGGGCACAGAATTTACTCTGGGTGGGGGACTTCAATGTCCATCACCAAGAGAGGCTCGGTAGCACCACTACTGATTGAGCTGGCCGAGTGCTCAAAGATATAACTCCCAGACTGGGCTTGCGGTAGGTAGTGAGAGAACCAATATGAGGGAAAAACCTACTTGATCTATAGCAGATCCACCTGTCCATGACAATATTGGTAGGAGTAACCACCGCAAAGTCCTTGTGGAGACAAAGTCCCGTCTTCAAACTGAGGACACCCTCCACCGTGCTAAATAAGATAGATTCAGAACAGATCTAGCAGCTCAAAACTGAGCAATCATGAGGTGCTGTGGGCCATCAGCAGCAGCAAATTTTATTCCACCATAATCTTATTCGCTGGCATATCATCACTGTATCATTACAATCAACCCAGGTGACCAACCCTGGTTCAATGAGGAGTGTAAAGAGCATGCCAGGAGCAGCACCAGGTATACCTGAAAATGAGCTGCCAACCTGGTGAAGCTGCAACACAGGACTACATGCATGCTAAACAGCAGAAGCAGCATGCTATAGACAGGGCTAAGTGATCTCACAACCAATGGATCAGATCAAAGCTCTGCAATCCTGCCACATCCAGTCATGAATAGTGGTGGACCATTAAACAACTAACAGGAGAAGGAGGCTCCATGAACATCCCCGTCCTCAATGATGGCAGAGCCCAGCATGTGAGTGCAAAAGACAAGGCTGAAGCGTTTGCAACCATCTTCAGCCAGAAGTAGCGAGTGGATGATCCATCTCCCTCTCCTCCTGAAGACCCCACCATCACAGAAGCCAGTCTTCAGCCAATTCAATTCACTCCACATGATATCAAGAAAAGGCTGAGCGCACGGGATACAGCAAAGGGCAAACAACATCCCAGCACGTGCTGAAGACTTGTACTCCAGAACTAGCCGTGCCTCTAGCCAAGCTCTTCCAGTACAGCTACAACACTGGCATCTACCCAACAACGTGAAAAATTACACAGGTATGTCCTGTCCACAAAAAGCAGGACAAATCCAATCAGTCCAATTACCGTCCCATCAGCCTACTCTCAATCGTCAGCAAAGTGATGGAAGGTGTTGCCGACAGTGCTATTAAGCAGCACTTACTCACCAATAACCTGCTTACTGATGCACAGTTTGGGTTCCACCAGGACCACTCAGCTCCAGACATCATTACAGCCTTGGTCCACACATGAACAAAAGAGCTGAATTCCAGAGGTGAGGCGAGAGTGACTGCCCTTGACATCAAGGCAACATTTGACCGAGTGTAGCACCAAGGAGCCCTAGTAAAACTGAAGTCATAGAGTCATATGGCACAGAAGGAGGCCATTCGTCCCATCGACTCTGTGCCAGCTCTCTGTAGAGCAATCCAGTCAGTCCCATTCCCCTGCTCTATCGCTGTAGCCCTGCAAGTTTATTTCCCTCAAGTGCCTATCCAGTCTCCCCTTGAAAACACTGAGTGTCTCTGCTTCCACCACTTCCGTCGGCAGCGAATTCCAGGTATTCACCACTCGCTGCGTAAAAAGGTTTTCCCTCACATCCCCCTGTATCTCTCGCCCAAAATCTTAAATCTGTGTCCCCTGGTCCTTGTACCATCAACTAGTGGAAACAGCCTTTCCCTGTCTAGCCTAGCCAAACCCGTCATAATCTTGTACACCTCTATCAAATCACCCCCCAATTTCCTTTGCTCTAATGAAAACAAATCCAGCTTCTCCAACCTGTCCTTGTAGCTAAGATCCCCCATCCCTGGAACCATTCTGGTAAACCTCCTCTGCACCCTCTCAAAGGCCTGCACATCCTTCCTAAAGTGTGGTGACCAGAACTGGATGCAATACTCCAGTTGTGGCCTAACTAGCGCTTTATAAAGGTTCAGCATAACTTCTCTACTTTTGTACTCAATACCTCTATTTATGAAACCGAAGATCCCATCTGCTTTGCTAACCACTCTCTCAATTTGTCCTGCCACTTTCAGGGACCTATGCACATTAACTTCCAGGTACCTCTGTCCCTGCACACTCTTTACAACTGTGCCATTAAGTGTATATTGCCTCTCCCTGTTCCTTCTGCCAAAATGCATCACCTCACACTTCTCTGTATTAAATTCCATCTGCCACTTGTCTGCCCATTCTGCTAGTCTTTTTATGTCCTGTTGCAGCAGATTGGTATCATCATCACTATTTGCCACACCCCGAAGTTTGGTGTCATCGGCAAATTTAGAAATTCTACTATATTCCAATATCCAGGTCATTTATATATATCAAAAAAAGCAGTGGCCCCAGCACTGACCCTTGGGGAACATCACTGTCTACTATCCTCCAGTCTGAAAAACATCCATTTACCACAACTCGCTGTTTTCTATCCTTAAGCCAATTCCTTATCCAAGCTGCCACTGACCCACCTATTCCATGAGCCTCAATTTTGTTAACCAGCCTTCTATGTGGTACTTTGTCAAACACCTTCCGAAAATCCAAGTAGACAACATCCATTGCATTCCCTTCATCAATCCTCCCTGTTACTTCATCAAAAATTCAATTAGATTAGTCAAACAGGATCTCCTTCTACAAATCCATGTTGGCTCTCCTTAATTAGCTTAAACCTCTCCAAGTGCCCGTTAATTTCTTCCTTGATTATTGTTTCTAAAACTTTACCCACCACTGATGTTAAACTGACTGGCCTGTAGTTACTAGGATTGTCCTTACACCCTTTCTTGAACAATGGGAATCAGGGGGAAAACTCTCCACTGGCTGGAGTCAGACATTGCGTAAAGGAAGATGTTTGTGGTTGTTGGATGCCCTCATCTCAGCCCCAGGACATCGCTACAGGAGTTCCTCAGGGAAGTGTCCTAGGCCCATTCATCTGCAGCTGCTTCATCAATGACCTTCCCTTCACAATAAGGTCTGAAGTGTGGATGTCCGCTGATGATCTCACAGTGTTTATGTTCATTTGCAATTCATCAGATAATGAAACAGTCCATGCCCACATGCAGCAAGTCGTGGCCAACATCTAGGCTTGGGCTGATAATGGCAAGTAACATTCGCGCCACACAAGTGCTAGGTAACTACCATCTCCAAGAAGAGAGAGTCTAACCACCTCCCCTTGACTTTCAATGGATTTACCATCATTGAATCCCCCATCCTCAACATCCTGGGGGCCACCATTGACCAGTAACTTAACTGGACCAGCCACATATATACTGTGGCTATAAGAGCAGGCTAGAGGCTGGTTATTCTGCAGCAGATGATTGACCTCCTAACTCTCCAAAGCCTTTCCACCATCGACAAGGCACAAGTCAGGAATATGATGGAATTCTCTCCACTTGCCTGGATGAGTGCAGCTCCAACAACACTCAAAAACTCAACACCATCCAGGACAAAGTAGCCTGCTTGATCGGCACCCCATCCACCACCTTAAACATTCACTCCCTGCACCACTGCCGCACCATGGCTGCAGTGTGTACCATCTACAAGATGCACTGCAGCAACTCGCCAAGGCTTCTTCGACAGCACCTCCCAAACCCATGAACTCTACCACCTAGAAGGACAAGGGCAGCAGGTGCATGGGAACATCATCCCCGCCAAGTTACACACCATCCTGACTTAGAAATATATTGTTGTTCCTTCATCGACGCTGGGTCAAAATCCTGGAGCTCCCTCCCTAACAGCACTGTGGGAGTACTTTCACCACACGGACTGCAGTGGTTCAAGACAGCTCACCACCACCTTCAAGGGCAATTTGGGATTAGAAATAAATGCTGGCTTTGCCAGTGATGCCCACATCCCGTGAATGAATACATTTTAAAAAAGGGTACTTAGAATGGAACGATTTGACTTAACTTTTTGTGGTGAGTTTAGTCTGTATCTACAACGTCAGTACAGGAACTTCACGCCATTCTATGGGGGGAAAATTCAGTATCGCCCTATTTGGGGTGCCATTATCGGCCGTGCGCAAAGTTTAGCGCCTGGCGCTAATTATCGCCTCCGACGGCAAACTTAGCTTTTATCACTCCTGGAGGTGATTGGAGCACTAAATCAGGCGCTTCACACCTATCTTAAGGTGCAAAAGCCGAGGAGCGAGGCACTACCTCAGAGCGCTGGCAAAGCAAGGAAGGGCAAATCAAAATGAACCTGCAAAGTGCTGCTCAGTACCCAAAACTCCTTCACATGATGGTAGTGTTTAGCGCCGCCGCAAAATGTCTAGTTAATTTCGTGAGTGGCGCAAACATCGTCGCGCCCGGGCACTAGTTGCTTTGTGCCCCATTAGCGCCCTCTTAAGGCGCTAACTGGAGGTGCAAACAACTGAATTTTTCCCCCTATATATTTGAATGGGGAGCCAGATGGAGAGGTGCCGTTTTCACACAGATTACAGCAGACCAGCACATCTCAGACAGCAATTTCTGGATTTTTGCATTTAACTGCGTATCTGACGGCCCATTATTACTTTGGCTTGGTGCAAAGTGGAAACCACTCTGAGATGTTGCTGTTATATGGCTTGTCCTGCATTCTTGCAAATGCTTTTCCTATTTGAGTGTCGTAAACTAAGCAAAATAACTGCTGAACTGTGCTTTGTTTGCCATTATGCAGCAGCTTTGAGACTGCATAGAGGTGGTGTCACAGAGCTGTGCAGTGCCCTGGCTCCAGAAATGGTCCAGATCAACTTTTTAAACTTTAAAATTAGAGGGAGTCTTACCTTGGAAACATATATTTCATGAGAAACACTTTTATGCTTCCGACGATAGAAAGTACTGACTATCTGGTCAGTTCTTTTTTAGCAGTAGAAATGCAATTGGTATTTGGAGGCTGGTGAACAAAGCTCTCATCGTGTATTTAAATACATATGTGCAGAACGCTACTTTCTCTTATTAGAGTGAGCGGCAAGAAGAGCAGCATGACTGCAACTACTCCACAAATGGTACAGGTGTACTGGTGCTATCGTATGATTGCACCATAATATAATCTCAAAACCATATTTTGTTTTTGTAATGACAGGGCAGAATCATTGACGAAAACCATAATTAAAAATGCCTCAACTTAACAAGCTGTCGATGAAGATCTATGCAGAAAATAGCTCCAATTAGTTATTTTTTCATTCTGTAATGCTTTATAATAAAAGCTTTAAAACTCTGCTTAAAAATTTGCTAACATTGTAAATAATGTGAAATGCCATAAAAAGTGTGATGGATTGAAATCTAGATTGGCCTGCCTTTTTATGGGTTTCTGCAAACCTCTCATTACTTCCATGTTCAAGATGCAAAAGCCTCCTTCTGTGCTTCTATGTGGTCATGAGGAAACAAGATACAGAACATTATAGAAATCTATCAAACAGTCCCATCAGGTTGCAGTCGTACAAGTAATCTATCACTGCAGCCAAATGAATTGCGTAAGATATTAAAATGGTGCATTCATTCTATCCATTCAAGCAAGTTCATTTCCATTTTAGGTTTTTGTTAATGCTACTACCATGTCAATCTTTTCTGCTGTTTAATTAAGATGACTATATTTCCTAAGGAGGCTGAAGGGATGTAACCTGTCACCCCTGATCCTCTCTAACTTTTACCGCTGCACAATAGAGAGCATCCTGACGAACTGTATCACAGTATGGTATGGCAGCTGTAGCTACTATGACAGGAAAGCCCTGCAGCGGGTAGTCAAAACTGCCCAACGCATTACCGGCACCCGGCTACCGACCATAGAGCACATATACCAGAAACGCTGTTTACGGAGGTCACGGACCATCATCAAAGACCCTACCCACCCCAGCCACAGTCTGTTCACCCTCCTGCCATCTGGGAGACGCTACAGATGCATTCGCACCCGTACGACAAGATTTAGGAACAGCTTCTTTCCCAGGGCTGTCATCCTACTGAACTCCACAAATAAACTCTAAAGCCTGCACATCTGCCAATGCACTTTATTATGGTTATGTTTATGTTAATGTATTACAAGCCAAATGTATGTTGAATGTTTAAATGTCTTAATCTAAACGTACACTCTCGGGAGCCGCAAGCCTACATTTCATTGTACTGCACTTGTGCACTAACAATGACAATAAAGTTGATTATGATTATTATGATTACATTATTGCTAGTGTTTATTTTGTTTTACGGAGACAGCAAGAATTAAATTTATTTTGGCTGTGGTTGTCTTCGAGCACCTCTCATATCTGTGGTCCAGCAACAACAGCGAGACAATGAAAAATGCTGAAGCATGGAGTCAGTAGAATCAGTAACTGAAGCTTCATTTAATCTTATTTATCTCTTTAAAACATTCAACCTTATCCTACTGGGGAGTGGATGAGGTAGCTTGTGCATAATTCTGGTAATGCCCAAGACCTGAAGTTGTTACTGTATCCATAGCAAGAGTGCTTGCTGGCAACATCCAAGATGGGGAA
Organism: Somniosus microcephalus; assembly: GCF_052327205.1. NCBI lineage: Eukaryota > Metazoa > Chordata > Chondrichthyes > Squaliformes > Somniosidae > Somniosus > Somniosus microcephalus. The sequence continues at coordinate 95,434,419 of NC_140987.1, read as the reverse complement.
GTCTTTTAAATAATGCTGGGTTTGGAGATGTTAACCAACATCATTGTCAGACTCAGCTTCTGCTCGGGGTTTTTTTTCATTCACGCTCTTCTCAGCTAGTTGTAATAAAGAGTAAAACTAACTTGTAATTTTCTCCACCTTGGGGATTGAAGTTGGCTTTGTTTGGAACTGGGAGTGTCCTTCTCCTTATGACAATTAGACTTTAAAAATACTGCTTCAGGAAAAGTGCCAAATCCTTTATGATCCGCAGAACAATATCATTTATCACAGACAATTCCAATATGTCATTTGCAATTATGAAAATTATGAGCTGTAAAAGGTACGAGTGAACCAGTTTCATTCTTTGATCACAGCATTTCAATTCATCACTGTTATAACAATTTGCCTACGTGGTATAACGTATTGCAAACTACTATTAAGTTTAATTACTATAGTACTATCATATCAATGTCAGGAGGAATTCTAGAGGAAGGTGTACACAGTGTTGACTTTTTTTGGGTCTCTATTTTAATCATGCATGTGAGTGGCCCAAACCAAAGTGACAACATGTTGCTGCTGAAGGAATTACTGTGCAAAAAGGCCAGTTTGTATTTTTGGAAGATGCAAGCGTCAGCATTTTCAGAGTCCCTTGAGGCTTTTTTTTTCCTCAGTGAAAATTTATTGATAAAGATCATGTCCATCAGTGGTTTGGTACTGTAGTGTGAATTGTATGAGACCTGATAAACTTCCACACCAATAACTGTCTGATGTTGGAATTGCACAATTCAGGGAAATAGACCACCATGCCAAGAGAAAAACTGGTTACAAGAGTATACATGGCTTTTGAAAATACAGGGGGATCAAGTACCCTGAAAAAAATGTATATATATATTATATATTTAAAAAAGTGTGTTAGAATGATGGTTGGGATGGCACTTCAAGGAACTAATGCAATTGATGGGGTTCATATACATCTTCAGCATGATTTTGAGGTTGTTCCAGTACTGTGCAGACAGAGTTCAAGTAAAGTATGAAAGCCATTTGAACCCTGACCTTTGTCTCTAACTCTAATAGCACGTTAGATTTTTATTTCTCAATAATTTTTTGTAAAAATCAATTAACTGGTGATTCAGAGCTAAATCCAATTCTTGTGTTGTTAAGATTGCTGAAAGAAGTGATATTCTTATTTTTTGAGCGAGTTAGATACTGGGTCATTCATTATTTTCCCCTGTGCATGTTGTATAAGCCTGGAAATTATGTTGTGTTTTATTTTTTAAATGGTTTAACACCTCATTTAAAAAACATGTTAGGCACTTCTAGGATAATATCACACAGTGTAATTTCAAGGCTTTAGAGTATAAACAATGCTGGCAGTGTGCTATTAGTCTGTAACCCTCAAGGGCTTCAGGTGACATATTGGCCCGGATTTTGTGGTCAGTGGCGAACATAAGAAAAAGGAGCAGGAATGGGCCACTTGGCCCCTCGAGCCTGCTCCACCATTCAATAAGGTCATGGCTGATCTTGGGCTCAAAGCCACTTCCCTGCCCGCTCCCCATAACCCTTCATTCCCTTATCTTGCAAAAATCTGTCTATCTCCACCTTAAATGTATTTCTTCTTCTTCTTAGGCCGTCCCTCGGAACTGAGGATGACTTGCTTCCACATTAAAAATGAGCTCGCAGGTGGCTGATTAGTCCAATGCGGGACCTACAGTCTCTGTCACAGGTGGGGCAGACGATAGTTGAAGGGGCGGGTGGGTGGGGTGCTTGGGTTGACGTGCGCTCCTTGTGCTTGGCTTCCGCTTGCTCCCGGTGAAGAGACTCCCGGCGCCGGGAAATGTATTTAATGACCCAGCCTCCACGGCTCTCTGGGGCAGAGAATTCCACAGATTTACGACACTCAAGAGAAGAAATTCCTCCTCATCTCAGTTCTAAAAGGGCGACCCTTTATTCTGAAACTATGCCCCCAAGTTCTAGATTTTTCCCACGAGGGGAAATGTCTTCTCTGCATCTACCTTGTCAAGCCCCCTCAGTATCTTATATGTTTCAATAAGATCACCTCTCATTCTTCTAAATTCCAATGAGTATAGGCCCAACCTGCTCAACCTTTCTTCATAAGTCAACCCCCTCATCTCAGGAATCAACCAAGTGAATCGTCTCTGAACTGCCTCCAATGCAAGTATATCCTTCCTTAAATAAGGAGACTAAAACTGTACGCAGTACTCAAGGTGTGGTCTCACCAATACCCTGTACAGTTGTAGCAGGACTTCCCTGCTTTTATACTCCAACCCCCTTGAAATAAAGGCCAACATTTTACATTTGCCTTTTTGATTACTTGCTGTGCCTGCATGCTAACTTTTTGTGTTTCATGCACAAGGACCCCCAGGTCCCTCTGAACTGTAGCATTTTGTAATCTCTCTCCATTTAAATAATAATTTGCTTTTTTATTTTTCCTGCCAAAGTGGATAACCTCACGCTTTCCCACAATATACTCATCTGCCAAATGTTTGCCCACTTAGCCTATCTATATCCCTTTGCAGATTCTTCGAGTCCTGTGCACAACTTGCTTTCCCGCCTATCTTTGTATCATCTGCAAACTTGGCTACATTACACTCGGTCTCTTCATCCAAGTCATTAATGTAGATTGTAAATAGTTGAGGCCCCAGCAGCAATCCCTGTGGCATCCCACTAGTTACTGTTTGCCAGCCAGAAAATGATCCATTTATCCCAACTCTCTGCTTTCTGTTAGTTAGCCAATTCTCTATCCATGCTAATATATTACCCCCAACTCCGTGAGTTCTTATCTTATGCAGTAACCTTTTATGTGGCACCTTATCGAATGCCTTCTGGAAATCCAAATACACTAGATCTACTGGCTCACCCTGATCCATCCTGCTCGTTACATCCTCAAAGAACTCCAGCAAATTTTTTAAACATGATTTCCCTTTCATGAAACCATGCTGACTCTGCTTGACTGCATTATGATTTTTCAAATGCCCTGCTACTGCTTCCTTAATGAAGGACTCCAGCATTTTCCAAACGACAGATGTTAGGCTAACTGGTCTATAGTTTCCTGCTTTCTGTCTCCCCCCCTTTCTTAAATAGGGGTGTTACATTTGGCGGCGAAGGGACGGCGCTTGCCACTGACCTCGAAGAAAGCTGCCCACAAAAATTTAGCAGGTTCTGTGGCGTCGATTTCCCCTATTATGATGATGTCAATTTAATTTATAGGGGATCTCTGGCATCCAGGATGTCATCAAGCAGGTTGAGCAGCCTATCAGATTGAAAAATTCTCACAGATGGCAAATCAGGAAGTAAAAATCACTGAATATCATTCACTTTTTAATCATTTTACAGAAAGTGAAATAAAGATGGGGCATACACATGGGATTAAGGTAGAAGTTGAAATATCATTCAAAATAAAAGAAAAAATAATCTTTATTATTTAAAAAATCTATGGGGTTTTATTTTAACCATGGAGAGAATGACACTCCACACTTCTAAAATTTGTTTTTCAGGGCCAGAGAAGTTGTTCAACAGTAATTACAACTTAGTACACTATTAAAAACTCAGTTACATTTCATTCAACAAGACTTAACTTTTTCAATGGTTCCAACAGCGAGAATATTGCGTAAAAAGTTGAAGTTCACGTCAAATCACTGATTCTATGCTGATTGCACCTGGGAAGACTATAACAGTGCACTCTGTGGAGGAGTAGGATATCATTGACAGCAACTTCCGGAATTCCGTATTTAACTGCGCATGTGCAGACATCAGAAGTTGCAGTCAGTTTACACAGTAATGACAGCGAATGCTCTCATTACAACTGCAAATTCTGTTATACCAACCGAGCAAAGCTTGGAGTAGTTTAAATCACGGTCCAAGACCAGAAGGAAGAGTAGGGTTTACTCAAAAATAATACACGCTATTGTATTGAGGTATTTGCATGTATAATTATTTATAAATATACTATGGCCTGTAATTTAAGGTGAAGTTTAGGTGCTCGCCGCTGACCTCGAAGCTGCCCACAGAGCTCGTGATCGCTGTGGCGAGAAGTTTACCTTTCTCGACGTGCAATTGATTATAGTGCAGTATAATAGAAATCCCCAGCGAAGAACTGCAGTGATGTCAACAAGCTGTCTAAACAGCCAATCACATTGAAAAATTCTCAGACAGCAAACTAGGAAATGAAAAGCAGCTTTTATCTGCACTTTTTAAGAATGTTAGAGTGAGCAAAATAAAGATTGAGACTTTCACATGGAGATAAGGTAAAAGCTGAAATATCATGAAGAAAATTTAATTTTTTTTAAAAAGTTTGAAAAAACATTTTAAGGGCTAGAAATTGGGTACCTTAGCGCCTCCCGTTATTGCCTCTGGGGCATGATAATGGGGCACTAATCACTTACTGACTGGGTGCGGTGAAATCGACTCCCGCGATATTCATCGGGTGGTTTGCAGCGGCGGTATGGCGTTGCGGCCCGATCTCCTTCAACCGGCGATCGTGACGTCATCGCTGTGCATATCGCCCTGGTAGCGCCCTGGACCCGAACTTCGGTTCTGCCCCCTGCAGCATCGCCGGGCGAAAACACTGGCAGCTGCAGGAGATGTGCATCAGGAGGCCGGACGCTTCGGGGCGATACCTCGGCCACCTCGCCTTTAAGTAAGTGGAAATAAATCTCAAATGCACTTTTTTTTTTTTTTTCCAGTTTTCCTCGCCAGCGATTGATCGGCCCGGCACTCTGCTGCAGTGCAGCGGGCTGATCGGGCCGGATCACAGCTACCGTCGGAGATCAGGTAAGTTTTTTCCTTGCAGAGCCTGCAGCGATGGCCCTTCCCTTTAAGGGAGGGAAGGAGCCTTCCAATGCGGCAGCGCTGCACGGCCCAGTGTGCAGTGTTGCTCACCTACCGCCCCACCTGCTGCCTGTTGCACTCCAGGAAGGAAGTGGCGAGCTTGATTTAGCTAATTTTTTCAACTTTTAAAAGTTAGCGCCCCAAACGGGGCTATAATGATTTTCTCCCCCTAAGTTTTTTAAATGTTTTTATCATAATGGAGAAATTTGAGATTCCACAAATATAAAAATTAGTTTTTCAGGGCCAGAATATTTGTTTAGCAGTCAATACGCTGTTAAAACCCCAGTTACACCTATTCCAACAAGGCTCAACATTTAATGGGGTATTTAACAGCGATATTAATGTGGAAAAGCTCAAGTTTTTGTCAGTTCCACTGATCGCCGGTTATGCGGGGGGCGCAGGGGGCGGGCGTCCACAGTGCAGCCAATGTCGGAGCAGTGAATGATTGACCGCAACTTTAGGATTTCCGCATTTGCTAAATCCTGAAGTTACAGTCAGTTTCAGAGGGGTAACTGGTAGTTCGCCATCATTACCCACCAGAAAATCCAGGCCATTATTGCTGAAAGTGGTTTTAGCCTTCATTATCACTGGGGAAATTTACATCAAAACTTTTTTTCCTTAAAGAAAAATTATTTATTTTACTTTGAAGTATCAAATTATCTCATTTAGGAAGTGGAATAAATCATTATTACTCAAAGGTTTATCACTGGGAAGAAATGTTTTAATTCAACATACAGTATTAGTCTTAGTGTTGATTGTAAAGGAAATTAAGTCCAAATTTAGTTACACTGGAATTTCACATTCTGCAAACTTTCAAAAAAAGACAAGGGTTCCCAACCTCGCTCGCACTTACTTAATTGTTCTAGGATTGGGCCTTTGGCATAGCGGTAGCATCCCCGCCGCTGGGCCAGAAGGCGTAGGGTTTCGAACCCCGCTCCAGACCGTCCCGGCAAGTGGAGTCGGAGCTCCGGCTCTAAATTCTGGGTTGACATCCAGCGGGATACTAGCGTCCGTGGGTGTGGGTGGCCCCCCCCCCCCTCGTATGGGTTGTGGGAGCCAGTAAAATCCTCCTGCCATAGGACTAACCACCCTAATGGCTGGTACGAAGATGGTTACGGTCATGGAAGGAGCGTTAATCGCAGCCAGAAATCCTTCCACCACTTCATACAGTTCCCCAAAAGGGAACAGTATGAAGACACGTACGACGACGACTTAATTGTTCGCATGTTGTTAAAATTGTGATAAATAATAGATTGGGTGGGAGTTCACCTCCATCACAAATAATGTGCTTTGTTGTTACATATGAGCCCAATATATTTTAACAGCCCAGTTATACTGCAGTTTTGTGTAGATGAGAAATGGAGTTTGTGCTACTTCGACACGAAAACTGCAGTAGAATTAAGGAATGAAGTCACCAATCTGACAGGCAACCCCTGCCATTTGAGCACTAGTGAGTTTTGTGTATGTAACTAGCAAGTGATGTAGAGCTGGCATTATTATAGGTACTGCTGTCTTGCGCTGCTCTAAATAAAGTATTTACAGTTTAAGCAGTACAACGACATAATAAAAAATGATCAAATATGTATCAAAACATTACACTTTGAAATGCTTGATAGAATGAAGAGTCGATTGATTATGATATATTTTAGCCAATTTTCCTTCTACAGCCAAAGTGTACAATCTTAGTCCTGTTTTTGTCCATGATGAAGTATAATTCACTTTGATAAACTTTTAAAGAAAATTCTTTTTTACTTTGGTTGTGATGCAGTAATAACACTCAGTATGGTCAGGGAAATAATTTAATAATGATTGTGGATAGTTTGATATACTTCAAAGTAATCTCTCCACGTGTCTGGATGAGTGCAGCTCCAACAACACTCAAGAAGGTCGACACCATTCAGGACAAAGCAGCACCTCATTCACTCCCTCCACCACCAGCGTACCGTGGCTGCAGTGTGTACCATCTACAAGATGCACTGCAGCAACTCATCAAGGCTTCTTCGACAGCACCTCCCAAACCTGCGAGCTCTACCACCTAGAAGGACAAGGGCAGCAGACACATAGGGGTCAATTTTCCTGAAGCCGTCAGGTGGGGTTTCAGGCATGTGGGGGGGGGGGGGGGGGGAGAAATCCTGAATTTGGGGGTCCCGACACCATCCCGCCCAAAACCCCGCCCCACGCAAGTTTCAGGGGCGGCGGGTACCCGCCCCGCACTGGGACCCTCCGAAACCAGGCGGGAAGGGATTAGTGCCAATTAACTGCCTGTTAACAGGTAGTCAATAGGCAGTTTTTAGCCTAATTCCTATTTTGAGGGGTTTCGTGTGGGATTCCCGACGGCTCCAAACCACGCCAGGTTAGAGCAGGTGGGCCGTCGGGTTGAAGGAGTTGGAGGGGTCGCGATGTCGGCACTCAGGTGAGTGATGGGTGCATGAGTGCAAAGGTAAGTGTGTTTGGTGTGTCTAAAGAGTGTAAAGAACTTTTACTTACCTGTACTTACCTTAACAGCCTTTCTTCCTGTAGCCGTCAGGAGCCCATCACTCAGCCGGCACTTAAAGCTGAACGCCTGCGATCTGTGAAAAGTGACAGCCTTCAGCTTTGAGTGCTGCTGAGAGTTCTAACTGAGTCTGTGCAGAAGGACTCATGTTAGAACTCAGACTGTCAGTGTTTCACAGCTTCAAACAGCTGTGAAACATTGATATTTCATCTGTCATGAACTCTTGACAGAAGAAATTGCAGCCTGTGACATCACCTGTTGCCGGGTGGCCCTTAATTGGCCTGCTGAGCCCGCTAGGCAGGCTCAACAAGGTCAATCAAGGGAAAATCACGCGGATTGGCCGGACGTCGAAGTAGGCGGGTCTAAAACCCGAAAGTTGTAGTCCTGCCTTCTTCCCGACAGCTTCAGGAAAATCGACCCCATGGTAACACCACCACCTCCAAGTTACACACCATCCTGACCTGGAAATATATTGCCATTCCTTCATCGTCGCTGGGTCAAAATCCTGGAACTCGCTCCGTAACAGCACCATGGGAGTACCTTCACCACATGGACTGCTGCGGTTCAAGAAGGCGGCTCACCACCACCTGCTCAAGGGCAATTAGGGATGGGCAATAAATGCTGGCCTTGCCAGCTACGCCCACATCACAGGAAGGAATAAAAAAAATTACCAGTTGCTCTGCTCTAAAATTATCACACAGAATCACACACAGAATCCCCACAGTGCAGATAGAGGCCATTTCAATTTCCAGTGATGGTTATTGTTTCCCTGCTGCATAAGAGTTTCCAATTAATGTTAACTATAGAATTATATAATTATAAAAAAAATGAACTGTTTAATAATTCACAGGGTTAAGCTTGTTAATTGATGCAAATTAAATCTTTAATTGCTGTATGCCATGCCTCTGCTGTTATGTGTTGCACAAAGATTGAGGCTGCCTGTTATAGCATCTAGTTAAGTGTCAGCTGGAGCCAGTTTCTAATCACTTTCAAAGTGTGTTTTGTTGTTCTTCCTTGGCTGCACTAAAAAGAATTGGTCACTCATGGCCTGAAAAGTTTTACAACAAATTGTGTGATTAAATTCCTTAAACACTTTTGCCCATTACTAATCCTCTTTTGCCAACATCCTTTTCAGTAAAAATTGCTGCACACCATGGTGCCTGATTTATATTTCATTCCTGAACAGGAAGTAGGGGGGATTAAAGTTGAAGGATTAAAACACTTACTCTTCATTGCATTTTTGTACAGAATGTATCCTAGATACCATGTGCACTGTTCAGTGACCCTCAGCCTTTCAGTGCACCTCTTTACACATACATAAAATATTTTAAATTAGCTTTAGGAATGTTTAAATATCTTCTTCAGATGTGCTCACAGTACAACAAATTAGTCTTGTTTCCTTGTGGTATGCACAATATTTTTTCAGTTTAACAGCAACAATTATGAACCATTGTTTGAAGCGAGGAACAAAAAGGTACAGAAGGCAATAAAATATAATAGGATCATTTTTTAGTAATGAGCTTCCATTTTAGTGTTCATTCACCACAGGATTAAACAGTTAACTATTTCCTCCATGAGAAAAACCATGAATTTTAACTTTGGTATACAAAAAAATGTAGTGTACGGCAGGAAAGCATGTTCTAAACTTAAGAGAAAATAAAACCCTAAAAGCAGGAAGTTAACCTTAATAATAAATATAAATGAGCAAAAGACAATTTACCATTTTTTGATTTCTGTCAGATTAAACAAATTATTTCCATTTAAAAAATATTGGCAGCTTCTTTCTTACATGAAATTATGGAAAAACTATTTTGTGTTATTATTAATGCTGGAGATGCTAGCTTAGCTATGGAGCAATTATTTCTAACTCGAAGGTTCTGACCACAGAAAGTATTTGCTCAGTAAATGCATAATCCACAATTACATTACTCAATATACAAATAAGTTAATATGATTGCACCCAATTTCTGGAAAAACACATCAACGGGTTCAATTTCTTCTGTGTGCTATTTTTAGCTGACTGGTTAATGTGTTCTCCATTTTTAATGCAATTATCATTGCATTTAAAATAACTGGGCGAACAACTCCTTTAAAATAGCATAGACTCGAACATGTTAACCAATGTGTTAAAAATAGCACACAGGGGAAATTAAACTCAGAAGTGGGCTATTTGGAATTTTCAATATCAGCAGCATTGCTTAGACATGAATAAAATATGGCCATGATGATAATTAATCTTCTCTATATCCAAATTCCCCACCCCCTTCCCCACAAACATGCACAAAAATTGTGAGATTTTAAAACTTTTGTGGAGTTGTGGTCACTGGTAGTCCAGTGAATAATGTTCTAATACATGGTAATTAGGAAATTCTAACTTGCATTCAATCAATGCAAAAAACCTGTAACCTCCCCAATTGTTTCTTTGTATTTTGCCATTTTCTACTGTGACCGATACTTGTTTAGTCTGGCAATTTGATGCTCATGTGCAGTAGTATGAATATGCTAATGACCCTAATCCATAGTTGTTCATTTTGCCGTAAATTTTCAAATAGCTCTCCTGTGCAATGCACTGCTTTGTCTACAAAAAATTCTACCCAATGAGGTGCAATTCTTTCCTCAGTCTGTTCAGTTCCTGATGACATTTTCTGATCAGTCCAAAGTATTTATTTTAGCTCTATTAGGAAAGTTAAAGGAATGTTTGCTGAAAAGTGGAAGTTACATGGTAGGCAGTGAAATGCTAATTTCCACTAAAGAATAAAAAATATTTTTTGCAGCTAATATCTCTTTCTCACACACATGCACTCACAGACACAAACAAATATGGTTTATACTGAAATAAAAACAGAAAATGCTGGACATACTCAGCAGGTCAGGCAGCTTCTGTGAAGAGAGAAACAGAGTTAGCGTTTCAGGTCGATGACCTTTTGTCAGAACTGGAAAAAAGCAGGAAATGGAACAGATTTTTAAGCAAGTGCAGGGGCTGGGAAAGAGGGGAGGGGATGAAAGAACAAAAGGGAAGGTCTGTGATAGGCTAGAAGGCAGGAGAGATTAAGAGACATTCAAGGCAAAAGGAGGTGGTAATGGGACAGGTTAAGAAACAAAGGATGGCTCTAGATGAAGTGCTGGCAGAATGAAAGACAGCTGCCATGTGGGAGAGAAGAAAAGGAGCCACACACAAAAAGTGTGGATAAAAAATATATATATGATAGGGGCCGAGGTTATGATCTGAAATTGTTGAACTCTATGTTGAGTCCAGAAGGCTGTAAAGTGCCTAATCGAAAGATGAGGTGCTGTTCCTCGAGCTTACGCTGAGCTTCAATGGAACAATGCAAGCGGCCGAGGACGGTGAGGTCTGAGTGGGAGTGGAGCTGAGAATTAAAGTGACAGGCGACCGGAATATATTAGGATTTTGGAAGTAAAAAAATGGGATGAATTTATGCTGTTCACCTCCTATTGATCACAGTTCCATAACGCACAACAGAAAGTGCTGGAAATACACGGCAGGTCAAGCAGCATCTGTGGAGAGAGGAACAGAGTTAACATTTCAGGTCGATGACCTTTCACCAGTTCTGCGAAAGGTCATCGACCTGAAACATGAACTCTGTTTCTCTCTCCACAGATGCTGTCTGACCTGCTGAGTATTGCCAGCATTTTCTGTTTTTATTTCAGATTTCCAGCAGCTGCAGTATTTTGCTTTTCCATAATGCACAAGCTCTGCATTCTGAATCAAACTGCTTTAGAAAACTGTACCCCGATGGTGCATATTTCCAAGGTGTGTATTTTCAAGTTAGAAAAGATGATGCTGGAACTCTCTCACAGAAGTTCACAGAGAAATGGACGGCTGAGTGTTTGCAATATGGTAACTTATTGAGGGGTTTAGAGGATGTTGGCTAATGTGCATCACCTAAGCCTTATGACTGGTTTACTGTCTTTTAACATGCATCAGTCTGTGCGCATGCACACACATGCAGAATCTTTTGAGTCAAAGATTTCTTTCCAATGCACTGAATGTTTCTGTTGCTGCTAAAGGATTATAATAGTTACTTCTTTATTGTCAATAATTATTATACTGCTGACAGACTTTGTAATATAGCACCTCAATAAAAAAATCACTGTTGTACACATATTGTTTTGTTAGTGAGATACACACACTTTATTATTTATATATACACATTATTATACCTATATATATGTTATCAGTGGTAATAGGACTTAACTTGCAGCCTTATCCAACAGTGCAACAATGGAAGCAACCTCAGATCTATTTGAGAGTAAAACCTGTTCTTCAAAAGTACATTTTTGGAAGTAACTTGAGAAGTGCCTTCATAATATAATCGATGACCTGACCCAATAATGCACAGATGACAACCTATTCTAGTTGGCTCGCCATTGTGAATCGTTACACACTGCCCTTGTGCAATAATCTCCTGTGCATACTCGGTCTGTACTGCAGACCCAGAAAGGTAAATTTTGTTCTCTATCATTTTTAAAGACATTTTCGAACCCACTTCTGTTGAAAATAATGTTAAAAGACAAACTAAAGGATTTGTAAACTTCAATATATAAATGAATCCATGACTAACAGGATGTGACAGGAGAGGCCTTTTATCCATTTGCGGGACACTGGAATCCTACTGCTGCAATATTGCTTCACTGAGCCTTGATCACCTTGGAATTTTTATGGTGATTTTCATTTTATGAATTTCACATTTTTGTATAGGCTTGCTTGGCCTCACGCCAGCATTCAAGTTTAATTAAAGTCATAATTCAGTTTTAAGACAATTTATTGTTTCTTTAGCTTTTACTGTTATTAGCAGGGAATGCTTGTCCATACCAAAGTGAGACTAGAGTTTTCAACGAAAACAACAAAGATGCCTCTGAAGCTTAGCATACTGATAGAGTCTGAGTTCGCCAGGGCTTAAAATGTTCAAACCTGTCTGCACTACAGTACACTACAGAAGTTATTCAGTGTGCTTCTAATCTATATGCAAGATACTGGTGGTGCAAGGTGGCAGCAATGGAGTCCGAAAAAGAGTTCAATACATTAAGAATTAACAAAAACTAGGAGCATATTACAAGAAAGGGAAAAAAATGTGCAGCTTGGAGGATGCCAGAGTACAACTTAAGCCAGTTTGTACAATCATCTGAATCATGAGAACATCTAGAGCAATGAACAATGTTGAGCTCTTGTGAAATTTCTCATTTCATATTGCATACCTCCTCTGAGTTTCCGAAAGGAAAATGGATAAGAGTGGAGTTTCTGATCCTGGTGCTTGGACAGCAGGACTGGTATGCAGCAGTTGATGTGCCTTTCCAGAATCCACATGCCCAACCCCACTGAAAGTTTGTGGATTGGACTAATTAGACATGCAGTGTGAACTCCCAGTGTGGAATGTGCCTACTTCTGGGAGCTCGTACAGTGGGATGAGACGGGAAAGTTCCTGTGCTGCTGCTGCAGCCTTGCAAAACTAATTTGTGAGCAGAGCCACTTAAAGATAAGTGGCCAAATCTAAACGACACAAAACATTTGGCTGGCAAATGAATCTGGATGCCAAAAAAAATCTGGAGGCAAGAAAGTGATGGGGTGGCACACGGCCTGACATGAATCTTGTCATTCATGTGGAAATGACTTATGAAATAATACTGGGTGGCCTGCCGGTGGCGTTGTCCAGGGAGAGTATAAATACTCGGGCATGGGCCCAGCTTGCTCAGGACATTCTTTAACAGGAACTAGTGAAGGACACACTAGATCTCCATGTTGAAAAACAGTTGATTAAAGCCTTGTTTAATACTCAGACCAAGTGCCTAGTAGTTTTCTTACGTCACTCCCATTAATGTATAACAAAGTGGAGAAGACCTTGCATGAGTTAGGTGGGAAGAAGGTTGCCTTTATTGGCACTGCAGTGCCCCCTCCCTAAAGAAAAACAATACAGCATGAGGTGGCGGACAGGACCCGGATAGTGTTGCGGATGATAGCAGGCCTTAAAAAAAGCTGCAACGCAAGGCTAACCAACAGTTTTGCCTAACAACTGTATAATCCAAGCATGTACGCCACAAACTGTTGCCCGTTAACCTGCTACACATTTACTGTGGGCCCATTCTAAGTCCTTAACTTTACAGTTCCTTCATTGTTGATCATGTATGCCCATATTGCAGCACATTCAAACTACGACTTACAATGGAAGCTCTTGGCAGCCTAACATCTTAAAAGGGTTTCACCCAGTAAATTATTGTAACACAACCTAGCTACAAGATATGTGATCACTTATTGACACACAGGATTGGCTGCAAGCTGAACACATGACTGTTTTATGTGCTCCTTAAATTTACAACATCCCAACACTACTTCACTGCTTGCAGGACATGATGGAGCATAACATAAGATAATACAAGAGAACCCTCCCTTCCCCCCTGCCCACCCCCCACACCCGACTGGAGACAGGCCCAGAAAAGAAAGGCTCTTAACTCCTTTTTAAGCCATGTTGGATATCCTTGTCTATAAGAGCATCATGGCAGTAGTGGAAAGTGAAACCTGTTGCATCCGTGTATAATAAGACACAGACTGCGGAGAACGGTACAACAGGTGTTTACTCAATGTGGCTCACACTGCAACTGATCTGTAAAGATTACTACTCAGTGCTATATACAGGTGTGGTCACTGCCGGTACTGCAGTATACATGAGCTGTAAAACATAGTTCCCCCCTTAAGAGGTATATACATTACAATTCCTCCCCTTTTAGATTAACAGTACCATAACACTCATTTAACAATTAAATATCAAACTAATTACAATTAACACTTTTAACATGCAACATTAGCTGAAAATAGTCTATTTATATATTCAGTCTTTGGGAAGGCTTCCTGATCCTTTCTGGACAGCGCCTTTCCCGAGTGTCTTGCTCTTGGTGCGGAGGCGATTCTGGCCCCCTGTCGTCGGATGGTTCAGCAGCTTCTGATGCTACTGTTTCTGGGGTAGATGCGACCTGTACGTCGGGTTCATCACCAGGTACGTATGGGCGAGGCATGGGGTTGACTTGTTCCTATGACTCTAGGATCTGGTCAGCATGGCGTCTCACGATGCTCTCCCCAACGTCCACTGTGTACATTAGTGGGCCCTGCCGTGTGCATATCGTTCCTGGCTGCCATTTTTCTGTTCGGCAGTCGCGGGCCAAGACTGGTTGTCCTACATTGAAGCTCCTTGTTGGCTTCTCATGGATGTGCTGGAATTGCTTACTCTCAACATCTCTTCGTACGTTTGGTCTGAGCAAATCCAGGCGAGATCTTAACCTTCGGTTAAAGAACATCATGGCTGGGGCCTGGTTGGTGACTGCATGTGTCGCATTCCGGTAGGCGAACAGGAAATTGTCCACCTTGTGCTGCAGCGGAATGTCGTCATTGTACATAGCCTTTATTGCCTTCTTAAAGGTTTGTACGAACCTCTCAGCCAATCCATTTGTGGCTGGATGATACGGGGCGGATGTGTAATGCCTCACCCCATTCTTTTTTAAGAACCTCCGGAACTCTTCGGACACAAACTGTGGTCCGTTGTCGGAGCAAATCTGTTCTGGCAAGCCATTCCTGGCAAAAATGGTCCATAGAACTGCAATAGTTTTCTTCATGGTGGTGGAGGACATTTTGATGACCTCAGGCCATTGAGTGCGCATCCATGGCTATTAAAAACATTGAGTCCATGAATGGACCAGCAAAATCAATATGCACCCGCTGCCATGGAGATGAGGGCCACTCCCATGGGTGTAGAGGGGCCTGTGGTGGTGCATTTTGGACTTTCTGGCATCCTGAGCAGCTCTTGGTCAGGTCCTCAATTTGTTTATCGATTCCCGGCCACCACACATAAGCCCTGGCCAGGCTTTTCATTTTTACCCCTCCCAGATGACCCTCATGAAGCTCATTGAGCACTCTATCCCTTAACTTGGGTGGAATTACCACTCGGGATCCACACATCAAGGTCCCCCGGCACACTGACAGCTGTTCTCTCCTTGTCGAGAATGCTGGCAACAGTGAGTCGCCATGTGCTGGCCATCCCTTCACCGTCAAATCATATACCCGAGACAGTGTCGGGTCATTTCGGGTTTCCTTTTCGATACAAGCGTTAGTTACCGGTAGGTATTCAACTATAGTCGAATGGAATATTGCGACAGGATCCACTGCTGTTGCTTCCTCCGCAGTAGGCAGTGGCAGG
The DNA here is from genome assembly GCF_052327205.1 of Somniosus microcephalus. Classification (NCBI taxonomy): domain Eukaryota; kingdom Metazoa; phylum Chordata; class Chondrichthyes; order Squaliformes; family Somniosidae; genus Somniosus; species Somniosus microcephalus. Next base: position 95,418,897 of record NC_140987.1, on the reverse strand, counting down.
TGTGATAACCCATCAGCATTTCCATGCTGTTTCGTGCCCTTATATTCAATCTCATAGTGGTGCGCCCCTAGAAAAAGTGACCATCTTTGTAGCCGTTGCGCAGTCATCACCGGAACGCCCTTCTTCGGATTAAAAATGGAGACAAGAAGCTGGTGATCAGTCAGCAAGGTGAATTTCTGCCCGTGCAGATAGTGATTGAACTTTTTCACTCCCCACACTAGGCTGAGGGCCTCCCTGTCAATCTGGGCGTAGTTACGCTCGGCTGAGGTTAGTGATCGTGATGCAAAGGCTATTGGCCTCTCTGAGCCGTCCGAGAATTTGTGCGACAGCACCGCTCCAATGCCGTAGGGTGACGCATCACATGCCAAACGAATTGGTAATGCCGGGTTGTAATGGGCCAATACCTCTTTCGATGTGATTAGTGTTTTGCTCTTCTGGAAAGCTCGTCTACATTCGTCACTCCACTTCCATGGCACCCCAGTTTGCAGTAGGGTGTTCAGTGGGTGAAGTATTGTCGACAAATTTGGCAAGAACTTATGGTAGTAGTTTACCAGCCCGAGGAACGACCTCAGTTGTGACACATTTTCCGGTGCTGGAGCCTTGACTACTGCCTCAATCTTCTCTGGGGACTTATGTAACCTCTCTTTATCGATAACGTGGCCACAATATGAGATCTGTTTTCTAAAATGCTCGCATTTGGGGCGGTTAGCTCGGAGCCAATATTCCTGCAATCTAGTGAGCACCTGCTCCAGGTTGGCAAGGTGATCACTGTCATTTTCGCCCGTGACCAGGATGTCGTCCAAATAACACTGGGTCCCTGGGATCCCTTGCAGGACTTGTTCCATTGCCCTCTGCCAAATAGCCAGAGCTGATGCTACCCCGAATACCAGCCGGTTGTATTGGTAGAGACCTTTATGGGTGTTGATTGTGAGGTATTTTTTTGATGCTTCTTCTACCTCCATTTGCAGATACGCCTGGGCCAGATCAATCTTAGTGAAGCATTTCCCTCCAGATAGCGAGGTGAAAATATCTTCAATCCGCGGAAGTGGATATTGTACGGTGTGAAGGACCGGGTTCACTGTTACCTTAAAGTCCCCACAGATGTGAACCTTCCTTGGTTCCCCAGGCGTGCTGCTCAACGACTTTTTCATCACAGGGACTGTGGGTGTAGCCCACTCGCTCCAGTCTACCTTGGACAGTACACCTGAACGTTCCAGACTCTCCAGCTCTGCTTCGATGGCTGGGCGGATCGCATAAGGTACCGGTCTGGCCTTAAAAAATTTTGGGCTTGCGTTTTCTTCAATTTTAATCATCGCTGTCATGCCTTTTAGTGTTCCGAGTCCTTGCTGGAACACTTCTTTCGCGTCAGTTAGGATCTTTGACAGTCGCCCAGGTGTGACGTCATCCTTTTTGTCAGCCACAGTCAGTGCCTGTATGGAATGCCAATCCAGTTGTATTTTCTGGATCCATTCACGTCCCAGTAATGGTGGTCCTCCATCTTGCAATACATACAGGTCTAGTTTTGGTGTTTCCTTACCGTTATATATAACGGTCACCCTTATTTTTCCTTTGGGGTAGACTTTTTGCCCCACGTACGTCTTCAAAATAATTTTTGTGTCTCTCAAGGGTATGTGTGAGAATAGCCGCTCGTAGTCCCGTCGGTTTATGACTGTTAGGGCTGATCCTGTGTCCAATTCCATCTTTACCTGGACTCCTGCTAACTTGAGAGTGACCCAAATGGTTCGGTGATCCTCCGTTGTGATCACATTATGTAGTTTCAGACAACTCAGTTCCCTGCTTTCGGAGTCATTATCACTCTTTTGTTCATCTGAACTATTCTCCGTCATCTTATGTACCTTCTTGTACTTTCCTTTGGTAGGTTCCTTATTGCTGGTTTTCTTTCCCGACCTGCAGACTCATGCTATGTGTCCTACTTTTCCACACTGTCTGCACACTTTGTCTTTGAACCAGCAATCATTCTGGTCGTGTGTTGTTCTGCCGCAGCGATAGCACTTCTCTGTTCCATATGACATTTTGTTTGTGCCATATTCTTGCGGTCTTTGTTGTATCTCTGCAGCGCCCCGTGCTGCTGCATCATATGATACTGCAATGCTGAAAGCCTTTTCCAGCATAAGGTCCTTTTCAGATAAAAGCCGTTCCTGGGTTCCTTCACTTTGAAGCCCACACACAAACTAGTCCCTTAAGGTATCTGCCAGTCCCGCTCCAAACTGGCAGTGTTTCGATAGTTTGTGCAGTTCTGTTAAATAATCAGCATTGCTTTCATCCTTATGCTGGTTCCGTTTGTGAAACTTGAATCTTTCTGCTATCAGCAGTGGTGTGGGGTTTAAATGTTCCTTTAGTATCGTTACTATGTCTTCAAAACTCTTTTCCATTGGCTTCGTTGGGGTTACTAGATTTCGTAATAAACCATACGTCTTTGCACCCATTAAATTTAACAATACCGACGCTTTCTTGTCATCTGACACCTCATTTGCCTTGCAGTACACCTCTATTCGTTCGACATATGTAGTCCAATCTTCGACTTCATTGTCAAATGTGGTGATACTGCCACTCTTCGGCATTTTGGGTGTGGTTTAAAATGGCGTCTCCCAATGGCTTAAAATGGCGTCTCCCGCGCTTTCCTTCCTCCCCCGCTGCTGCCAACGCCGCTCCCGGTGGTTCTCGTGGCAATGGCGACGCCCTGTAGGTTTTGCGCACTTCTCCAGCGCTGCTGCCAACGCCGCTCTCGGCGGTCCTCATGGCAATGGCGGCACCTCGCGGGTTTCTGCGCGTCTCTCTCTCCCTCTCTCCGACGCTGCTCGGCCCCTGAACACCGGCTGTGCCCTGTGCACTCTGTCCTCTCTCTCTCTCCCCCGTCGACGCGGCTCGGCCCTTTGCTGTGCCGCTCGGTCGGGCTCTAGCCTGCCACTGTCCGGGAAGGGTCTGCGCACTACCTGTTGCCAGCCCGTTTCGCTGGACCACCTCGACTGGAAAGCCAAGCCTGGCTCTCGACAGCCTCCCCCGCAATTCTCGAGTCTCTGCTGGATGACTGGGCAGTTGCCCGTGTTCGACGCCCGAGTCTCTGGCCTTGACCTCCAATGCACTGATCTCCAGGAACGAATCCCCGGGAGGTGATGCAGAGTTGCAGGTAGGTTCGAACCTGCCTCGTCGCCAATGTTGCGTCCATGTATAAGACACAGACTGCGGATAACGGTACAACAGGTGTTTACTCAACGTGGCTCACACTGCAACTGATCTGTACAGATTACTACTCAGTGCTATATACAGGTGTGGTCACTGCCGGTACTGCAGTATACATGAGCTGTAAAACATAGTTCCCCCCTTAAAGGTATATACATTACAAAACCCTAACCATTCTGCTCCTGTTATGTCTTGTTCCCATTCTTGCTCACTGCCACATAGTCATCTACACAACCACAGATACATTGCACACCATATCTTGCAATACAAGCTCTACTTGAAGGCATCACTTGGGAAACGGCTTTCTAACAATATGTTCCTTTTCTGTCACTTTAGACCTGGACGAGCCACCTGCCAGCACTGCCAGTGGCCCAAAATGAGACAGCACCTCTCAGCACCCTGCATTACTCTCAGCACCCTGCATTACTCTCAGCACCCTGCATTACTCTCAGCACCCTGCATTACTCTCACCAACATTTGCATAAGCAACGCAGCTGCTCAAATCCTCGAGGATCCAGCTGGAGGAGGCATCACCATGATGAGTTACAATGCATTGGTAAAGAGGAGCAAGTGGTGGTGCTAAAGGAAGGGCAAGAGCCTGCTGCCAAGAGGGCCACATGGATGCTATCATTTCTCACCTGTATTTGGGAAATCCAGAAAGTGTTGAAACTGCAAAACTACAATCATACGTCTGTTCCGTTGCTATTCGGTGAGAAAGGAAATGAAAGTGCTGAAAAAAGCATCAGTCACTTTTCTGACACATGAATCTGGAACGGTTCCCGTGGATTGGGGGGTAACAAATATAACCCCCACTATTTAAGACATGAGGGAGAGAGAAAACGGGGAACTACAGACCAGTTAGCCTGACATCAGTAGTAGGGAAAATGCTAGAATCTATTATTAAGGACATGGTAACAGGGCACTTAGAAAATAATAATAGGATTGGGCAGAGTCAACACAGATTTATGAAAGAGAAATTGTGTTTGACGAATCTGTTAGAGTTTTTTGAGGTTGTAACTAGCAGAATAGATAAGGGGGAACCAGTGGATGTGGTGTATTTGGATTTTCAGAAGGCATTCGATAAGGTGCCACACAAGAGGTTATTAAACAAAATTAGGGCGTATGGGATTGGGGGTAATATACTAGCATGGATTGAGGATTGGTTAACGGACAGAAAACAGAGAGTAGGAATAAAGGGGTCATTTTCAGGCTGGCAGGCTGTAACTAGTTGGGTATCACAAGGATCAGTGCTTGGGCCTCAGCTATTTACAATCTATAGCAATGATTTGGATGAGGGGACCAAATGTAATATATCCAAGTTTGCTGATGATACAAAGCTGGATGGGAATGTAAGTTGTGAGGAGGATGCAAGGAAGCTTCAAGGGGATATAGACAGGCTAAGTGAATGGGCAAGAACATGGCAAATGGAATATAATGTGGAGAAATGTGAAGTTATCCACTTTGGTAGGAAAATAGAGAAGCAGAGTATTTATTAAATGGTGAGAGATTGGGAAATGTTGGTGTTCAGAGGGACCTGGGTGTTCTTGTACACAAATCACTGAAAGTTAACATGCAGGTACAGCAAGCAATTAGGAAAGCAAATGGAATGTTGGCCTTTATTACAAGAGGATTTGAGTATAAGAGTAAAGACGTCTTACTGCAATTATATAGGGCCTTGGTGAGACCACACCTGGAGTATTGTGTACAGTTTTGGTCTCCTTACCCAAGGAAGGATATACTTGCCATAGAGGGAGTGCAACGAAGGTTCACCAGACTGGTTCCTGGGATGAGGGGGATTGTCCTATGAGGAGAGATTGAGTAGACTAGGCCTATATTCTCTAGAGTTTAGAAGAACGAGAGGTGATCTCATTGAAACATACAAAATTCTTACAGGGCTTGACAGGGTAGATGCAGGGAGCGTATTTCTCCTGGCTGGGGAGTCTAGAACCAGGGGTCACAGTCTCAGAATAAGGGGTCGGCCATTTAGCACTAAGATGAGGAGAAATTTCTTCACACGGAGGGTGGTGAATATTTGGAATTCTCTACCCCAGAGGGCTGTGGAGGCTCTGTTGTTGAGGATATTCAAGACAGAGATCGATAGATTTTTGAATATTAAGGTAATCAAGGGATATGTGGATGGTGCAGGAAAGTGGAGATGAGGTAGAAGATCAGCCATGATCTTATTGAATGGCGGAGCAGGCTCGAAGGGCCAAATGGCCTACTCTTGCTCCTATTTTTTCTGTTCTTATGCTCTTAATTGATGACTACTTCAGATTAGAAATCCCTGTGCTCGCCTGGAAGGAGGTGAAGGCAGAAAAGCTGAAAGAGGAGGTGAACTTTACTGCCACTGGCAGTATTGTACAGTCTCAATGGTGGAAATTGGCTGCATATCTCCTTGCAGCAGTGAGCACAGTTGTGTAACTGCCTCTGTGCTGACCTGAAGCCCACCGAATATGCTGCCCTCAGTTATTGCCCAACCATCTTCAGCTGCTTCATCAATGACCTTCCCTCCAACATAAGGTCAGAAATGGGGATGTTCGCTGATGACTGCACACTGTTCAGCACTATTCACAACTCCACAGATAATGAAGCAGTCCATGCCCGCATGCAACAAGACCTGGACGATGTTCAGGCTTGGGCTGATAAGTGGCAGGTAACATTCACGACACGCAAGTGCCAGGCAAAGACCAGCTCCAACAAGCGAGAGTCTAACCACCTCCCCTTGACATTCAATGGCATTACCATCGCCGAATCCCCCACCATCAACATCCTGGGAGGTCACCATTGACCAGAAACTTAACTGGACCAGCCACCTAAATACTGTGGCAACAAGAACAGGTCAGAGGCTAAGTATTCTGTGGTGACTGTCTCACCTCCTGACTCCCCAAAGCCTTTCCTCCATCTACAAGGCACAAGTAAGGAGTGTGATGGAATACTCTCCACTTGCCTGGATGAGTGCGGCTCCAACAACACTCAAGAAGCTCGACACCATCCAGGACAAAGCAGTCCGCTTGATTGGCACCCCATCCACCACCTTAAACATTCACTCCCTCCACCACCGGCATACAGTGGCTGCAGTGTGCACCATCTACAAGATGCACTGCAGCAACTTGCCAAGGCTTCTTCGGCAGCACCTCCCAAACTTGCGACCTCTTCCACCTAGAAGAACAAGGGCAGCAGATGCATGGGAACACCACCACCTCCAAGTTCCCCTCCAAGTCACACACCATCCTGACATCGCCGATCCTTCATCTGGGTCAAAATTCTGGAACTCCCTACCTAACGGTACCTTCACCACACGGACTACAGTGGTTCAAGGCGGCGGCTCACTACCACCTTCTCAAGGGCAATTAGGGATGGGCAATGAATGCTGGTCTTGCCAGCGACGCCCACATCCCATAAATGAATAAAAATATACATATATATCTGCCATAGTCTAGAGAGGCATAATGGCAGGTGCAGAGAGTCTGGGCTGGATTTTCATTCAGCAGTCGGGAAGGAGGCGGGACTACAACTTTTGGGTTTTAGTCCCGTCTCCATCGAGATGCGGCCAATCCACGCGATTTTCCCTTGATTGACCTTGTTGAGCCCGCCCAGCAGGCTCAGCAGGCCAATTAAGGGCCACCCGGCAACAGGTGACGTCACAGACTGAAATTTCATCTGTCAAGACGTGTTGGCAGATGAAATATCAGTGTTTCACAGCTGTTTGAAGCTGTCAAACACTGACAGTCTTACTTCTAACCTGAGTCCTTCTACGCAGACTAAGTTAGAACTCTTGCCGGCACTGAAAGCTGCAGGCTGTCACTTTTGACAGCTCGCAGCCATTCAGCTTTCAGTGCTGGCTGAATGATGGACTCCCAAAGCCTGGAGGAAGAAAGGCTGTAAAGGTAAGTACAGGTCATTTAAACTTCTTTACACACTTTAGGCACACCAAACACACTTACCTTTGCACTCATGCACCCATCACTCACCTGAACACCGACATCTTGACCCCTCCAAGCCCTTCAACCCGACGGCCCGCCTGCTCTTACCTGGCGTGGTTTGGAGCCGTCGGGAATCCCACACGACACCCTTCAAAATAGGGATTAGGCTAAAAACTGCCTGTTAACTACCTGTTAATTGGCACTAATCCCTTCTCGCCTTGGGTCGGTGGGTCCCAGTGCGGGGCGGGGCCTCCTTTTAAACTTACGTGGAGGCAGGATGGTGTCGGGACCCCCGAATTTGGGATTTTTGCCCCCCACACGCCTAAAAGCCTGCCTCACGGCACACTGAAAATCGGCCCCCCTGGATAGACATTCTCTCATCTTTTATCACTTCATCCTATAGATATTGCAATTAAGGTGCATTAAAAATAACTCTCATCTTCTCTTAAGGAAACCCAACAACCTCCCCAAAATAAAACAGCCAGAAAACGTCAAGAACTCTCTTCCACATAGAGCTTACTTTTAATGCCCAGCATGATGGCATAAATGATGGGCATGTCTTTTTTTTAAAAACTGCACATTCCTTCAATTCTGCTCTAGGTCCTCATTTACATGCAGGATGCCTGCTTAGCTAAGCGAGCTCACATTCCGTGATCTTTTTTGTGGCCATCATTGCTGTTAAATGGAGGCTGGGTTGTTCCCCTGCCCTCTGCATGTATACATGGCTGAAAATGGGAATACAGTTGTGTACAAGAGGAAGGGACCCAAAACCAAAGTGTAACTGACTTTACTTCTATTAGCATTCAACCCCTTTTGAATCAGGTACTAGTGCCAGGAGGAAAATAATTTTAATTACTGAGATCAGTCATTGAAAAAAATGGCACCTTACAGCAAAATCTAGACACTTTCTAATATATACGACCACAATGTGTATTTATATAGCACCTTTAATGTAGTAAAACATCCCAAGTTGCTTCACAGGATCGCTATCAAGCACCAATTTGATACTGAGCCTGTAGTGTATGTACCTTTAAGAGCCCCTGTGTACTGTAATACTGGTAGTGACCACTCGGGTATATAAGCCTGTATAGCGTCTTGCATCTTTTAGTTCACCTCCAGACTTTGTTCAGTAAACACCTGTTAAACCAACTCCTGCATTCCGTGTCTCCATTAACACACGGATACAACAGTGGCGACGAATTGGAAACGGACTTACCTGCAATTCGGCAGCACCTCAAGGAGATCGATTCCTCAGACGAAGGTCGAAGAAAAACAAAACAAAACTGTGAGTTCACCAGCTAGCCGGGCTGGTGGCAGGTACTGCACTAATCCTTCCTGGGCAGCGGGCTGGGGCTCGATCGGGTGGCTCTGCAGCGGGGCCGAGCAGCGAGTCGGAAGGCGGAGGCAAACAGAGACGGAGGGTGGAGCACTCGGGAGACGGCCGGCGCTGCAAAGCAGGTCGGCGTTCGGACCAAGCAGAGGGAGGGAAAAGTCCCAGAGAGTCCGGCGGGAACGAGTCTCCAACTATTAAAAATATCTGTGTAAATAAAAACCGCGGAGAACAGCATTGTCGGCAGCGGCGGGAAAGCGTGGGAGGCGCCATTTTTTCTCGGCAGGGAAGAAAGGAAAGCGCGGGAGGCGCCATTTTTGATTTTCAGGATGCCTAAGACTGGCAATATTACTGCTTTCGATAGTGATATAGAGGATTGGACCACATATGTGGAAAGAGTGGAGGTATATTGCACAGCGAATGAGGTAGAGGATGATAAAAAGGCATCAGTACTTCTAAATCTGATGGGCGCAAGGACATACAGGCTGTTACGAAACTTAATCACTCCAGCCAAACCGATGGACAAGAATTTTAAGGAGATTGTTGATACCCTACAGGAGCACTTAAACCCAACACCGCTGCTGATAGCGGAACGATTCAAATTCTTCAGGAGGAATCAACACAAGAATGAAAGTAACGCTGATTACCTCACCGAATTAAGAAAGCTGTCAAAGCACTGCCAATTCGGGGCAGGACTGGCAGATTCTCTATGAGACAAATTCGTCTGCGGTCTCCTAAGTGAAGGAACACAGGAAAGGCTACTTTCTGAGAAAGATTTGACACTGGACAAGGCTTTCAGTGTGGCTGTATCATACGAAGCAGCAGCAAGAGGAGCTGCAGAGATACAGCAAAAGCCACAGGACTTCGGCACCCATGAAATGACACGGGGTTTCGAGAGATGTTATCGCTGTGGCAGATCCACCCATGACCAGAGGGACTGCTGGTTCAAGGACAAAGCATGCAGGCAATGCGGAAAGATGGGACACATTGCACGTGTATGCCGATCTGGAAACAAAAAATCCACTGACAGAAAAAAAATCAATAAGGAAAAGTACAGAAAGGTACAAATGATGACGGACAGTAGATCCGAAGACCAGAAGAGCCATAGTGACTCCGGAAACAAGAGATTAAGCTGTCTCAAATTACATAATGTAATTGCCAAAGAAGATTACCAGACCATTTGGGTTACCCTCATGATAGCGGGGTCCCCAGTTAAAATGGAGCTAGATACAGGATCAGCTCTGACCGTCATAAGTCGACGGGATTACGAGCGGCTATTTCCGCATATACCTTTGAAAGACACATCCATTATCTTGAAGACATATACAGGGCAGAAAGTATACCCCAGAGGGAAAATAAGGGTGCCTGTTGTATACAACGGCAAGGAAATACAGAAGTTGTATTTATACGTTCTGCAAGATGGTGGTCCACCGCTGTTGGGACGTGAATGGATCAGGAAGATACGTTTAGACTGGCACTCCATTCAGGCACTGACGGTGACCAGTAAGAAAAAAAATGATGATGACGTCATACCTGAACGATTAAAAGACATCTTGGCCAATGCCAAAGAAGTGTTTCAACAGGAACTAGGAACCTTGAAAGGCATCACCGCTTCAATAAAAGTAGAAGATGCGGCAATTCCCAAGTTTTTTAAGGCAAGGCCGGTGCCATACACAATTCGTCCAGCAGTCGAGGCAGAGCTGGAGAATTTGGAAAAGGCAGGCGTGTTATCCAAGGTAGATTGGAGCGAGTGGGCAACACCCATCGTCCCAGTCATGAAGAAAACGTCGAATAATGATAAATCTGAAGAACAGAGAAAAATTCGCATCTGTGGGGACTTCAAGGTGACTGTAAACCCGGTCCTTCACACAGTACAGTATCCACTTCCGAGGATAGAAGATATTTTCGCCTCACTATCCGGAGGGAAACGTTTCACCAAAATTGACTTGGCACAGGCATATCTACAGATGGAGGTTGAGGAGGCCTCTAAAAGGTATCTCACGATAAACACACACAAAGGCCTGTACCAGTACAATCGACTGGTTTTTGGTGTAGCATCAGCTCCAGCTATCTGGCAAAGAGCTATGGAGCAAGTCCTGCAAGGGATTCCGGGGACTCAATGCTACCTAGACGACATCCTTGTAACAGGAGAAAACGACAACGAGCACCTTGCCAATTTGGAGCAGGTGCTCACTAGGCTGAGAGAACAGGGCCTACGAGCAAATCGCCCCAAGTGCGAATTTTTCCAGAAACAAATATCATATTGTGGCCATATAATTAACGAAGAAGGGTTGCATAAGTCACCTGAAAAAATTGAAGCAGTCATAAAAGCCCCAGCACCTGAAAATGTCTCACAATTAAGGTCGTTCCTGGGATTGATAAATTACTATCATAAATTTTTACCAAACTTGTCAACTGTTCTGCACCCTCTTAAGGTACTGCTACAAACGGGAGTAATTTGGAAATGGAGCGAAGACTGTAAACGTGCCTTCCATAAATGCAAAGGCTTGATCATGTCCAAGGAAGTGTTGGCTCATTACAACCCATCACTGCCAATCAGACTGGCGTGCGATGCATCCCCTTACGACGTAGGAGCGGTATTATCGCATAGATTCCCTGATGGCTTGGAGCGGCCGATAGCTTTTGCGTCACGCTCATTGAACTCAGCTGAGCGTAACTATGCCCAGATCGACAGGGAAGCACTCAGCCTGGTGTGGGGAGTGAAGAAATTCAACCATTACCTACACGGACAAAAATTTACCTTGTTGACTGACCATCAACCCCTCGTCTCCATATTCAACCCTAAAAAGGGCGTTCCCATTATGACAGCGCAAAGGCTACAGAGGTGGTCCCTTTTCCTAGGGGCACACCAATATCACATAGAATACAAAGGATCAAAACAGCATGGGCATGCTGACGGTTTATCGCACCTACCGTTGCCAACGGTAGAAGAGGCACCTGCAGTGGACCCAGTGGAGATGTTCCACTCAACCATAGTGGAATGTCTACCAGTAACAAATTCTACCATTGAAAAGGAAACGAGAAATGACCCGACTCTCTCACGAGTCTACGATTTAACGGTGAAGGGATGGCCAGCACATGGCGAACCACTGTTGCCAGTATTCTCGCAAAGAAGAGAACAGCTGTCAGTGTGCAGAGGAACCTTGATGTGTGGATCCAGAGTGGTGATTCCACCCAAACTCTAGGATAAAGTGCTAAAGGAGCTTCACGAGGGGCATCTGGGTGGAGTGAAAATGAAGAACCTAGCCAGAGCATTTGTGTGGTGGCCAGGTATCGATGGAGACATCGAAGAAATGACCAAGAGCTGTCTAGGATGCCAGAAGGTCCAAAATGCCCCACCACAAGCCCCTCTACATCCATGGGAGTGGCCCTCATCTCCATGGCAAAGGGTACATATCGACTTTGCTGGTCCATTTATGGACTCAATTTTCTTAATCGCGGTTGATGCACACTCCAAGTGGCCGGAGGTAATAAAGATGTCCTCCACCACCACGGAAAAAACCATCACAGTATTAAGGACCATATTTGCCAGGAATGGGCTGCCTGAACAGATCTGTTCTGATAATGGACCGCAATTTGTGTCCGAAGAATTCAGGAAGTTCTTAATAAACAATGGGGTTAAGCACTACACGTCCGCCGCATACCATCCCGCCACCAATGGATTAGCTGAAAGGTTTGTCCAGACCTTCAAGAAGGCCATAAAGGCCATGGGCAATGAAGACATAAATCTACAACATAAGGTAGATAACTTCTTGTTTGCGTACAGGAATGCAACACGTGGTTACAAACCAAACTCCCGCCATGATGTTTTTCAATAGAAGACTAAGATGCCGGCTGGATTTGATCAAGCCAAACATCAGAAGGGACATAGAGAACCGGCAATTTCAAGGCATGAATGAAAGGCCAACTAGAACCTTCCAGATAGGTCAACAAGTTTTGGCCCGGGAATACCGTACCGAGAAATGGCAGCCTGGAACTATTTGCACACGACTAGGACTGCTGATGTATACCGTGGACATTGGAGAAAGCATAATAAGGCGCCATGCTGGCCAGATCATAGAGTCATCCGAAAAGGGACAACCTACACCACAACTCTATACGCCTAATGATGAAGCAGAGATACCCATAGTATCTACCTCCGATCCGGTGATACTGGAACCAGATGAACCCGACACTGGCATTCAAGCCGAGTCGACCTTGCCAAAAGAACCTACTGCACCACCGAAAACTACTACACCACCAAGGCGTTATCCGGACCGAGTCAGGAAGCCTCCAGAGAGACTGACTTATAATTGATTAACTGCAGCAAATGTGTAGATTATTGTTCTTGTAAACATGTTAATTAATGATTACTTAAAATGTTATGTACTAATTATCTAAAAGGGGAGGAATTGTAGTGTATGTACCTTTAAGAGCCCCTGTGTACTGTAATACCGGTAGTGACCACTCAGGTATATAAGCCTGTACAGCGTCTTGTATCTTTTAGTTCACCTCCAGACTTTGTTCAGTAAACACCTGTTAAACCAACTCCTACATTCCGTGTCTCCATTAACACACGGATACAACAGAGCCATATAAGGAGATATTAGGACAGGTGACCAAAAGCTTGGTCAAAGAGTGAGGTTTTGAGGAGCGAGAGGTTGAAAGATGGAGAGGTTTAGGGAGGGAATTTCAGAGCTTAGGGTCTAGGCAGCTGAAGGCACGGCCGCCAATGATGGAGCGATGAAAAGGGGAGCTGCACAAGAGGCCAGAATTGGAGGAGTGCAGCAATCTCAGAGGGTTGTAGGGTGGGAGGATGTTATCAGAAATAATTATACCTTGCTGAAAATCTGCTGTGCAATTGTGTAGTTATTTTCTATTGCAGATGTGCATGGTTATATCATTTGACTCAGACTGCCGTGGCATTGTAACACGTATTATACTGCAGTGTTCCTGTCCATGTGACTCATTCATCATTGATGCAGACTTTTGTTCCACTGAATGGGTCGAGAAAATAATATATTGTATATAGATAATGGATACCAGGGAGTGGTTACAAGATTGTAATCTCACTAAGAGGTTCAGACAATGTCACAAACTATTAGCGCAGAACAATTTACGACAATTATCTAAACCCCAAAATGAAATTACAGCCTTGAAATTACACTCATCCATCTGTATGACATATACGATGGAGCTCATTCGGGAAAGGATTAGTTTTAGGTTTTTTTTAAAAACTGGCAATGAGTGTCACAGTAGATGCCAATGGTCAGTGTGCTTCGTTTATTTAATTGTGATGCTGTCATTTTGAAAGATTAATGACTGTGCTGCATTATTTGAAAATTATGTTTACTTCACATTATAAAGGAATAATGCTCCTTATAACTTACCTATGTGTAGCCATTTCACTTTGGAGTTGAAATTGCTGTTTGGAAATTTTACCAACAAAAGTGCGTGCGAGTTCAAGTGGAACACTGCTTTATGCTCACAACTTTTTTTGTTCAAATTGGTGAAGGATTTTCACCTCCTTTGTTTCCCGATTTTGTGCATTTAACTCGAGCTTGTGGCTTCCAATTTCCATTGGGCAGACATTTTTGACAAGTTTTCAGCTCACAAACCATGATGTTGAACAAGCACCAATTCAACAGCAATAAATATACTCGGGTGCCAGGAGTAGTGTATTACTATAAAATATACAAAAATACGCAATAAAACAAAACTAAAACAATTTAAATACTTCTGGTCATCCTGTCTCCCTTATTCCCCTTTTCTCTCTCTCTATTTTACCTTTATTTATAATGAACATATCAATTCTTCTGAATCTAACCATTTTTCTTTGTTACTCACTTGTCTTCTACTGCCTTCCTGATCCAGCTGTAGCGGACGCCCTGCAGTCAGCTGGGACAACATGACCGGAAAATGGATGTATGTATCATAAATGTTGTACTGCTGTGAGTTCTTTAAGATTATTGTTCTGATGATTAGCTTTGTGCGACCTTTCATGGTAGGCCAATGAGATTCTATTAAGTTGGCCAGTATGTTGTTGTATTGCATGTTTTTTTCTAATAAATGGAAAATTCTTTTGTTGTTATGAGATGTAAGTATTCGACAGGTGAAACTTCAATGTCTGGATATAAATATAATAACCACCTCACTACCTCTGTAGCAAATGTGCAGAAAACAAGGAAATGGTATATACAGGTGTGACAAGCAAATTGCTTTGTGGTTATAGTTGGAGCAAGGTTAGGTCATAAATGTGCAACCATTTCTATAAATAAGCAGAGGTTGAGGAGGGGCTCTATAGATACGCCAAGACAATTAAATTCCCAGAGTTGTAAACAAGTTGGATATAAACAAAGGTAGCGTAGCTATTGTTTGTTAGAACAGACTCAAGAAGATATTGTGCTGAAGTCTGTTCTCCAGAGGGAGGTATATACTCTTTTTGTATTTGGCAGTACTACTAATAAATTAACTGAAGACATTTTGTTGTTGTGAGCTTGACTATCTGGTGTCTGAAACCATAAGACTCCTAGCTTTGGAGTTAACAGTACAGTTCATTTTGGAGGAGGGACTAACTTTCCAGAACATTGGCCCATGAGCTGATCACTCGCTCTTAAGGCTCATTTTTAGCCAACTGTCAGAAATGCATAGATTGACCTAGTAATAGATGTAACCAGGCAAAACCAGGAAGGACTGCTGCTTGATCAGTTACCTGGTTAGTTGCACAGGAGACCTAATCATGCCCAGATAAGATAACTCATCTGCAGCACAGAAGGGGTTCACCAAAATAGACAGTGGACAGCAATAATGTTAGAGAGAGGCACCATTACAGGCACATTCTGTAACTATACAGCATTGCTAAAGCACTCTGAAGATTTTGAGGGAGTGATCCATAAGTACTAAATATGTATTTACATTTCCAAATGATCCACATGAGTGGTATGTTCTTGGAAGATTTCACTTTGGAATGAAAAATTTGAATCCACACTAAATGGAAGACTTGAGGTGTAACAGCTTGCTTGAATTTTTAAAATTTATTATAGAATTATAGAATGATACAGCACCTATGTCAGCTCTTTGGTAGAGCTATCCCATTAGTCCCACTCCTCTGACCTTTCCCCATTGCCCTGCAAATGTTTCCCCTTCAAATATTTATCCAACTACCTTTTTGTTTAAAAACTTATTTTAGACATTGAAAATTTCAGTTTCTGACAAGGAATGGTGTTAGAAATATTGTCAAACAATACTCTGAGTAATTTGTTCAGCAACAAACTGTGATGATGAAAGTTCACGTAATGTTTTCCCATTATAAAATATTGACATAGGGTTTTTTCCATTATGATATGCTGAGATACACGTTTTCCATTATAAAATCATAACAGCATGACACAGAAAGCAAGGTTAATATGTGCAGTAAGTGCATGTCATATGTAAGATTTTTTTAATTATATAGATTATGTTTTAATACCAAGTAAGCTGTTTTTAAAAAACAAAACATAGTTTCAATAAGTCACTTATAATGGAAAAGAGATTAGCTGTTCTCCATCTCTTCACTATGTAAACTCTCCCCTAATTTTCCACTGTTTCTGCAGCTTTGGTAATGCAACAAAACTTCCTGTCACTTAGTTCATTAATGTCAGGTCGAATCTGGACTTTACTATTCATTGTTAAAATTCTCAACAACACCCCCCCCCCTCCGCCCCCACATAATTTGGCATGAATGCTCCTGATTGGCCTTTATCATATAGGGAGGAACTTACAGCTTTGGCGGGAGCATAAAACAGGCAGTCGTAGATCGATCACCTGTTATACATGCTGCCTGATTTTCCCCCTCTCTTGACTTCAATGGAGAGGAAATTCATGCGGGTTGTGTAATGGGTGGCCAATCCGCTAGCGCCCACTTTATCTGACCCCCGCCGAAGTTGAAAGTTCCGGCCACGGTTATAGAATCATAACGGCACAGAAGGAGGCCATTCGGCCCATTGAGTCCATGCCAGCTCTCTGTCGCGCAATCCAGTCAGCCCCATTCCCCCGCTCTATCCCCATAACCCTGCAAGTTTATTTCCCTCAAGTGCCTATCCAGTCTCCCCTTGAAAATATTGAGGGGGAAAAATGTGGTTGATTAGCGCCTCCCATTAGCGCCCTAAGAGGGCGCTAATGGGGCGCAAAGCAACTAGTGCCCGGGTGCGGCGATGTTGGCACCACTTGTGAAATTGACCAGACATTTTGTGGTGGCATTAAACACTTCCACCATGATCTCCTACGCCCGCAGATCGTGACGTCAGTTGAGCGTGCAATGCCCCGGTCGAGATATTGAGTGGCGCCCCCTGCCTTTCCACCTGCCGCTAGCAACGACAGGTAGAGGGGAACGTTTTGCAGTCGGGAAGGTGCTGAGGGAGCGCTATTTAAAGGCGGCTGCTTCCTGCCTTTTTTTGTCGGCAAATTTTTGGTTTTAACACTGTCCGAAGGAGTTTTGGCCAACAGCACCACTTTTGAGGTTCCTAAGCGCCGCGCTCTTTCCCTGGGCCTATCCATTAGTACTTCCAACACAATTGCTTTTGAGGTCTCTCCAGGCTGAGATTCAAGGCTGCAATGAGCAGGGTGTGGCTGGCCGGCAAGATGGCCCCTCCCCTTTAAGAACTGGATGGCGTCAGTGTGTCCATGTTCCATTGCTAACTGACATCACCTGAGCTTCGCCAGCGCTCTGAGGTAGTGCCTCGCTCCTCGGTGTTAGTGCCTTAAGAGAGGTGTGTAGCGCCTGATTTAGTGCTCAAATCACCTCCAGGGGCAATGGAGGGCAAGTTTGCAGTCAGAGGCGATAATTAGCGCCGGGCGCTAAACTTTGCGCCCAGCCAATAATAGCGCCCCAAACGTTGAATAGATTGTCCGGCGGTAGGTCAGGGGGTGCAACTGAAGTTTGCGGCTGCGGCGCGAGCGGGGCGCTGCGCACGGCAATGATGTCATCGCCAGAGGCGCAGCGCCACGGGGCGCTACCGGTTACTGCCGTCGCTAACCTCCTGCTGAATTTCACGGGAGGCATTGGCGGCGCTGCGCCCAGGCACTAACGGGAGGCGCAGAGCAACCCAATTTTTCCCTCATAGTCTGTTAGTGCTTTCTACTGCCATAATCATTAAAATGAATTTGTGAGATTCAACCCTTTAACCAACCTTTAAGGAATCCATTTCTTACCAAGATGTTAAAAAAAATTGGGTTGATTTTAACTCCCCAAAAATCAGTGCTACGGGCGATGGAATCGAATAGGTCCTGAAAAGATACGTTTGAAATTATTTTTCTGGAGCTCATGGAGCATGAGTGCTCCTCCAGCACCCACAAAAGTACTACGAGCCTTTGCTGGCCTTGGCTCCAACTCTCAGCCTTTCTTACTCCTCCCTCCCAGGACCTACTTGCAGCTGTCAGTGGTGTCCCAAACAGCCTACATTCCTGTGGGGCAAAGCTGGTAAACTGCCTCAGAATCCCCACTTGGTGTCCGCAGCTCGCCGGCCCAATTAAAGTATGGTCTGGGCCTCAAAATCGCAGGGGCCTCTTTGCCGCAGGTACAGGAGTCCAGCCGGTGCACTCTGCTGGTTGGCCGCCCGGAAGTCAATATCGACTCCATTGTTCATTCAAGACACTGGTACAAGTTCACCTGACCTTGGTGCTAGGAAGCTCATACAGCTGAAGAGTGGGCAGGAAATCATACTGGAATGGGTCAGCAATGTTACCCTTCAGTCAAGCAAATTCTAATATATTGCAGTTAGGCCACGGAAAGTCTGTGCAAGGCATTTTGCTGGAAAGAATATCTTTTTCACAAGCTGATTCCTGCCTGTATTGGGACAAGAGGCCAGATAAGCATAAAAACTTTGTAGGAGAAAGGAAGTCTTAATTTTGGAGCTCAGCGTGAGCCTTGTACAGCAGTCCCATGTGCTAATGCTAAATTATCAGTCAAATGATAAGTGATGTGTTGAATCCAACCATTGGAGTTCCTCCTGTTCTTTTAATTAGTGTTTGTTCCATTTGAGTTTCCCTTCTTCTCTCCTGATTTATGCTGGGGTAGGATTCCATGTGCACTAGCTGCCATCTAGCACCCAGCCCATTCTTCATATGTGATGTTGGATAATGAGCAGACTATTTGACCATGGAGTGGGAATGGGGGGAACTGAATCTTCACACACATTCACACAGTAGGAGTCACTGGATCATAAGCAGTTGCTGGGTTTTTATCCCCCCTCCCTAACTCAGGAATGCTGAGACCAACTGTACCATTCCTCCACAGCCCTGGCTCATGTCATTTGAGTTAGCACAGACCAAGGATTGAATCTGGGCCCTTGTGGTCTGTCTGATTCAGTTCCACATTAAGGAATGTGCTTATCAATTGACACATGGGGAAACCATTCTATCCATTCTTGCACGTTGCAGTGCCATCCATCATTTCAGTCTGAAACCCGTAGTCTTACATTTTGATTTTAAAATTCTGGTGCATTATTCCTCATGTTATTGCAGCATCCAAAATTACAGTCATTTCAGATTAAGGTAATCACAAGCCACCCGGTATGAATGTGGTTTTCCCTGTCGGATCCACAGACAGGTTTATTTGTTTGCCCTTTACATTGCTAAGGGTTTAGTGATGCTGAATTAGAAATCTGTTAATCAATTATCTTTCTAGCACTAACTACTTTCTATGACTGACCTAGCAATTTTAAAAGGGTTATCTATTAACTTAAATAATAAAATAAGCTGACTGGAATTAATGTGGCATTTCTTATTACCTATACTTATATAGATAGCCAGAGCGGTGTATTTATTATGTTCTTGAATAATGAGAGTCATAAATTAAAGACTGAGGGTATGCATCTTATGTCCAAAGTATTGTTAAACTTTGAAATAAACTTTTACTATAAGAGAATCAACATTCTTTGTTGTTCCCGTTCCATCACAATTCCTTTCTTCAATACCCCCTAATTAACTCACCTTCTTTCTGGCCTGCTGTTCTTTTGTGGAATGTGCCTTCACATGCTTTCTGAGGGAGCTTGGGTCAGTGTACCGCTTAGTACAGCCTGGGATCTGACATGCATACGGTTTCTAAAACAAAAAGAGAAAACAGCACCAGCTTTAGTACAGTGAAGGTTAGTTTGATGTGAGGCTTCTAACCGAGAGCATTCTGCTGTATGTTACTCCGGTCTAATCTCAGACTAATCAACTTCACCTGGACCAGGCATGCAAGACCTGAAGTAGCGGTCAAAGGTTACTGACAAACACCCATTTTCCAATTGCGAATAATATAACACACCTTATATGGCTGCATGCTAACCATTGAACAGAATGAGTTGCATTCCCTACCAAAACAAACTTGTTATTAAGATTTGACTAAATTCTATTCTTTTGTACCTTTTACCATCTTTGTGACTTTAATTTATTTTTCAGTGAAAGCTTGCAGCTGACTTCTGTAATTATTGTAATTATATACTTACAATTATTTCAGCCCCTGAGACTCTGCGGCATAGTCAGAAACGATTAGCAACAGAAAGCATTTAGGGTTTCAGCTCAAGAAACAGCAGAAAGGTCCATGTAACAGTATCTGATCACTATGAGAAAAAATAAAATCTGCTAGGAAAGACAGAAAACAAAGGTAGAAGTAAGAAATTAGTTCTGACACACACAGGGTTTAGAATGTTGGTCATGTTTTTCCAAGCAATTTTGTTTAACTCGTTAACTACTACAGTTGTCATCTGCTGTAGCAACAATTTAAATGGGAGTAACACTATGGGTAAGTACTATCTGCCAGCTGTTACTTAAGGAGGAGACTAACTTTATGAGTGAGAACAATCACTATTAGATAATTTAGGGGGAGAGTAATTCCTCATAAAATCTTACAGCACAGTAGGAGGCCATTCGGCCCAACCCACCATGCTTGTGCCGGCTCCTTGCAAGAGCTATCCAATTAGTTCCACTGTCCTGTTCTTTCCCTACAGCCCTGCAATTTTTTCCTTTTGATGTATATGTTCAATTCCCTTTTGAAAGTTACTATTGAATCTGCTTACACCACATTTAGGCAGTGCATCCCAGATCATAACAACTCGATGCGTTAAAAAAATTCTCCACATCACTCCCCTGGTTCTTTTACTAATTATCATAAATCTGTATCCTCTGGTTACCAACCCTCCTGCCAGTGGAAACAATTTCTTCTGATTTACTCTATCAAAACCCTTCATAATTTTGAACACCTCTGTTAAATCTCCCCTTTAGCTTCTCTGCTCTAAGCAGAGCAATTCCAGCTTCTCTAGTCTCTCCACATAACTGAAGTCCCTCATCCCTATTATCATTCTAGTAAATTTCCTTTGCACCTTCTCCAAGGCCTTGACATCCTTCCTAAAGTGATGTGCCCAGAATTGGACACAATATTGGTCCAGAAATTCCGTTCGCAGCCCTCCCGCGGGCGGAGGGCTGCGATCCTGAAAAATCTGCGCCTGGACCGGAGGGCTCCCGGGAGGCGCAGAATTCTGTTGATGTGCCTCCTCAAACTGCCGGTGTGCAGGGCACGCGTATCCCAGGGGTGCAGCTAGTTCGCAGCGTCCCTGGGATCACGTGGGCCATGGGGAGCCAATCAGAGCAGGGAATCTCCATTCATAGATTTGACAGGAAGACTTGTCAAATCTATGAATAGAGATCAGCCCCAAAACATAAGCAAAACTTTAAATAAATGTTTTAAAAAACATCACATTTTTAAAATGACTATAAATTACATAAATTAACTATTTTAAACAAAAATTTAAATTTTTGAAAAAAATAATTAAAGTTTTTAACGGAGCTAAAAATAAACGTACCTTTCTTTAAATGATTTAAAAATGAAAAATCAGTGGAAATTTTTTTTTTCTTTTACTTCTTCACCTCTTGCCTTGTTAAAAGCAGGCCTTGCGCCTGCTTTTCCAGGTGCAGCTGTTTCAGACTTACCTGGACTGAAGCAACAGCTGAAAAAATGGAAGTTTCAGCCGTACGCGCTGCCTATCCGGCGCAGGCGTTTGACCTGTCAAGCCCTTTCTTTGAAGAACGGAAATTCCGGTTTCCAGCGCATGCGTAAAACCGGCACTTCTGCTGGCCCTACGGGTGAGTACACAGCGCATACACACCCATAGGGAACAGAATTTCAGGACCAATTGTGTTTAACTACCATCAATTAGAGGAACATAATTCTATGGAGAAAGACTCAAAAAACTTCTGCTTTTCTTGTTAGAACAATGCAGATTATGGGATAATATGATAGAGCCGTTTAAAATTATCTTCTTCTTTTGTATGGTAGTAACAAAAAACAAATTAAATATCAATATCTATGTCAGAAATCCAGGCCAAAGCTTCTGGTGTAACAGCGTGGACATCTTGTAGGCTGCCTGCAAATTTCCTCTGAAGGCAATGTTTAATGATGTGCTCCAGGGTCTGATTAGGAGCTCTGTAGTCGCATGATGGGGATGCTTTAATCTTCCATCTATGGAGAAGTTGGCATGACCGGTTCTGAGGCATTCTGAGTTTAAAATTATGAAAGCATGGGACAGGATGGATAGAAGCAGATTGTTTCCAGTAGGTCTATAACCAGGGGGCCATAGATACAAGATTAAATGCAAGAGATATAGAGAGTAATAGCAACTTCTTTACACAGAGAGTCGTGAGGCTGTGGAATTCACTTCCAGCATTAGTGGTTGAAGCAGAAACTAAGGCAATATTCAAGATTAGAATGGACAGATGGATGAAGCAAAAGGGAACAGGATGGGTAAATGTGATTAGGGCTACTTGATCATATGGAGGGTAAATGCTGACATGAACTGGTTGAGCTGAATGGCCTGTTTCAGTGTTGTAACTTCTATGTAGGTCTACAGTTAACTCTACTGGCAGCCAGCAGCAATTGAATAACAGAATTCCCTTATCCCCTTATTGCACTTTGGAGCTTCTACAATTTTCTTACATGTTTCTCTGATCAGTGATGCCACTGTAAAGATGTCAGATGCCTTTATATTGTAGGCTGATCTATACTGAACTTCACATCAAGGAGATGAGAGGTGAAAATAGTCAATGCAGGTTCTAAACATAGACCCAAACAACAAGGGCAAGCCAGGTGGGCTAAAAGTACTTTTCATGTTCTTGTGTTCTTAATTATTACCAGAACTGAAATAATTAACATTAATGAAAGAGATGAAAACTTGTGTTGGAGGTTATGCACCCACCCTCAACAGTTTACATTAGCGAATGAGGAAAGTGCATGAATTCCATAATGAGCAAAGAATTGGACTCAGATAAACTGGGTCCCATCTTTACCTTTCTGGATCTTTGAATAGTATCACAACCCCAAAGACCGCTTGAGCTCTTTGTCTTGTGTTCTGTTACATTTGGGAATATTGTCTAGAAATTACTGTTGCTGACATTAGTGAATGAACAATGAGAACATTTGTATGGTATTACTCATTACACTATTTTAACACATGCATTAACTCATTTATTCTAAAATAGCAGACTGTAGAATCTCATATGAACATTAAGTGCTTGTCTGTTATATTCTCAACCGAGTTTCTGGATTTGTATCTCTTCTCCAGCAGGGACTAAATGGGATGTGAGGAAATTCTCTTAATGTGTTCAACTCACATGAAAAGCCAAATGTTAAACAAGTTTAAATGATTTATTTGAATAAGTTTGAATCCACACAGTAACAGATGAAAATAATTAACTGTTACCAATTATTTAGGGTAAGGTTAAAATATTCAATGTGCTTTGTTACATAATCTTAAAATTATTTCCCAAGTAATATTTAACAAAATATTAAATAATATGAAAGCATTTTATACCATATGGATATTTTATTTCTTGGTCAATAAGCAACAGGAATTACAATAAAAATAACACTTTTTCAGGGCCTTGCATGTTAGTACTGTTGCATTTTAGATAACACATTATGATTATGAAGAGGTTCAAGAATAAATTAAGAGGCAAACCAGAAATATGATGACAGGATTATTTTTTGAACTAGATTACAACTATTTACCATAAAGTTTGAAAGATTTTGGGGGAGAAATTCGGTGGGCTGCGCCACCAGTTAGTGCCTAAAGAGGGCACTCAGTGGCTTTAGCGCCACTGGCCACACCTCCCACGATATTTAGCTGGGGCGCTAATGGCAGCGTTAGTCTGTTGCGCTGCGCCGCCACCGATGACATCATCGGTGTGCGCAGCGCCCCGCTACCGCCCCGATCGCGATATTTGGCAGCGACCGCCTCTGTAGCACCGCTCGCTAATCGCGCCCGGTTCACGGGGCCTACCTGTGGCGGCAGTGGCGCAAATTAAGGTGGAGGTGCGGGGTGGCCGTTTTTTTCGGTGGCCGCCTGCCAGCACCTCCGTCCCCAGCCTCCTGTTCTCCCCCCGCGGCATTGCCAGCTGTTTTCCGACAGCCCGGCACTTCTCCTCGGTGCCGGGCTCTTTTGCCAGCACTTGCGATCGCTCATCGCGCTGGTGCAGGCCCCTCCCCCTTAAGAATGGGAGGAAGGCCTGCAGTATTGCAGCGTGCCGTGCCGCAGCGTGTGGCGCTGCGGCACGTTGCGCTGCGATATTCAGTTTCAGCGCCCTAAGAGGGACGCGGAGCGCCTCGAGCCTCGCCCGTGTCCCTCTTGGGGCGCTCAAGCTGAATTTCCGGCGAACGCTGCTGCTCCGATCGCAGCGCAAAATCTGGCGCCCAGGCAAGCTTGGCGCCCCGTTTGCAGCTCCACCCAATTTCTCCCCCTTTATTTCTTAATAATAGTGCTAATTTCTGATTTAGAGAGTCTTACTGTATCTAGATGTGTTCTCTGGTGCTTGGCGCGGTCACTTGAGTTGCTAAAGGCTTTTTGGCAGCCTGGATGCTGACAAAGGTAAGGTTTTTCCCCTGTATGACTTCGTAGGTGAATCTTGAGATTTTCCAGTCTTGAAAAAGCCTTATTACAGCCTTCAAACTACAGGAAAAGATTTGAGAAACTGTTGTTAGAAGAAAGGCTAGGATACAAATTTCTATCAGGAAATGCATCTGTTCCACAACTTTCAATTTCAATTCTGAGGATTTGTCACATCCAAGACATTAACCTTTTTTTTCCAGGTGGTGACGGACCTGTTGTGCATTTGCAACATTTTATGTTTTATTCCCGATTTCAATACTTGTAGGGTTTCTATGTATCTCTTCACACTTTCTACAATAGGTATTTTGGTTTCAATTGCTTTTTTTAAGGTGCATATCTAAATTGTCTTGTTAAAAATAATACCAAAATCATGGCAATATTACTGAATATATCAACTATCAACTTGATTACTTCTGACTTTTTTTAAACCTGTTGTTTACTCTTAATAATTGCAACCAATCTATAGGTAACCTGTATCTAAAGAAGCCTGGTTATAAAAAACAAGGCTAATTCTCATGCCGTCCACTCCAGAAATATTTAGCTTTATTCAGAGGGGATAGATAACAATGGGCCGGATTTTGATGGAAAAATAACTGTGTGTTAACGATGCACGTCATTATTCTGACAATTGGCCAGCAAGTTCAGGGGATTAAGAGATATGCCGTAAAACGTGCATCTCCAGAACTTGCTGTCGATTTATGCCGCTCCACCGTTTGCTTCGCACAAATGGCATCTCAGCCTTAGCGTCTCTGTTATTTTTAAGAACTTGCTGAATTTTCATAGTTGCCCATTAAACTTGCCACAGAAAGTTAATTCTGGTAATTAATAGCATAAGTACCCTTTTAACAATGTGATAATTGTTAATACATTGCCAATCAACCTATCTGACCCAGAAAGGGAATGATTGAAACTGTGGATTCCTTCAGGTAGTGCATTGTCCTTAAAGATTTTTAAAATGTAGAACTTAACATTTAGGTTTTTTTTCTTACTTTTCCTTTGTCTTTTGCTCTCTCTTAATCCAATCTTTCCTTCCCTCTCTTTATTTTTCTTTCTGTAACTGATTTGACTCTAATCCAACCTATTTCGTTCTCCCTTGTTCCTCTGCTTCTTTCCTCAATCCTTAAATAACATTGGTTAAGGAGATAGACTGTTGGTCCCATCGTTCACCAAGGTCGCAGATGCCCCGTTGCCCTTGCTGTGCAGATATTAGCTCGCACATCCAGCAAATTGCAGCACAAATATTTTTCAAACTGAATGATGTGGGAAAAAGTTTAACTAACGGGGCATGCTGTGAGATGCCCTGTTCCAACAAATTTGTGGCCACCATAGCAAATTTTACATTTGAACTGCAACCATTTTTAGCATTCAACAAGTTGATGAAAAAAAATGCCAAAAAATCTATTAAAGCTTGAGCAACAAGGGAGGCATTTATTGAATATAGTTATTATCTTACCAAGCTTTTCTGTTCAGTATAGAATTCAGGGCTTGCAGTTTTGTCTTCCGCAGATACATGTTGCCCATTAGCGGCATCATTCACAAACATGGGGTCAGCTTCCACAGATATGCCAAAGATATCCAGCTCTATGTTTCCACCACCTCTCTCAACCCCTCCACTGCCTCTCAGCTGTCAGACTGCTTGTTTGGCAACCAGTCTTAGATGAGTTGCAATTTTCTCCAGTTAAATATTGGGAAAACCAAAGTCATCGGCCCCGATTTTCGGCTTGTGTAGGAAATGGTCGGGTTTCCCCGAATGTGGGGTTTCTGACACACATAAAAAAGTGTCAGCCAGCTCCACGCAATTTTCCCTCAAGTGGCCAATTAATTCCCAGCATGTGGGAAGCCTTGCTAATTGTCCATTTTGAGTCAGAAATCCCCACAGTATGATGTCATCATTCGCGGTGCTTTCAAGGTCCATAGCAAGCACTGCATCATCTGAAGGCTTCCAAACGAACCAAACAGGATGGCAGAGGAGCCTGCAGCAGCTGAGGCCAGTGCCAGGCCCCGAGCTGCCTTCAAATTCAACGAGGCTTCACTGTAGGCATTATTGGATGGGGTTAGGGCCCACAGGGAGGTCCTCTTCCCTAGGTCAGGGAGGAAGAGGCCTCCCACTGAGACCAATGCTGCATGGATGCAGGTGTCAGCAGATGCCAACTCGCTGGGAGTCACCAGAAGAACCTTGGCATTATATCTCTAACTCCTTCCTTTACTCCCCCACAGTACCATCCAGAGCCCCCGTCCTCACTGTGGAGGAGGAAGAGGCTGTGCAGCCAGACTCCTCAGAGGAAGCTCCAGCCTCTGAGGGCACAGCGTCAGCAGAAATAAGTGCACCCAGCACCAGCGCAGACACTCACACCTCGGGGGGACCTTCGGGACATAGAGTAGTGTTGTCTCCTGGTGTTTTACAGCTCACAGGTGAGCCTCAGCAGATTCTGCAGACAGGGACAGCAGTAGAAAGTCCTCGTCGGAGGGCGCAGGACTCTGCCAGCTCAGCTCAGCTGCGCTGCATGTCGAACCTCTGCCTCTGGGTCCATCCGCAAGAGAAGAGGTGATGGCTCTCCATGCACAGATGCAGGAGTCTCTGGCAGGTTTTGTCTCCAGGGTCGCTGCGAGTGTGGAGCGAATGGAAGAGTCCATAGAGACCATGAGCAGAGCCTTTGTGGAGTCATTGGCGCATGAACGCATCACCATGGCAAGGTTGGCAACCTCCATGGAGGAGATAACTCGCCAGGGTACGGAAAACATGGTGAGTGCTCATAAGAGAATGACATCTCTTGAGGAGCGTTGGCCATCTGTTGAACAGAGAAACCAGATCTTCATGGAAGTCCTTCTGAGCAGGACTGCCAGTGCAGAAAGGGGTCCCCATGGCCCTCTAAAGCGCAGCAAGGTGCTCTCAAGCCACTTCCAAGCACTGGCCCCTTCTGGCCTGTGCAGCTTCAGGTGAGTGAGCAGCAGCCTGGTGCTCCTGTTGCTGATCCTGCTGTTCCTGGTTCTGCTGCTGCCGCCTCTGCTGCTGGAGATCCTCTAATGGCAAGAAGGGAAGGAAAAAAAGGCATCCCATGCTTCTCGTAGATGCCTCCGCTGAGGAAGCGCTGAATGAGGGTGGCGAGAGGGGCTTCCCAGGAGAGTGCACTGGAGAAGTGTGTGAGGCTCCAACCTTCCACAGCTGTGCCTAAGCCTTGAAGAAGTAGCCCCAAGCCTTCAACAACAAGGTCCTTCAACATACAAGTGCTGTCCCTTTAAATCGCAGCTTCTCCGATTGACCTGCAGCTGAGAGCAAGCAAGCCGGCAAACTTCACGCCAGGTCTCATCAGCGGGGTTCCCCACAGGCGTGTCTGATGTGGGGAAAGCCCCAAAGTCGCAACGGCCCCGGAAAATCTACTTCAACAAGGTAATTATTGGTCATTAGTGTGCTGACGACCAGTCCCGCCAGCGGCGGCCGGGACTGAAGCGGGTCGCGGAGAAACGGCGGTCCAAAAGTCGGACGGGGCGGGGAATCAGGCGGGGGGGGGGGGTCCTGACCTGCTTTTTCGGCGATTTTCGGCCCCCGGCTGCATGAAAAGCCACCCGACGGCTGCCAGAAAATTAACCTCCCGCCACAAACTCTATACCCTTGGCATCAATTCCATCCTCCTCCCTGATCACTGTCCCAGGGTGAACTAGACCATTCACAACCTTGGCATCCTGTTTAACCCCAAGCTGAGCTTCCAACCCCATATCCTCTACACAAAGACAACCTACTACCACCTCCGTAACCTCGCCCAACTCTGCCCATGCCTCAACCTATCTGCTGCTGAAACCCTCATCCATGCCTTTCCCACTTCCAGACTCAACCATTACATTGCTCTCCTGGCTGGTCTCCCATCCTCCATGCTCTGAAAACTTCACAATTCTATCTCCCATATCCTATAAATCCCCAGGGCCTGATAATCTACATCCTAGGGTACTTAAGGAAGTGGCCCTAGAAATAGTAGATGCATTGCTGGTCATCTTCCAAAATTCTATAGACTCTGGAACAGTTCCCATGGATTGGAGGGTAGCTAATGTTACCCCACTATTCAAAAAAGGTGGTAGAGAGAAAATGGGGAATTATAGACCAGTAAGCCTGACATCGGTAGTGGGGAAAATGCTAGAGTCCATTATAAAAGATGTAATAGCAGAGCACTTGGCAAACAGTGACAGGATCGGACAAAGTCAACATGGATTTACAAAAGGTAAATCGTGCTTGACTAATCTACTGGAATTTTTTGAGGATGTAACTGGTAGAATAGATAAGGGAGATCCAGTGGATGTGGTGTATTTGGACTTTCAGAAGGCTTTCGATAAGGTCCCGCATAAGAGATTAGCATGTAAAGTTAAGGCACATGGGATTGGGGGCAAGGTACTGACTTGGATAGAGAACTGGTTGGCAGACAGGAAACAAAGAGTTGGAATAAACGGGTCTTTTTCCGAGTGGCAGGCAGTGACTAGTGGGGTACCGCAGGGATCGGTCCTAGGACCCCAGCTATTCACAATATATATTAATGATCTAGATGAGGGAACTAGATGTAATATCTCCAAGTTTGCAGATGACACAAAGCTGGGTGGGCGTGTGTGCTGTGAGGAGGATGCCGAGAAACTCCAGTATGATTTGGACAGATTGGGTGATTGGGCAGTTGTATGGCAGATGCAGTATAATGTGAATAAATGCGAGGTTATCCACTTTGGTGGCAAAAACAGGAAGGCAGATTATTATCTGAACGGCAATAGATTGGGAGAAGGGGAAGTGCAACGAGACCTGGGTGTCCTTGTGCACCAGTCGCTGAAGGTAAGTATGCAGGTGCAGCAGGCGGTTAGGAAGGCAAAGGGTATGTTGGCCTTCGTAGCTAGAGGGTTTGCGTACAGGAACAAGGATGTCTTGCTGCAGTTGTACAGGGCCTTGGTGAGACCACACCTTGAGTATTGTGTGCAGTTTTGGTTGCCTTATCTGAGGAAGGATGTTCTTGCCATGGAGGGAGTACAGCGAAGATTCACCAGACTGAATCCTGGGATGGCAGGAATGACGTATGATGAGAGATTGGGTCGATTGGGCTTATACTCGCTGGAGTTTAGAAGAATGAGAGGGGATCTCATTGAAACCTATAAAATTCTAACAGGACTAGACAGAGTAGATGCAGGAAGGATGTTCCCGATGGCGGGGGAGTCCAAAACCAGGGGTCACAGTCTAAAGATAAGGGGTAAGCCATTTAGGACAGAGATGAGGAGGAATTTCTTCACCCAGAGAGTGGTGAACCTGTGGCATTCTCTACCACAGAAGGCAGTTGAGGCCAAGTCATTAAATATATTCAAGAAGGAGTTAGATATATTTCTTAAGGCTAAAGGGATCAAGGGATATGGGGAGAAGGCAGGGACAGGGTACTGAGTTTGGATGATCAGCCATGATCTCATTGAATGGCGGAGCAGGCTCGAGGGGCCGAATGGCCTACTCCTGCTCCTATCTTCTATGTTTCTATGTTTCTATCCTTAATTAACTCCTGCTCACCCATCACTTCTGTCCTTCTTGACCTACATGGGTTCCTGGTCTCCTTACACCTCCAATTTAAAATTCTCATCTTCATATTTAAACCTCCTCATTGCTTCGTCTTTCCCTATCGCTGTAACCTCCTCCAGCCTTGCAATGCCGCCACCCCGCCCCCCACCTGCCCACCCGCCAAACTCTCTGTTCCTCTGACTCTCGCCTCTTCTACATCCTGCCCTCCCTTTGCTTCACCATTGGCGGCCGTGCCTTCAGTCATCAGGCCCCCGCACTCTGGAATTACCTCCCTAATCCACTCCATTTTCCTCTCCTCCTTATAAAGCTCCTTAAGCACACCTCTTTGACCAAGAATCCAATGCAATGTTTTCCTCAGAACAACATTGATGAATCATTTTAGAATGAAAACTCCTATTAAAATATCAAGCTGCTTTTTGTTGTCATTATTGAGCAGTGATTTTTTTTTTGCATTGCCCATTTAAAGTGTAACCCAAATATATCTGACTGATGTGACAAGAAAACAATTTGCTCAAAATGCTTGTGTAGAGGATTGACAAAGGACACAAATTTACACTTAAAAATGTAATCAGATTGTATAAAAGAAAATGGTTTTAATTAATAGAAACAGAAAAATATTCTGGATAAGTCAGAGGTAACAAAATCAGTTGTGTGAGTAATATTTAGATTAATTTAATTAGGTTGGGAAAAGTAACAATTGAGAATGCAAAATATACAATAAATCTAAATATACTAGCATATCCCTGTGATCTAGTGGTGCCTTGTTTTGGCTCATTAACATGGTGCACAATGGAGGGATAAAACAGAGAAGGTGCTAGGCCAGAAGGGAGTTACTTCCCCAGAGAAAGGGAGGGCAAGTGAATTTGTGCTAATCTCACATGGCTCCTGGAGGCAAGCTAAGGTGAATCATTGGCAGTGAAACTGGTAGAAGATTTTTTTTTATTCATTCATGGGATGTGGGCGCTGCTGGCAAGGCCAGTATTTGTTACCCATCCCTAATTGCCCTCGAGAAGGTGATGGTGAGCCACCTTCTTGAACTGCTGCAGTCCGTGTGGTGAAGGTACTTTCAGTGCTGTTAGGGAGGGAGTTTCAGGATTTTGACCCAGTGACGATGAAGGAACAGCGATATATTTTCAAGTCACGATGGCGTGTGACTTGGAGTTGATGGTGTTCCCATGCACCTGCTGCCTTTGTCCTTCTAGGTGGTGAAGGTCGCAGGTTTGGGAGCTGATGTCGAAGAAGAGCCTTGGCATCTTGTAGATGGTACACACTGCAACCACAGTGCACCAGTGGTGGAGAGAGTGAATCTTTTAAGATGGTGGATGGGGTGCCAATCAAGTGGGGGGCTTTGTCTTGGGTGGTGTCGAGCTTCTTGGGGGTCGTTGGAGCTGCACTCCTCCAGGCAAGTGGAGAGTATTCCATCACACTCCTGACACTCGCCGCAGAATACCCAGCCTCTGACCTGCTCTTGTAGCCACAGTATTTATATGGCTGGTCCAGTTAAATTACTGGTCAGTAGCCACCCCCAGGATGTTGACAGTAGGGGATTCGGCAATGGTAATGCCGTTGAATGTCAAGGGACAGTGGTCAGACTCTCTCTTGTTGGAGATAGTCATTGCCTGGCACTTCTGTGGCACGAATGTTACCTGCCACTTATCAGCCCAAGGCTGAGTGTCGTCCAGGTCTTGCTGCATGCTGGCACGGACTGCTTCATTATCTGAGGAATTGCAAATGTAACTCAACACTGTGCAATCATCAGCAAATATCTCCACTTCTGAACCTATGATGGAGGGAAGGTCAGTGACGAAGCAGCTGAAGATGGTTGGGCCTAGGATACTGCCCTGTGGACATCCTGCAGCAATGTCCTGGGGCTGAGATGAGGGCCTAAAACAACCACAACCAACTTCCTTTGTGCTAGGTATGACTCTAGCCAGTGGAAAATTTTCCCCCTGATTCCCATTGACTTCAATTTTACTAGAGCCCCTTGATGCCACACTCGGTCAAATGCTGCCCGTCAAGGGCAGTCACTCTCACCTCACCTCACCTCTGGAATTCAGCTCTTTTGTTCATGTCAGTAGTGGCTCAGTGGATAGCAATCTCGCCTCTGCGTCAGAAGGTTGTGGGATCAAGCCCCACTCCAGGGACTTGAGCACAAAAATCTAGGCTGATACTCCAGTGCAGTACTGAGGGAGTGCTGCACTGTCGGAGGTGCTGTCTTTTGGATGAGACATTAAACCGAGGCCCCCTCTGATCTCTCAGGTGGATGTAAAAGATCCCATGGCACTATTTCAAAGAAGAGCAGGGGAGTTATCCCCGGTGTCCTGGCCAATATTTATCCCTCAATCAACATAACAAAAACAGCTTATCTGGTCATTATCACATTGCTGTTTATGAGAGTTTGCTGTGTGCAAATTGGCTGCTGTATTTCCCACATTACGACAGTGACTACACTTCAAAAGTACTTCATTGGTGGTAAAGTGCTTTGAGATGTCCGGTGGTCGTGAAAGGTGCTATATAAATGCAAGTCTTTCTGTCTTTCTTTCTTTAGCATCGGTGAGCAGGTTATTGGTGAGTAAGTGTCGCTTAATAGCACTGTCAACGACACCTTCCATCACTTTGCTTGATGATTGAGAGTAGACTGATGGGGCGGTAATTGACCGAGTTGGATTTGTCCTGCTTTTTGTGGACATGACATACCTGGACAATTTTCCACATTGTCAGGTAGATGCCAGTGCTGTAGCTGTACTAGAACAGTTTGGCTAGAGGCACGGCTAATTCTGGAGCACAAGTCTTCAGCTCGATAACCGGGATGTTCTCGGGGCCCATAACCTTTGCTGTACCCAGTGCGCGCAGCCGTTTCTTGATATAATGTGGAGTGAATCAAATTGGCTGAAGACTGGCTTCTGTGATGGTGGGGACCTCAGGAGGAGGCCAAGATGGATCATCCACTCGCCACTTCTGGCTGAAGATGGTTTCGAACACTTCAACCTTGTCTTTTGCACTCATTTGCTGGGCTCCGCAATCATTAAGGATGGGGATGTTCATAGAGCCTCCTCCGCCCGTTAGCTGTTTAATTGTCCGCCACCATTCACGACTGGATGTGGCAGGACTGCAGAGCTTTGATCTGATCCAATGGTTGTGGGATCACTTACCTCAGTCTATAGCATGCTGTTTCCGCTGTTTAGCATGTATGTAGTCCTGTGTTGTAGCTTCACCAAGCTGGCTCTTCATTTTTAGGTATGCCTGGTGCTGCTCCTGGTACGCTCTTCTATACTCCTCACTGAACCAGGGTTGGTCCCCTGGCTTGATTGAGTGAGGGATATGCCAGGCCATGAGGTTACAGATTGTGGATTGTGGAATACAATTCTGCTGCTGCTGATGGCCCACAGCGCCTCATGGATGCCCAGTTTTGATCTGCTTGATCTGTTCTGAATCTATCCCATTTAGCACGGTGGTAGTGCCACACAGCATGATGAAGAGTGTCCTCGGTGTGAAGACGAGACTTTGTCTCCACAAGGACTATGCACTGGTCACTCCTACCAATGCTGTCATGGACAGATGCATCTGCAACAGGTAGATTGGTGAGGATGAGGTCCAGTAAGTTTTTCCCTCGTATTGGTTCTCTCACCATCCGCCGTAGGCTCAGTCTAGCAGCTAGGTCCTTCAGGAATTTGCCAGCTCTGTCAGTGGTGGTCATACCAAGCCACTCTTGGTGATGGACATTGAAATCTCCCACCCAGAGTACATTCTGTGCCCTTGTTACCCTCCGTGCTTCTTCCAAGTGGTGTTCAACATGGAGGAATACTGATTCATCAGCTCAGGGAGGGCGGTAAGTGGTAATCAGCCAGACATTTTATTGCTCATGTTTGACCTGATGCCATGAGACTTTATGGGGTCCAGAGTCAATGTTGAGGACTCCCAGGGCCACTCCGTCCCGACAGTGTTGCCACCTCTGGTGGGTCTGCCCTTCTGGTAGGACAGGACATACCCAGGGATGGTGATGGAGGAGTCTGGGACATTGGCTGAAAGGTATGATTCTGTGAGTATGACTATGTCAGGCTATTGCTTGACTCGTCTGTGGGACAGCTCTCCCAATTTTGGCACAAGTCCCCAGATGTTAGGGAGGAGGATTTTGTAGGGTCGACTGGGCTGGGTGTGCCTTTGCCGTGACCGGTGCCTAGGTCAATGCCAGGTGGTCCGTCCGGTTTTATTCTTAGTATACTTCTTTGTAGCGGTTTGGTACATCTGGTGTACTTGCTAGGCCATTTCAGAGGGCAGTTAAGAGACAACCACAGAAAATCACCTGTTCATTCTCTCCAATTGGGGAACAGTCTTTGGGGGTGGAGGGAAAGATTTGATAGGGGAATAAAGGAATGATTGGGGAAATATAACCTTAAATAAACTTACTTGAACATTAACTTGTCTATCATAGGGTGTGGATAGTCACTGCTATGTGACATACATGGTGCCACGTTTTGCAGATTTAAGCACAATCAGTATTGTGACACCAGTAACCTCAGCCAAATATTGACAATTTATCATGATGTCTTTCTTTGAAAAATTACAGCCAAAAAGTTAAAAGGTTTGTGCCCTGTAATCAGTTATGGTTGAAATAATTCTGACATTTTTGCTGAAACAGCATAATCTATTAGCATTCATTTGGCAAAATCCCCTTTTATAATCTACACTGGCAGCATATCAAAACTAATACTTTCTATCTATCAAATGGAGCCGTTAGCATAAAACAAGCTTGCCACTAAATCTGATGCATATTTTGTTAATTGAAAGACAACTTAAATAAAAACATTTTGCTGTTGCTATCACATTTATTTATTATTGCAGTGAAAAATTATACTGCAATCTTTCTGTATACAATGGGCTAGATTTTCCGGAGGGGGTCAGCAGGCGCAATCGGTGGTGGGTTGGATGGGAAAGTGGGTTTTCTTGGGCAGACCTGACATGCAGCAGCGGGGGAGGCAATTAAAATCATTAGTGGTTTGTTAACAGCCACTTATCAATGTTTTTTTTCCCAGCTTTTTGGATTTGACAGGTCGCCCACCAGTTTCCCGCTGTGAAGCTGAGGCAGGAGGTCAGTGGCCATTGAATCAGCTGATGAGTTGACAGCTTCAAATGTCAAGTCAAAGGTCCCAGCTGATTGAGATATGTTTCCTTAATCACTAGCTTCTCTAAACTGCATTTACACTATAGATTCAGGATGCTGCAAGTCTTTACACAAGTCTCCATCCAGTCTGACCTCATTACCTCTCCCACCATTGACAGATCGCTTCTGTCATCTCTACCTCACCTGCCATCAATTCCATCAGTATGGGTGCCCTTGAAACTCTCTCACCTTGGTCCTCAGAATCCCACCACGATCAGCCCCAATACCAGCAGCACCAGGCACACCAGCAGCAGCAACAACAACAACAACAACAACACCAACCTTCTCTGCAATCACCTAATGCTGCACTGGACACGGGGCATCAGCACCCGGCCAAATTGCTGCCCGGGAGGCCAGGGATATACTCTTCGTTTTAAGGTCCACCTACCTCTACCTCCATAACATTGCCTGCTCAGCCTATCTGCCACTGAAAGCCTCATCCATGTCTTTCTCACCTCCAGACTCTATTATTATTTCAATACTCTACTGACCGGCCTCCTATCCTCCACTCTCTCTAAAGTTTGGCTTATCCAAAGCTCTGCTGCCCCTATCCTATCCTGCCCCAGATTCCACTCACCCATCAGCCCTGTCCTTGCTAAGCTACATTGGCACCTGGTCCCCCAATGCTTCAATTTTTAAACTCTTAGGGGGAAAAATTCGGTTGCTTTGCACCTCCCGTTAGTGCCCTAAGAGGGCGCTAATGGGGCGCAAAGCAACGAGCGCCCGGGCGCGTGCCGCCAACGCCTCCTGCAAAATTCAGCGTGAGGTTAAGTGGCGGCGGTAACCGTTAGCACCCCACGGCACTGCACCGCCGGTGATGATGTCATCGGCGTGCGCAGCGCCTCACTCGCGCTCCAGCCAAGATCTTCAGTAGCGCCCCCGACTTACCGCCGGACGCTATGTCCGATGGGGTCAGGGGGGCCTAGCTGCGGCTGGGGTGGCGCTAATTAAAGGCGAGGTGCTGGCGGACAATTTTGTTGCTGGCCGCCTGCCAGCACCTGCCCGCTTTGCCGTCCCGGCCTTCTGTGAAGCCCCCCCCCACGGAGTGCTGGCTGTGGTCTGTGAGCCCGGCACTTCTTGAGTGCTGGGTTCTTTTGCTGGCACTCCGATCCCCAGTGGCCCAGCTGGGCCTTGGATCGCGCTGCGCAAGGCCCCTCGCGTTAAGAAGATATTCCCTCGCAGTGCCCCAAGAGGTTGGCGGGGCGCTTCCAGTAGCGCCCTGCTTCCCTCTTGGGGTGCTACCACTCAGTTTCGGCTGCAACTAATAAGTAGCTACCTCACTTTTTCCCCCTTATTCTCATGCTTAAATCTTTTCATGGCCTCACCCCTCCCTATCTGTAACCTCTTCCATCATTCTCCACCCTGTACACACTCTTTCTCAAACTCTGGCCTCTTCTGCAGCCCCGCACACCCTCTCTTCACTCCATCATTGACAGTGTACCTTCAACTGTCTAGGCCTCATGCTCTGGAATTCCCTCCTTAAGCCAATCCGCCTCTCCAACTCCCTCTTCACGAGTCCCTTTAAAACTCAACTCTTTGAGCAACATTTTGGCTACCCCTCCTAATATGTCCTTCTTTAACTCGGCATCCATTTTTGTCTGATAATGCCTCTGTGAAATGACTCGGCATGTTTTCCGGAATCAATGGCATTATATAAATTTAAGTTGTCGCTGTTAACTTATATAACATGCATGAGAAATTAATTTAATATTTATTTGTAGCTTATATTCAGTGCATAAATGTTGATTCATCTATTATTGTCTGATGTGGGATTAGAATGTTTATATTTGGAAAATGTACATTAGTTCCAGTAATTACAATATGACATGGTTGGGGGGCGGGGTGGGATTCCACTTCATTTTGCCTGGGTTTGGGTGTAAAACAAAGGAAAAACTCAACAAAATCAGGCCCAGATTTCTCACACTCGTTCTGCACCTGAAGTTCAGGGGCTGCCATTTTGGATCGTGCCCAGAGCATCCGCCTGAAACAGATGTTAGGTCCCTTGAATATGGTAATCAGGAGCCTAAAGTCTAATTCAAGACCCTATTGCCCAATTGGGCAAAAACCAGGTGGCACATGCAGGTAAGTTTTCTGGTTTTCACTTATCTTGATGAGGAGCCACGTTTGCAGGAGTGCTCCTCCTGGCTCTAGAACAATACCGTGAACTGCTTATGGCCTGTGCTCTCCCCCCTCCTGTTCACCAACTTCCCACTCCCCCGCCCCCCCCCCCCCGGCCAGGACTTACCTAGGGGCTGGCCTGGCATCCCAACTGGCCAATCTTCAGAAGTGTTGGATTAGTGAGCTGCATTGGAATGCCTGATTGGTATTTGCGGCTTGCCAGAATTGAGGTCTGATGCCCAATTTTGGGCGATTCTCTGGCCTCTGTCTTCGGTGTATATTTTGAATACATTACTAATTTCATGTCAGTTCCACGTGAAAAACCAATTTCTCCCCCATGATGGTGGTGTAGTGCTGCAACACTTCCAACAAATTGTCCCACAAAATCATCAGCATGGTTTCGTATTCTAAATCCTTCACGTGCTAAATTCCTGAGCTCTACAGTGCCATCATTGGAGGAGACAAACAGAGGCCAATCATTTCTCCACAGCATAGAGGAGAAATTAGAAGGTGAACCCTTCCTGGGTTGCTGTTAAGGACATCCTGGTGATCATTCTAGACTGGCATTGGCAAATCGCTTGAGTGTTTTGACTACTTGATCTTTCAGCTAGGAATGCTGCATGGAAGTAAAGGGAAAGGAAGGAAAAAAACGTGTTTTTCATTCACATCCCCAAAAGACATGATGTAATCTTGGCGAAATGTGATTATTATGCAAGGTATAAACAGAGTATAAATCTTGAGTAAACATGTTTAAAGAGGGAGATTTTATGATATTGTTGGCTTAGGAACAGGGAATAGCCAATTAGAAGGAAAGAACTTGCAATTTATACAGTGCCTTTCATGACCTCAGTATGTCCCAAAGCAATTCACAGCCAATGAAGTACTTTTGAAGTATCGCCACAATTGTAATGTAGGGAAACACAGCAGCCAAATTGTTCACAGCAAGTTTCCTCAAACGGTAATGGAGCAATGACCAGATAATTGGTTTTAGTGATGTTGGTTGAGAGATAAATGTTGCTTAGAACACCAGGATAACTCCCCTGCTCATTTTCAAATAGTGCCATAAGAAGTTTTATGTCCACCTGAGACGGCAGATGGGGCCTCGGTTTAATGTCTCATCTGGAAGACAGCACCTCCAATAGCACAGAGTTCCCTCAGTACTGCACAACCTTCTGACTCGGAGGCAAGGCTGCTACTGCTGTAAGCGTAGACTGAAACTATTGTGTGAAATATTCAATGCCAATGATTTTCGAGATTATTTCTTGATTAAACATTTCTGACCTATAAGTTATCTTATTTATGTGAACTTTGAGATAATTAATTTTCAGTCTTTATTGACAATCTTCTGCACTAGGTTAAAAACGATGGTTGTTTCATCAGGCAACCAATGTGGAGTGGGATTAATTCCACATGTCCAATCAACAATCACACATGATGCCATTTCATCATATTAACATGTTATTTTGCTGTCCTTGCCTTATGTATATACACTGTCTAAAGGCGAACAGCATTGATATTCTTCAGATCAGGTTTCAGCACTGTCTCTGATGTCAGTGAAACTGAAAACATGAAGGATTGTGTGTCAAGTAGACCTATTCTATACCATTTGACTTCAATTAGAAGCAGAAAGTACAAAGTCGGGCAATTCCATCAGTCAAAGTTCCACATAGCCCTATTATTAGTCACAGGTCAATGAGAGATGCTGTCTATATAACTTGACAGGCAACTTTATACCTGGGACTATATAAAAGCGTCTGACAACTTAACTACATACATGAACAAACTTGGAAAATTGAAGTGTTTTGCAATCCTACATTAGACTAACTCTTGCAAAGCTATACAAATAAGTCACAGTTTCAAAGCAGACCTCAGTTTCACGTTATTTTTCCTGCTGAATCCACCAACCTTGAAGGTTACAAGTTAGATTGCAATGTATTATTCTTTTCATCACTTAAGTTATAGACCTGTCACAGTTTAATCATTCAGTCACCAACACATTTGTAATAATATTACCAAGCTGTCTGTGGTGGACAGAAGTTCAAAAGAGAAACTTGCCATACATATTTCTGAGCCCTGCATCAGCCATGATTGAGAGCATAAGAACAGCAATGCCAGGCTTGATGCAATGACGTTTTTCTCCATGGACAGGGTAAGTTGCATGCTTGGGGCACTATAGATGGGGTTACTGTTGCAGCTCCTGCAATTTAAAGGACTCAAAAGGTAAAGACAATTCTTTCTTCTCTTTTCCCTTTAGGATTAAAAATAAATAAAAATAGTGATAATTTTGTTAAAACTCCTAGTTCAAGGACAGGAGGACCCTAGGAAGTACAGAGGGTCAGAGGGACCTTGGTGTACATGTACATAGATCCCTGAAGGCAGCGGAACAGGTAGATAAGGTGGTTAAAAAGGCATATGGGATACTTGCCTTCATTAGCCGAGGCATAGAATATAAGAGCAGGGAGGTTATGATGGAACTGTACAAAACGCTGGTGAGGCCACAGCTGGAGTACTGTGTGCAGTTCTGGTCGCCTCACTATAGGAAGGATGTGATTGCTTTGGAGAGGGTGCAGAGAAGATTCACCAGGATGTTACCTGGGATGGAGCGCCTCAGCTATGAAGAGAGGCTGGACAGGCTGGGGTTGTTTTCCTTGGAGCAAAGAAGGCTGAGGGGGGACCTGATTGAGGTGTACAAAATGATGAGGGGCATAGATAGGGTAGACAAAGAGGAACTTTTCCCCTTAGTAGGGGGGTCAATAACAAGGGGGCATAGATTCAGGGTAAGGGGCAGGAGATTTAGAGGGGATTTGAGGAGGAACTTTT
This sequence comes from Somniosus microcephalus, assembly GCF_052327205.1. Lineage (NCBI taxonomy): Eukaryota > Metazoa > Chordata > Chondrichthyes > Squaliformes > Somniosidae > Somniosus > Somniosus microcephalus. The sequence goes on along the minus strand of NC_140987.1, from coordinate 95,378,918 downwards.
TCACCCAGAGGGTGGTTGGAATGTGGAACTCAATGCCTGAAAGGATGGTAGAGGCAGGAACCCTCACAACATTCAAGAAGCATTTGGATGAGCACTTGAAATGCCATTGCATACAAGGCTATGGACCAAATGCTGGAAAATGGGATTAGACTGGACAGGGATGGATGGGCGGCGCAGACACGATGGGCCGAAGGGCCTCTTTCTGTGCTGTAAAACTCTATGACTCTATGACTCTATGACATTTGCAGACAAAAATAAGTATAAAATCCAAAATAATGTCTTCAGTAAAACGCAAAAATAATTTTGACAAACCCAGGCTCAGGTGCATTATCAGGCAAGTTGAAGCTTTCATACACACAGGTCACTTGAACAATTTGGCACATGGTTTAGTCACCAAAACATTTCTAAATCTCTTTCTTTCATCTTCTTTATTTCTCAGAAATGAGGAAACAAAAAAGAACAAGAAAGAAAATTTTGAAGAGCTTGCTACCATATAGCAATCCAAAGTTAATGATAATTCATCGTGGCTGATTTAAAAAAAAAGTAGATGTAGTAATGGTGAAACTCACTCTAGTTATGGGCTGGTAAAATAGAGGTAAATGATTTACATTTTGAGGTGAATGATAACCCAGATTGTAGGAGAGGGAACGGCATTCGCACTCACCTTTACAAAGTATCTACTATGATGACAGCAATGGTACGGTGCATATAATATATAATCCCCCATGCCTGCTATCCTCAGCTTTAAAAATAGGGGTAACACAAAAACAAATCCTTTTTTTTGGTCACCTTTAATGAACACGCAAATGCCTTATGCAGCAGTTTAGTTCACTTAGAACTAAATTAAACATGCAACATGTCCACATACATTTGTAATGTGGACAGAAAAAAGGACCAAATGTAAGTGAAAAGGCAATCTTGTTAAAAGAGTAGCATTTCCCCAAAGTAGTTGTTAGGTAAGCTTTTTGCCACTCTTTTGTGAAGACAGAACCTTTGAAGTAATACAATGGGGGACTAGCCTATGAAATTTTAACTTGTTCATCTGACATTTCTCTCCCTGCTATTTAAGAGGAGGCATTAACCTGTTTCAAGTAAATGGGTTAATGCTTAGCTGGAATAATGGGAAAAAAATTTCATACAATTAGGTCAAGTGTTTGTGTGCTAGTATCCCAAAGTGTAATTTCAAGTACAGGATGTGATGACATAAATCACATTGTAATGTTATCCTGCCTGTCAGAACACATCAGTGCATCATGAAAATCCCATTGTGACACTTGTTGCATAACATGGCGATTTGTAGATTTTCAACATCTTCCTTTCCTAAAATGAAGGTGAACCCCTTTTAATGTTTTGTTCAGGCATAACAGTCTAAAGGGAAAAAAAACTACTGATGGACAGAACAGACACATTGAAAAAACATAAAAGTGTCTTCCCCCTCCATCAAAAGATGGATCTGGACAGGTTTGCTGGGCTGGTACTGGTTACGGAGAACAAGTACAGCTTTAGTCTTTGTACTGATACACTAAAACCAGAAGTTTTCTTAATCAACAATACAGATCCCAACTGAATAATTTTATTTGTTCAGTAATGTTTTGTTAAGATTTTATTTGTGTTGTGGTTAAAAAATTAAATTACATGCTGAAGATTTCATTTTATCCTAAAGCTGGTTTGTGCTACTCATATTTGTGCAATCGCATACAAATTCAAACCATACAGAACCCTATAAAATGTAATTTCCTGACTGCATTCATTTCCTGTTTTCCTAGCTCTCTATTAATGAGTCTCAAATAAAAGGATTATAACTATTTACATTACATGAATTGTGCTCAGAATATAAAGCGGAGACAATCTGAGCCCTTTAACAAGCTAAACATTTGATGCCAAATCAACTTACAACAAAATGCATCAAAAATTGTTTCAATCTACGTCTGCTTGAGTTTCTTCCCCTCACCATTTCAGCCTGCCTTATTGCTGATTGCCTCAACATTGCAATTTAGTCTGGTTTTGATAAAGACAGGCTGGTATGATCTTTCCATGGCTCTGCGGTCTGTCTCTATTGTGTATTGTCTTTAGGCGTTAGTTTTAACATTGAAGGTTTCAGAAAAAAAGTTATGAAAATATGATTTTTCTCTTGTTACATTAACAGTTTTTGAATTTAAAGAAATACACTTACTGAAGAGAGTCCTAAATGTTTCGAGTGAATATAAATATTTGAACACTTCAAATACTTGCAAATTAATTTTGAATTGCTGATATGATGGATTTTTGTTATGTCACATTCAGTTCAACAGACAATAAACAGACAACGGGTCAAATTCTTGTCTCCCTGCACACATGTACGTACGTGGATACAAAGTTGTAGCTAAACAAGTCAGACGTAAGTCCATATGCTGTGCTTGATGGGGGAAATCTGCTTCAGATAAGGTGTATATGCATTGATGTGTATGTTTTAGCCATATTTTTCCATTACTGTAGGAGGAAGAGACTCCTGGGCTTCGTAATGATTTCACAAATGTATATCAGATTTTTTTTTATATAAACATTAGAGCCTGTTCTTTTATTGAAGTTAAATACATATTTCTTTTAAATTACAAAATATATTTCTGATTTTAGAAAATTATTTATTAGACATAAATGGGGGTAATTTTAACCTAACCCAGCCAGCGGGAAACTGGCAGGATCAGGTGTTATGCCCATTTGACTGCCTGCCAGAATTTACTCCCTATTGACTTTAATAGAGGGTAAAATGTCAAATCAGCATTCAACCCAATCCTGCCTGGTTCCCATCGGGCGGGTTTAGGTTAAAATTACCCCCAGTTAGTACAGAGAGGATGTTTGCTATTAAGTAAGAAACCTTTTATGTACAGATAAGATTTGATGAACCTATGCACACAGTTCACAGAGCATTCAATACTTTAGTGTAGAATGAAATGCCCAGTGTGTTTCATTAATAACATGGGCTAACCAGGAATGGAAAATTGAGCACAGCATGTTCACAAATGCATTAAAATTGGCGCAATTTACATTGGAACCAATAAAAGGTTTTTACTCCTAGTTTATGCAGACATATTAAAGAATGCAATTTATCATAAAGTCACTGTAAAATAATCCAGGCAACGCTGGTTTGGCCACGTGTCGACCAGATAATCCTGAACACAGCAGGCCTGACGCCTTCTGCCATTTTCTGGTTTGGGTCCTAAAACAGGCACTAGGCCCCTTATTAGCATATTCAACATCCATTTTAGGCAACCACCAGGGATGCCTCGAGACTGCCCGAACCAATATGGCGTGGAATGTTTTCTGAAGCTGTTCGGGCACGGGAGGTTGGCTCCTTAAATTAGACCTCTTTGCACCGGTTTTCTGCCCTGAATGCAATATGCCCTGAGAAGTAGATACTCTGGCCTACATCTGAGTAGAAATTTAATCAATGAAAGTTGATCACCTCTGGGTCATCAGGTTGTGAGCTCTTAGTACTGCAGTAAAATGTCAGTTTGTACCAGTACTTGAGAGCAGTACTGAGAGAATGTTGCATTGTTAGAGATGCTGCTGTCCTTCAGATAAGACATTAAACCAGAGTCCTGTCTGTTCCAGTACTTTAGATAAAAATCCCAAGGCATTATTTGAAGAGGAGTGGGAATGTCTTCTGGGATTGTGATCAACATTTCTCCCTCAACCAGCATCACTGAAAATATTGATTAAATGGGCATTCATCTCACTGATGGCATAGAATAGTTACCATGTTTGCCTACATATTGACAGTCACTGCACTTCAAAAATCATTTGTTGTTTGAAGTGCTGAGATGTTGTAACAATGTACTAAGGTGACCTATAAATGCAATTATTTCAGATGAGTGTAGATCATGTGGGGGTTTTATGCAAAAGAAAAAAACAGTGTCTGAGACGCAACAAGAAAAAGTGATGCAATATGATAGTAATATAAATGCTAATCCATCGAAAAATAATTGTGATTTTAGAAATGAGATGACAGTAGGAAAATCCACCAAATTTATTCAATAATATTTGCTGCAGTGTCATTCCCTTAATGAACACGTTAACTATTTTTAAACAAAGTGGGAAAAGAGTAGATTTCACTAAATCTAATCCACCAGTTTAAATAAAATGGTATTTTGGAGAGTTTGGCTATATGAATTGTTTTTTCTTATTTTCCAGCCATTCAGCTGCACCTTATTTCAGCATCAAAAGTATGAGATTAAAAATAATGCCATTCTGTGGACTTGTTCAACACATGTAACAAAACTGTTCTTTGTGCAGAGCCTGAAAGGGTTCACTATTACCTGTTAACCAAGTCAAGACGTAAGCCCAGGCTAGGAATTAACAGTCCTGCTGGGCACAAGAAGGATTGGAAATGTACTCATATTAATTACAGCCATTCATATGAGATAAATAGCACATTTACAGACAAATAACTCATATACTATCATTACTGTGCTCTTCATATCTGCCTTTGTGAATATCTTCTTAGTGATGCAAATAATATATTCCAATCCTCTCACACACACACACACACACACACAAGTTTAATCAGTCTCCAATCTAACAACATCTGTTACTTCGATTAAAATTAGAGTTTATCGGGCAATTGAAAATGACACATATCATAATTATCTTTTTTAACCTAAACCTCATTAGTGAAACCAAAATACATCAAAGGTCTGATCTTTTCAAATTAGTTGTAATAATTTGAAATAATCAGGTTACAAACTCATCTTTGGAAAAGAAATGATGGGTGACGTGTAAAACAGGCTGTGATTGGTTATTGCCTGTTTTGCATTACATTCAAGTTGAATTTCTAGCTGATAATGTAGCATTTGAGCAGAATATATTATTATTTAAAAGAAAGTCTGGGCTAAAAAACTGAGAAGAGGTCGAGAAATTCTTCTTTCCAGCGTCACTGAGGAATGAGATTGCTGCTTCTCAGGTAACACTGGACAGTGTCAGTGTCACTTGTGTACTGAAGACTATAGCTGACTATGGAATCTCTGATCAATTGAAGAGCGGTAGCATTGAGGTTTTGCTATCTTAGAGCTTTTTTATAAAATGACCTTCATTTAAAATGTGTCAAATTGTAAGTATTTTCATAAGTATAAAAATATTAAAGGGAATCTCCAGGCAGGTTAGACCTACACTTCCCTCATGAGGCACTTCCCAGAGAAGCACTCCACAAATGAAAAAGAAATAAACTTACCTGAAGGGGCCTCTTCTCCTGCTGATCCTCCTCCTGCTAGATTCAGCCTGTTGGGAAAGCTGCTTCCCCGCTCAAGCCCATGTTAAAACGGCAATCGGATACCCGCTCAGGCCCCCCACTCAGGCCAATATTAAAATGGCAGTCGGATCCTCGCTCAGGCCAATGTTAAAACGATAGTCAGATCCTGATAATGTCATGGGGACCTGATCCGCATTTTTAAAGAAGGACCCTGCCACCTTCAGTCGGTGTCTTTGGTACTTGCAATTTAAAATTGCAGTCAGTGAATTGGGGTGGGAGGCCAGCGGATAAGTCTTTCATTCCATTTTAACTGCCCTCCAGCCCCGATTCTGCTGGGTGGGGAGAGTTACAATTCCACCCCTTTTGTCTGTATTATTGCATAATTGTAATATTGTAGTCAGACTAATGTTGCTGATTGGTTCACACTCACCAAGACCATCACAGATCAATTACACCAAACACTGCTAACCAGGGGACACTGCAGACTAATCAGATCATTGGGAAAAAAATACAACCTCTTTTCATCTGCTAAGATAGTTCGCTGTCTTCCCCCGTGAATCCTTTACCTGGGACTTTTTACCCACTCTGTTTGGCTTCTATTCCCTCTACTCTGCTCCCATCGCCAGTGCTCTAGCCATGTATCTCCTGCTCTCACTCAGTCGGCGGGGGCTGAATTTTAACACCAAAGAACAGGTGGGTTTGGGTCGGGTGGGAAGTTAAAGTGTTAAGAAACTGAATCCTGACCAAAACCCACCTCCAACATGCCCATTTCCAGTTTTAACAGAGGTTTCATGCGGGGTAGGGCAGCCAACCTGCTCCCAGGAGGTGGGTCCTCCCTTTTAAATATTATAATGAGGCTGGCGTGCCTCAGATTTAATCACCATTTTAAATTTAACTGTGGCTGGTTGGGTTTCGCAGGTCTCAGGAAACCCGACAGCTAATGGAAGGCGAGGACTGCTGGATCCAGGAGGCAAATGCTCCCCCCATGATTGGAGGCCCCCCACAAGGTCTCTGATCCCCCCCCAGGCCTCCGATCACCTTCCTGACCTCCCTCACCCCACCCTCCCACCGCCGATCGTTCTTCAGACTCGCCCGATGTTCTCTCCCTTTCCTGATCGTTCTCCAGGTCACCCCCTCTTGATGTTCTCTCCCTCCCACCCCCGATCGTTCTCCAGGCCCCTCCATGTTCTCTCCCTCCTACCCTGATCCCTTGATGCCGGATCCCATTCTCTCCCTTCCATCCTGTCCCCCCATTGATCTCTTAATGCCGGTCCCCGATGTTCTCTCCCTTCCCAATGCTCGAGTCTGGCCCCCAACCCCCACTTCATTCCTCCCTCCCTCCTCTCTGCGGCCTAGAGCCGCAGGCCGACCCGCCCGCAGCCAGCCAGCCTTTCCATCTGGCTGGCTGCGGGCAGGAAACAGAGGCTTCAAATGCAAATCAGGCCCTGCCGTTAAATTCAGCAGGGCCTGCGGGAAACCCGTTCCCCTGGGTTTCCCGACCGATTCCGAGAACCCCCCGGACCTGCTCTCAACCCGCCTCCCCAACAAAATTCCAGCCAGTATGTTTCTTCTCACCCGGCTGTTTTCCCCTTTTTACAGCATTCCTGCTCCTGACTAACACACATGTAAACAGTATCACCCAGACTAGAGCTTTAATGTTAATTTTAACTTACAATATTAAACCCAAACACACAGGGCAGTAATGAGTGCCAGCCGATTAATTGGCCGATAACTAACAAAAATGTCATTTAATCGCTATGATCCCTCGGATAATTCTACACAGAAACACCAAATTGCCCTGAGAAAATTGTTTAATCATTCAGGCGGGTATTTGGGTTACCCAGGTCAGGATTAATACCTGCTGCCTACCATTGCTGGAGTTGAGCATTGATATTAATCTGAGGTCAAGAAATTTGAAATGCAAGTTTTAGCTATTAAATGATTATAAATGTGTTTTGTCCTCAATGCATTCCTGCGAGATTATATCACACGAATGGTAAAGCTTATTTGATTACAGTTTTTCTTTGGATTAGGAAAACACAATTTTCTGAGATATTCAATACTGCAGTAGTCATTTCCATTTCTACACAATGTCCGCCAGGAATTCCACGACGTCTTCGGTCGCACGGAACGATTGCATTACCCATTTCAAAATGTTTCCGGCACTACTTAAAGATCTTGACTCTCGTGTTTGTGGAACTATATGTCAGCATTCATCAGCACATATAGGAGATTAGGGGAGAATAGTATAAGGGAAAATAGAAAAAAAACAAGAAACTTTCAAAGAAGAATAAATTTCAAAGCTGAGAAAAGCAACAAGGCCTATTTTTGTTGAGTGAACGATATTTTTACTGTCCAAGGGTTATGAAGAGAAAGGAAGTGGTCAGCATAACTGCTGCTTTACCTATTTAAACAGACTGGGGTAGACTTTAGTCTTTACTGTGGGTTGTTGAGCAGTACCAGGGTGGAACATAGAGAGGAAAACTAAAATCACCTGCAGGACTTACCCGCCGAGGTCCCACTCCCTTCCCAAAAGTTCTGATTTTAACCTGCTCTTCTGAGCAGACGCAGCCCTTCTTTAAATATACAGATCAGGCTCTGATGATGTTGTCGGGGCCCAACTGCTATTGTAACCAGAGGCCTACATGTGGAAGCCGCCAGGCCAACTTAGTGGGAAGATGAGTCAGGGCCAGAGGAGGTTCATAAAGGTAAGTGCTTTTTTTGACTTTCCTTGGAGTGCCAGGAGGAGTAGGAGTGCTCCTTTGGGCCACAAGGAAAGTTTTAGACATCTCCTGCCCTGGGCTTCTTCCCTCCCATGATTGCGAGGTCCTCCAGGAACCCCTTTACCTGAGTGCTGAGGACTGTTCCTCTGGTCCCCAGCGCGGGCCACTCGACATTCTGCTCCTGCCCATCAGCCAGTTGCCCCTTCCCATTGGTTTTGGGTGGCAGGCTAACTGAGGCTCTGCAGACGAGGCCTGAGAGTTAAAAGCTCCTGGGCCTCACGATGACAAAGTCAGGTCTGTTTTCCGCCCACCTTGGCCCCCACCCTTCTCACCACCGAGTTAAAATGGGGCTTATAGCATTTGTTTTGCTCCAGATAATGTTAGCTTTTTGGTGTTATATCTACAAAGTATAAAAATACACATCTGTGTATTTTTAGTTCCCATTGAGGATCTTTGTTCTGTAGGATTAACCGCACAGAACAATCTAGTTAGATTAGCTACTTAACAAATAATCCACACAGCTGAAAACAATGTAAATCAATGAGAATAAGCTATACTGCTGATTCCCTAATTACTGGAGGCCTGAGAAGGAGAAGTGCAGATGTGCAAAGAAACATTTCTTCCAATTAAAATGTACTAACTATTATGTAAAAAAATAGACCAGCAAGTAATATAGGATATAAGGCATTTGAATACCAGCTAAACAACAATTTGTGAGACCTTTTAATTTTGCTTTAAGGAAAATTCCTAAACATATATCAATGATGATAAAACCTATGTTGACATTTTTAATCAGTTAAATTATTTGTGGAGCTGGTCCTCAATCTATGTTGTATCTTCCATTTATTAATAATTTTCTTTAGGTGTAATCAAACTCACTGCCAAGTGACAAACACTTTCTTCAGAGATGGTTAAGAACTGGAAGCTTTCGACAGAATGTGACTTATTGAAATTAAATAGAAATAGCTGACACAAAGCTCTATGTTGACTGAAGCAGTTAGATTTCTGAATGACAGATTTTTGCAAATGTTTTACTTAATCCATTTTTTGGCACAAACTATATTTAAGTTAGCCCAAAATTCTTCCTGAATTACATTAACTAATATTTCAGCTTGTTCCTGTACCAATCAATTCCATTCAAGTTTATTGTAGAAGCTTTTGCCAAACACAACTTGGGTTGCACCTGCATCTTGTTAATTTTGTGCAGTCCACAGGAGTCTGCATCTGTCTTAGACTGTAACTACTAAATACACATGAAATGAATGCAGTTCAATTAAATTAAATGCCATCCAAGTATAAATGCCATCTAAGGCATATTTGATTAAATTATTCAAAGAGCAAATTAAATTAAAATACAAGTTCATAACAAACCCATGTCTCAAATTTGATAAAGTGAAGTGAGGTAGTTGTAGTATGTAGAAAAGGGAATTAATTTATAGAGCGAGTCCCTATTATGAAATTTTGCTTTTGCCATTTCTGTTTGTTTTGGGGCTACCTTACATAGACAGAGTCTCTGGTTAAGTAGGTTATAGCTTGTTGGATGCTGGTTTGTAGTTCTGATTCACCTTATGGTGAGCCCTCGATCTTATCTGGACTGTTAGGGGAAAACAATGGACAGAGAGCAGGTGTGTTCCCAAAGGAAGGTATGAAAAATTGTAGAGGAAGGCACCCAACTCCTCTTGTAAATCCACCAGCAGCTGATTAGACAGCATTACTGACGGAGGCCTGCGAGAAGATCACCTCCTTCGCTTGGAAGGTTGTACATGGTGAGGGGGGAGAAAACTAAAGATAGGAAAAACAAGGTTTAAAAATGGGAACAACCATAATTATTGTGAAAGGCAGCTATTTAAAGACTAACAAAATGAACATTTTACAATGTAAAAATATTGTGGCCAAATATATAATTAACAAAGAAAATGCTAAAAGCGCCACATTGCACTTATATGCTTCATGACAAAAAAACTTCTTTCATATATTTTGGGGATTTTTTAAACTTGTGAATTGTACCGCTCAGAAAACTAAAAATATTTTATTTGCCAAAGTTATGCAATACACTTCAATTAATTTCAGAAATGTATCACTGATTCCGGTGATCTTCTGACAATGACTTTAAAATAAATTTTCCTTAAATTTTTGCAATGGCTTATAAAAACATCTCACCATCTTTACATTTTCTATATACAATTTACAGTAAACTTCAAGCAATGTTTTGTCAATTGAGACTTTAAATTAATAATAGAACAGTAATTGGAAATTTAAGACTGATGACATTTGTTTTTGTTTTGTCTCATGGTTTATCAGGTTTACAATGATTATTAATTATAACAATATGAAAAGTCATGATTATCATGGGTTCTAAACAGCCTTGAACTTTTAAAGTTGTTCAGAAATGTTCTCAGCAATTTTTCACCTTTAACAATATATACACACAAGGGCTTGTTTTATGACTTTGCCTTCCTGACAGGGAGCCTTGCCTACTGAGAGTGCATATTAGAAATTCAGGCATGCATTGTCCACGATTTTCCGACCATTATTTTAAATGGTCAGAAAATCGAGGGGAGTGCATACCTGAATTTTCAATATCCACTCTCGGTGGGCAAGGCTCCCTGTCGGGAGTGCAATGTTAAAAAATTACTCCTGTAAAGTACTAATTCTTACATCTTCATCTTAAGGTTATTTTAAGTAGCACAGGAGCATTCACTGAGTCTATAGAATGAGCTAAGTAATAATGGGGCAGTAATGTTGGTTTTTGGTGCTGTTTGCGGATCAGAGGGATTCTCAGCTACTACACCACGAAGAGAAACATCATCACTGTGAAATATATTTTGTATTTGGTGAGGATGATGTCACAATTGAGAACCGATAAGGGTAGATCTTGACTTTGTGCAATAGTGTAAAAAGGGTGATAGCAAATCGGCCGCCCGTTTTACATCTCTTCCCATTGACTTCAATGGAAATAAAAATTGGGAAATCCTCCGCAGAATCGAGCTGGCAGAATCTTGTTAAGGAGGCGGCAGGAAATGTTGTGGGCGGGGCAGGGAGGGAATGGCAGTGTGCGGGATGCTTTTTGTGGGGCCAAGAGGAACATTCAAGTCCCTCCTAGCTCCAAAACAATCATTTAAAAATCTCCTAAACACATATTAGGACCCCAACTTAAACACTTGAATGAAGCTCCCGCCTGTTTCAGTTGGGAATGCCACCCACCCAAATCAAGGTGTACTTAATAATCACATCGGGCGGGCTTTGGGTGGCCACGTGAATGCTAAGCGTTTTTTCAGACTTTTGTATTATATAGTATTACAGCTATTTGGCCCAACAAGTCTATACCGGTGTTTATGCTCCACGTAAGCCTCCTCCCACCTTACTTCATCTTAATCTGTCAGTATACCCTTCTATTCCTTTCTCCCTCGTACTTATCTAGCTTCCCCTTAAATGCATCTATGCTATTCGCCTCAACTACTCCCTGTGGTAGTGAGTTCCACACTCTAACCACTGTCTGAGTAAAGAAGTTTCTCCTCAATTTCCGATTGGATTTATTAATGACTATCTTATATTTATAGCTTGCTACTGCCCCGTTCATCCTGAAATTGGGTAGTAGCGAGGTGAAATTTCCCCTGGTGCGTCAAAGAAAAGCAATGCTAATCTTGATCTGGTATTTATAAATGACCCAGAAGATGCACAGGAAATGGAATTTGTCGGATTCATGGGAGACAGAATCTGGGAGTCAGAAATTCGTAGCACTAGGAACCAGATGCATAACTTTAAAAGGGCTAAATTTGATGAAATGAGGGAACAATTAAAGTTAATAAATTGCTGGAGGTTGTTCAACACTTCAGTAGAAGAAAATGGCACACCTTTAATGGTATAATGCTGAGGATGCAGGATAAATACAGTCCCAAAACCAACAAGCTCAGACTAAATAAACATGACCTTAAATGGATGAATATGCAAATTAAAAATGAGATAAAGCAGAAAAGTGGCCCCTACAAATCCTGCAGTGAGAAAGGAGAAGGGCCCAAGTTGATTAATGCAAGAAAATTCAGAAAATTATTAAAAGGGGATCGGCGGGCTTGGAAAAAAAACATAGCAGTAGAGGGTGAACACAACAGTAAAAATTCTCAATACTACAACAATAAAAGGACAATTAGAAAAGAGGTCAAAACCATAAAAGGTGCAAAAAAGGCAGAAAATGAGGACGAGCACAAAGCAGTAAATATTCTGATAGCAGAGTATTGACAGCATGTTACAATATGCTCTCTACAAACAAAACTATCCCAAGTAAAATCAATGACTTTATTATAAATGTGATGAAAGTCCTAGACAGGATCACTGGACTCAAATCAAATAAATCCCCATGGATAGATAACATTTATCCCAGAGTGCTGAAAGAGACTAGGAAATAAATTTGTGACGTGTTGGCAATTATAAGGGAGCCATTGGACACTGCGGAGGTACTAGAAGATTAGAAAAGGCTAATGTAATGGCAATATTCAAAAAGGGTAACTGATTAGTCTTACTTCCATCCGTGTAAGATAATGGAATTGATTGGAGGATCATCTGCACAACAACAACTTGTATTTATATAGCGCCTTTAATGTAGTAAAATGCCCCAGAGTGCCTCATAGGAGCATTATAAAACAAAATTTGACAGCAAGCCACATAAGGACCAAACGTTTGGTTAGAGGTAGGTTTTAAGGAGCGTCTTAAAGGAGGAGAGAGAGGTAGAGAGGCAGAGAGATTTAGGGAGGGAATTCCAGAGCTTGGGGCCTAGGCAGCTGAAGGCACAGCTGCCAATGGTGGAGCAAAGAAAATCAGGGGTGCGCAAGAGGTCAGAATTGGAGAAGCGCAGAAATCTTGGAGGGCTGTAGGACTGGAGGAGCTTACATTGATAGGGAGGTGAGAGGCCATGGAGGGATTTGAAAACAAGGAAGAAAATTTTAAAATTGACGCGTTGCCAGACCAGGAGCCAATGTAGCTCAGTGAGCACAAGGGTGATGGGTGAATGGGAATTGGTGCGAGTTAGGATACGGGCAGCAGAATTTTGGATGAGCTCAAGTTTACGGGGGGGTGCAAGGTGGGAGGTCGGCCAGGACAGCATTGGAATAATACTGGCCTAGGAACAGGTCAGCTGCCTAAGAAGAGGCATAAGAAGGGGAGAAAGGGTGAAAAGATAAGAGGAAAATAATTTTTTTCCATGTGAAGACAGAGGGGAGCTTACTCAAAGAAACAAAAAAATAATAATCTGTGACTACACCAATTAAAATAAAGGGTAATATAAAAAAAATAACAAAATTGTGAAAAAAGTGAAAACTAACTGTCCTGAATTTGGAAATTTCAACTGTGATATTGTGAGTGTGTTAAATATCTTGCATATGATAGCGAATGTTTCCATCACTGATTTGGTAGAGGCACTGAGCTCTACTGTATGAAGCAGCTGAATTGACTTTGATAGATGCAATCATTAATGCACAGTGTTTCAGTGACTGTGTCAATTCAAGCATGTAACTTAATTCAACTCTGGGTCAGGAACCCTATACAGCCAATTTCCAATTATAATTCACTGTTCAATCCAAAAATATTCATAAAAGAACCCACAGTCAGTATTTCTGATTGTGAGAGTCTGCCTTTAAGTGAATTATCTTTAAACTGTAATTTGGTGACTAGGATATTACACAGGTTTTTATATTGTAAATTATATTTTATATTTCCTAAACATTAATGAAATATGAAGTAGAGCTGTAACGCGAGAAAAAATGAACTGGTAAAAAAGGGTCAAGTCAGACATCTGTCTCTCTGCCAACCGACTTCTGCTGTCAGGTATCATCACTGCAACTCTCTGACATATGTGCAGCTTTTCATATTGACCAGAATGATTCAATAGATAATGAGATAAAAGATGGGCATATCAAACTTCAAAAGCTTTAGAAACACCATACGAAACTGGTTATGTGTAACACAATATTTTAAAGTGCTGAAATGATAGGACAGTTTACAGATAAATGCCATTGTACATTAAAGCATTTGGAACTGAAGTTCACAGATGTGTTCTTTAATTTATAGGAGCTGTTTGAAAAAGTCTGAATACTTACCTTTCAATCTGTCATATTTAAACCTCAGTGTATTGGACTTTCTAAGGAATATTTCCTCTTTTGATGATAAAATGTGCCTACTGTTCTCATTGTTTTCAGTTATTTTCCTAATAGTTGCACAAAGTTTGCAGTGTGCTGTATTATTTTTGTCACTAAGGCTTTGGTTTGTAAATGTAATTGTGTGGGCAATAATTTTCAAGTGGCCATTCTACAATTACTGTTTTGTCATCAGATTTGCAGGTGAAGTTATAAAAGCTGTGACTATACACATTGGGGTGTTTAAATGTTCAATCTCAAATAACAATCACAATTTCCTGTACTTCACAGCCAGCTCACAACTCAACATGGAACATTATTTAGTCAACAATAACGCATCAAACTAGAACCTGCCTCAGACCTGACTTTGTTATCCATAGCATAAACAGTACAATATTAATGTCTAAATTAACAGAAATAGGTTTATGCTGATGCTTTGGTGTATGAGAAGGACATACTTCCTTTTTCTACAAGAAATCCCATATTACGGCAAGGTATTGGAGTGATTTATGCCCAGGAGGCTCCTGACAATGAGTTACTAATCTCAATCATGCAGTTTTGATGAAGTATTTCCACAGTAGGAGGAAGGAAAAAATGACAGGGGAGCTCATTGGACCTCTTGTGGTTTGATTCCGTGGGCCATTGGCAGAGAGATGCTAGCAATTGCTTAACCATTGTTTTGGATGGGAATGATGCAGCCCTGGACTACTGGATATTTGAATCTGCTTTAAATTCAATCTTTTCAAAATTGACTTTTCAGCACTGTACTAAGTTGAGCTGTGAAAAACTAAGGTGACAAAATATTGAGAATCTGGAAGAGCAATGAAAAGTATGAAAAAATGTACGTGTGTGTGTTGGTCTGCTCCCTGGTACAGGGAGACGCAAGAAAGGAGAAAGGGAAAATCTGAAAGGGAGAATCTGATCTCATAACAACATAGAAAGCATAGATTAAGAAAAGAGCAATTAACTCTTTGTTTTACCCCATTCACAGAACAGTACAGCAGTGACTCTACCAAACCATTAAATTCTTTGATCTGAAGTTCTGCAAGAATCTCCCTGTTCACTTCAAGATCTCCAATTTATCAGGAAAAATGAATTGGGACCAATTTTGTCATGTCTTGTTTTTTCCTTTCCTTTAATTTCTAATGATTTTTCAAAATCCTTGTTTAAGGAGTGATATCATTAATGTTTAGAGAAGCTATTGATCCTAATACAGTAAAAGGGAACTAAATTAACATACACACACAGCTGAAGTGTGCTGATCGTATCACTTTATGTTAATTCAGCTCCCTTACATTGTCAAAATTGGTAAGTCATCTAAGTCCATCAGGATCAATGAAGGGATGAACCAAAAGATGTGCAGGTTAGGTTGATTGGCTATGATAAATTGACCCTTAGTGTTAGGGGGATTAAATACGTGGGGATAGGGTGGGATATGTGTTGGTGTAGGGGTTAAGGGGATCGGGTGGGATATGTGTCGGTGCAGGCTCGATGGGCCGAAATGGCCTCTATCTGCACTGTGGGGTTTCTGTGAATCTGTGAAATATTTTTTTTTCGTTTGAAAACAAATGGTTTTCTATATTGTGACTTTGTTACACTAAACTGGCCTGTACAAAACGGAGGAGGCAACAGACAAGCAATATAATAAAAGGCTTCAACAGTAACAGAAAATGTAGAAGCTCTCTCCGAAAATTAGATATTACATTGCAGCTAACAAGCAATTATACATGTGCATAAATTCTAATTCAATAGGCCTGTTGAAACATCTAATTGTTACACCTTTTAGGTAATTCAAACTCAGAGTTCTAAAATACACATTTGATCGGGTGATCTGCCCTCGTGCTCTCAATGACATTGCTAATCCAGTACAGTAAATTCAAACAGCTATGGGATAACATGAAAAACAAAATGGAAATATGTAATTTGTTTGCTTTTTTTATTCCTGACACTGTTCAACCCATGGTTATTTAGACAAAGTGCAAATCTATTCCCTTTTTCAGCTAATGCATATGCAAATATGTTTTACTAAATTCCAGACTCTTCCAAAAGTTGACTCAATGCTTTTACCACTAGTTTTAGCTAGTGGCTTCCTTCAGTTAAATTAATTTGATAAAACAACTTTGTCTAAAGAAAGGATTAGCTGGAGATCCAATTTACAGGATTTAATGCTATACATGTTTTTCTCTGGCAAAAATATGCCGTCCATTTTTTGTTTTACGTAACATTGTAACATCACCCGTTGCCGCCCCTGCCTCAGCTCATTCACTGCTGAAACCCTCATCAATGCCTTTGTTACCTCTAGACTTGACTATTCCAACGCACTCCTGGCTGGCCTCCCACGTTCTACCCTACATAAACTTGAGGTCATCCAAAACTCGTCTGCCCGAGTCCTAACTCGCACCAAGTCCCGTTCACCCATCACCCCTATGCTCGCTGACCTACATTGGCTCCCAGTTAAGCAGCGCCTCGATTTCAAAATTCTCATCCTTGTTTTCAAATCCCTCCATGGCCTTGCCTCTTCCCATCTCTGTAATCTCTTCCAGCCCCACAAACCCCCAAGATCTGCGCTTCTCTAATTCTGCCCTCTTGAACATCCCTGATTATAATCGCTCAACCATTGGTGGCCGTGTCTTCTGTTGCCTAGGCCCTAAGCTCTGGAATTCCCTCCCTAATCCTCTCTGCCTCTCTACCTCTCTTTCCTCCTTTAAGACACTCCTGAAAACCTACCTCTTTGACCAAGCTTTTGGTCACCTGCCCTAATGTCTCCTTATGTGGCTCAGTGTCAATTTTTTTGTCTTATAACTCCTGTGAAGCACCTTGGGACATTTGATTATGTTAAAGGTGCTATATAAATATAAGTTGTTGTTGTGTATTATTACACTCAACATGTTCAGCTGAATCATGTCTTGTGTGCTTGAGTCTCACCATTTTATGCACTATAACATTCTTTCACGGATTCTTCACTTTTATGATTGGTAGAGTGAAGAAAGGGGGAGGAAACAACGGAAGAGCAGGAAGGAAGTTGAATGAAGGACTGATAGCTACAGATGACCATGAATCTTGATCAAAGAAACAGTCCTTTCCCAATTTGCCCAATATAGTCAGGTTGATCTTAAATCACATTTTGCCTGCAAAGTTTTCATTCTGTGCATTTAAACAAAATAAGAATTCTTCATTTTCTGTTGAACAGACAATATTTTTTGTGATTTTACTTGTTACGAAATCAGCCAACCATAAACATGAAAAATACAAGATGATATTGATGGAGTGATCTTGCAATAAAATAATCATGCATTGTGAAACAAAACATTTTCATTGTAGCCTGGAGTTTGTAAAACAGCCTTGACTGAAGTCTAAGCATCTGCTATTGTCACAGACTTGAAACATTCTAGCAGAGAAGGAATTATCAGCAACAATGGCCTGGCAGCTCTCTGTTGGGAAGAAGTTAGAAGCTGGAGCTCCAGGCTGCTGGCAATAATATCCAGCATTTGCCATAAGGGGCATGAAGTGTTAACATAGGTAGCTGAAGGATCTATTGAGATAAAAGTATTTGGAAATCTGAAACAACCGTCAAGGTAAAGTTTCACCATAAGCTCCAGAATCTTGAAGTGTCTGTAGTGAAGTCTAAAGCATTAACTTCAAGTGCAACTCAAAACTTGTCACAAAATTATCATATTCTGTAGGTGATTTTTTGATGGCCACAATCCTGAATAGTAACTTGCTCACAGATGTGTCAAAACACAATTCGATGTACTTTTATGAAAATAAACTTTTGCATTAAAAAAAATCTTTCACATTGATTAGACTTCAGTTGGTATATTGTGTCTAGTTTTGGGTGCCTTACTTTGGGAAGGCTGTGAAGAAGGTGCACAAGCAATTCATTAAGGATGAGAGGTTTTAGTTTTCAGTTGTGATGAGAGACCAGAGAAACTGGGACTCTTTTCATTGGAACAAAGAATGTTAAAAGGTAGTCTGATACATGTGTTAAAAATTATTTTCATCATTGGTGGGTTGGTAATTAGAGGCCATATATTTAGGAACATAAGAGCATAGGAGTAGAAGTAGGCCATTCGACATCTCGAGTCTGGGTCATCACCAAAAGAATGGCGAGGTTAAGAGATTTTTTTTCTAAATGTAGAGGGTAATTAGGATGTGGAATGCCCTATCAGAAACAGTGGTAGAAGCAGAATCTTTAACAGCTTATAAAAGTGTATAAATATTTGAAAAAGCAAAAATTAGAATGGTATAGAGAAAGAGCAGGGGAATGGCACTAAGTGGACCGCTCTTTCAGAGAGCTGCATGGGTGCAATGGCTCGAATGCCCTCTTTCTGTGTTGTAAAATGCTTTTATTCTATGATTCTCTCTCTTCATTCCTCTTCCCTCCATCCATCCTCTGAATCGCAGCTCCATCAATATCCCAGAGCCAGTAGACACCTACAGTAGTAGGTCTTCTGAGAGCCCCACATGTGAGGAGAGATGGACCTGCAGCCATCTAACAAGTAATACTGCTGCAGACCAAAGAAATACATAATTAAATCTTATTACTTTGAGATACTAGTTTGCGTGGAAGGCCACTGTGATTGATCAGAAACAATGGGCTCGAATTTCCAAGCCGCATGGAGGCGGGTTTGGAGGTGGGGGTGGGGGAAAATTGCAGAATCGGGGGGCACGAACCCTTCCCGCCCCCAACCCGCCTCCATGCCCGTTTCCCAGGAGGCGGGTACCCGACCTGTGCTGGGAGCCGCCTCCCCGAGGCGGGAAGGGGATTAGTGTTAATTAACTGCCTGTTAACAGGTAGTTAATAGGCAGTTTTTGGCCTAATCCTTATTTTTAGCCCTGAAGTGTGGGCTGCCCGACGGCTCCAAACCACGCCAAGTTAGCGAGGCGGACCGTCAGGCTGAAGGGCTTGGAGGGTTCGAGATGTCCGGTGTTCAGGTGAGTGATGGGTGCATGAGTGCAGAGGTAAGTGTGTTTGGTGTGTGTAAAGTGTTTAAATAAGTTTTACTTACCTTTACTTACTAATGCAGGCTTCCTTCCTTCAGGTCTCGGGAGTCCCTCATCTCACCGGCACAGAAAGCAGAATGGCTGCGAGCTGTCAAAAGTTGCAGCATTCTGCTTTCTGTTCACAGAATCACAGAAACCCCACAGTGCAGATAGAGGCCATTTCGGCCCATCGAGCCTGCACCGACACATATCCCACCCGATCCCCGTAACCCCTACACCAACACATATCCCACCCTATCCCCGTAACCCCACGTATTTAATCCCCCTAACACTAAGGGTCAATTTATCATAGCCAATCAACCTAACCCGCACATCTTTGGACTGTGGGAGGAAACCGGAGCACCCAGAGGAAACCCACGCAAACACGGGGAGAATGTGCAAACTCCACACAGACAGTCACCTGAGGCCGGATTCGAACCCAGGTCCCTGGCGCTGTGAGGCAACAGTGCTAACCACTATGCCACCGTGCTGCCCGTGCTGTTTTGGAGAGATTTCTAACTGAGTCTGTGGAGAAGGACTCAAGTTAGAAGTCAGATTGTCAGTGTTTGACAGCTTCACAGAGCTGTCAAACGCTGATATTTCATCTGTCAAAAGCTCTTGACAGATGAAATGTCAATCCCTGACGTCACCTTTAACTGGGTGTCCCTTACTTGGCCTGCTGAGCCCGCTGGATGGGCTCAACAAGGTCAATCAAGGGAAAATCATGTGGGTTGGCCACAAATCGATGGAGGCGGGACTACAACCCAAAAAGTGGGAGTCCCGTCTCCATCACGTCCCCATTGACAAAATCCAGCCCAATGCATTGGTCACACACATTGTTTACTGACTTCACTCAGTACTGAATGTTCTTATATGTGACCTTGCTATAAAGGAAGCATGACATTGACCTTTTCTAAATACATCTCTTTCAGCTTCTTTATGAAACCAGTTAAAATTGTAATAAATGTGCTATTTTGTCAATGCTATTCCAATGCATTGGGAAAACAAAATTGTCTCCCATTAAGTTGTGGTATGAAAAAAGAACAGGACTGGAATGGTACAATTGTTTCTATTACATGTCTTGTTGTTAAGTCTTTCTGAAAGGAAAAATAAAATCAATTTAATGCAAAAGGGTCAACTGGTATTGGCTTGGATAGTGGCAGGGGTTCTACAATTAGATTCTGATTTCAGGCTCTGAAGGGAAGAAAATGTTCAAGATTCCTCTACCTCATTGTTATCCAGTGACCCCTGCTGGAAAATAGGTGTGTGGGTGTATAAAACAGACAGGATCAGGCTCGGCTGTGGTGGCTCCCAGGGATGTATACTCAACTGAAGCTCATTGTCCAGGCTCATACATGAAGAGCACTTGAGTGAGATACTCAGGGCTTTTGTTCCTTATAGAAACCTACACTAGCTTCAGAGAAGGAGGGCCAAGGAGAAAAATAAGAGGAAAATATACCAAAAAAAATGAAATTAATTAAATGTATTGATATTTTTTGTGAACCTGCAGAACTGATCACTAACGGCAATTATCCACTGCTTGATGTGTAATTGGCCAGCCAGCGAGGATCTGGATTTTTAACACATTCCTGGCTTGGCTGAGCTGACCAATTATTCTGCTGTTTCTATCAACACTGGAGACTTTTCTTCTCTGGGGTCATTAAGCTTGTCAAAACTAATTTGTCACCACAACCGTGGACCCTCTGTGCATTTGACAGCAGCACAAGTGTCCACCTGCTCTGCAAAACAGCACTGGGCACAACAAGAAAAGTAAGTGACTGATTAACTGCGGCATGCTATGTTCATAGGTTAATCCAGTGAACTTCAAAACTATTGGAGTAAGAGTAATCTCCAGTGCATGATATTGCTGTGCTAATACAAAAACCCAGTTTTATTTTACTGAAAATAATCACCCTAATGCCTGTGGATGCAAGAGCCTTAGAAATGGGATTAGACCACTGGAAACAATCACTAGCTCCTGACTGACTCAATTATATTCATTCTTCATTATCTGACTAATTTCCATAGTTTTCCAGTTTCTTATTGATGTAATGAATACTGATGGAAGTCGGGTTTTTTTCTGAGCAAAAGCTTTTTGGAAGAAGAAAAGAACTGACTTAAAACTTTCCCAGTCCTACCCCTCCCCCCTTTTGTAATGATGTCATTGATTCCATAATCTGTTGCATCAGCATGTTTTTCCCTCCTTTCTTTGCTAATTGCCGCTCAAAACTTGGCAAACCTGATCTTAATGGAATTCAGCCGTTTCTCACTGTATTCACAGCCAAAGCCTGCTGAGATCTGAATTTTAAGTTGTTTTATTTTGTTTCTGCTATAGTTGATGTTATTGAGGTCCAGCAATGATTTATGCTGAGGTTATTCTTATATTTCATTCAGTCCGCTGCCTTTTCTTCTACAATTCTTCAGCGAATCAACTTTCAAGGATTATTAGAAGCTTTACAAATTTAAGATGTTGCCACAGCACACAGCATAAAAATGACATTTTACAAATGACCAACAAGTAACAAAAACTAAAGTTTTACTGCTTTCGTATGCAATGAAAAGAAATTGTACATTTTGTGATCATTCCAGAAAAATAGTCTTGCTTTGCTTGCAATATACACATACTGTACATGTATACCATGACCATGCAAATATTTAACAGAGTAGAAAACAAGAAACTCAATGGAATGTGGAAAGGTAAAGACAAAGTTAATTAATTACTATATAACTCATAGTTTGTGCTGGTGTAAAAGTCATACTTTTAATATGCCCGATGGGCAAGCCTGTTCAGCAGGTGACAAAAGTATTAATGCAAGCATTCCCTAAATTTCCCTTCCTCCAACAATCTGCAGACTTTAAAATCAATGCTTGGCATTACCTAATCACTACTTTCTCATTTACCTCATCTTCTCCGAAACTTTTCAACCATGCGGTGTCCTGTACTACAAATCCTTGCCTTTCTCTTTAATTTCTCAATACAAAACCACCATATGTAGAGTTGTTGAACAACATGGCTAATGGAAACCTGTAAACATCTGTGAGTTATGTAGTCTCCTTCATTAACTTAAACCCAGGCAGAGAGGACCTGCGGGAAGGAGGGAGGAGGACAGTAGGAGTATGTTTGTGTGTGTGTGTGTGTGTGTGTGCTAGGCCGTTGTAGCAGAGCCTGGTTTCCAATCATCTTGGATCCACTTGTCATTGGACCAAGACCTTGCTCTGGCAAGCCCGTGTGATAGCTGGTGTGCAACGGCCACCCCACATTTAAAGAATTCACGCACAGGCATCTTCCACCCTTTAAAATGTAGTTCGGGACCTGGAACGTCAGGACCCTCATGGACAACCCCAACAGTGATGGACCAGAATGTTGTACTGCTATCGTTGCCCGGGAGCTCAGACGTTTTGACATTGACATCGCCGTCCTATGTGAGACCCGGCGGGCAGGGGAAGGCCAGCTCAAGGAGCAAGGCGGTGGCTACACCTTCTTCTGGAAAGGCAAACCTGAAGAAGAACGCTGCCTCCATGGGGTAGGTCAACCTAAGCACCCGACCCACCCGTCCCTTCAATCACCGTCTGCCCCACCTGTGACAGAGACTGTAGGTCCCACGTTGGACTCATCAGTCACCTGAGAACTCATTTTTAATGTGGAAACAAGTCATCCTCGGTTCCGAGGGACTGCCTCCTTCATTAATGAGATAAAAGTGTATTCAGAAACTATGCAGTATCCTCTATTTATCTGGCAGAAATATTAAACGCTATAGAAGAAATGGTTTTGTGAGCACTCTGTACCATTAATAGTTCCTGTGGATTTACCGACAGTATCTGACACAGCACTGGCAACAGACAAAAGTTAAATAAGAATGAGTTATAATTGTTGGAATATTGAATTCTCTTTGTATGTAATATCACACTAATTCATTTAATAGCTTGCATGATCAAAGATGTAAAAATATTACAACTGTGAAATTAAAACCACAATAATTATAAAGTTAATTATCTCCTAATGGTCTGATCCACACAATGGTCGGAATTTTTACCGTGGAGTCGGGTCGGGTGTGTGCGGGCCGCGTAGCGGGTCGATGTTCTGATCAGCGCGTTCTTCAGAGGAACTTAAACTTAATGGCCCCACTTAAAGCAGTCCTGCGGGTTTCCTGGTCCAATTAAATAGAGCAGGTTTGATGACATCATCGATGACACGTTACCAGCGCCGATATTTAAAGCAGCCCTGCACACAACTCAACTGAAGGTTGCTAGAGGAGTGTGAAGGTGAAATAGAAACGTCTCAGTGCTGTTCCAAACTTAATATGATGGCTACTCAAAGGCAGAGGCTGCACCCTGATTTTCTGATGCATCCCTGCATATTCTGGTGGAGGCAGTGCGAGCATTCAGGGAGGTCCTGTTCCCTGCAGATAGGTGCAGGAGGCCTCCCAAAGACACCAAAAGGGTCTAGTTGGAGATAGTAGAGGAGGTCAGCAGCAGGGATGTGGTCAGGAGGACCTGGATCCAGTGCAGGAAATGATTCAATGATCTCATGAGGTCAGGAAAGGTGAGTACAATGCCACACTCACCCTCATCCTGATGTGCCTGTCACCACATCCTCATCACTCTGCCTTCC
Source organism: Somniosus microcephalus (assembly GCF_052327205.1). NCBI lineage: Eukaryota > Metazoa > Chordata > Chondrichthyes > Squaliformes > Somniosidae > Somniosus > Somniosus microcephalus. Next base: position 95,355,251 of record NC_140987.1, on the reverse strand, counting down.
CAAGCCTACTCCTTCACATCATTCCTCACACCAGCATACCTTGCAGGTCCACCCATTCCTCTCTCTCTATGTACGTACTCACATCCCCATCTGACTAACCATCCCGACACTCACCCTCATCCTAACACAATCATAGCAAGTAACACCACAGAAGGAGGCCATTTGGCAAAGCCACCCCACTCCCTCATAGTCACCCTCTGCAGATGTAACCCATCCATTCCTTACACTCATTCCATCACTCTCACTCAAAGTTCTCTTCTTTCTTGCCCTGCAGGAGAAAAGAGCCCAGAACACGTGGGAGAGGCAGTGAACTGGAGGTGGTCCTCCAGTCTTCACGCAATAGACTCCAGCAGAGGAGGGGGCCCTGGAGCTATCGGGAGTTGCAGAGCTGCTGGCAGTGGGTGACGGAGAGAGGGGATCATCCTGCAACCTGGTGACAGGATTACATCTCATACAGCCACATGGCATACAGCAGTCACTCATATGGTGACTGATGTCAGCAGCCAGTGAAATATCATCATGGTAACGTTACCCATTCTTATTATAACACTTCTAATTCATCTCTTTACTCTCCTACAGGTCCATCAAGTGCCCCTCCCACTGTCCAGCTGGAGGCGGAAGATAACTGCTCAGAGGAACCTCCAGCCTCTGAGGGTGCACCGTCAGCAGAACCAAGCACACCCAGCACCAGCGCAGATACGCACACCTCTGTGGGTCCTGTGTGAAATAGAGTAGTGTTGTCACCTGGTGTCTCACACTTCACAAGTGAGCAAGAGCAGATAGTGTTGACAGGGACAGCAATGGAGACTCCTCGCCAGAGGGCGTAGGACACTCCAAACTCTGCTGAGCTGCATGCAGACTCTGAGCCTCAGGGGCCATCGAGTAAGAGGGTGATCTTGGAGGGACAGCAACAATTGCAGGAGGCTCTGACAGCTTTTGCAGCCGCGATGTCTGCAAAGTGCGAAGAATGGAGGAGTCCATCTCCAACATGAGCACCACCATGTTGTAGGCGATGGCGACGATGTGCTGATCCATGGAAAGGACGGCCACCTGCATGGAGCAACAAATGCACCAGTCACATGCTAGCTGTGGACAACAGATGACAGATGCTCATAGACCTCATCACTAGGAGGGATATTATCGTAACCATGGGCGTTCATTGCCCCACTGCAGTGCAGCAAGTTGCTCTCCAGCTCCTTGCTAGCAGGGAAGTGTGGGTGGCCCATGAGAGGGCTGATGTTGAGAGGGGTCATCGAAGTGGGGGCTCTTCTCAAAGTGCTCACACTTCTCCCCCATTGCCTCCCACTCAGTCAGAGCCCCACATGCTTCCTCAGATCCCGATGGGCAAGTCTGTCCCTGCACAGTTGCAGGAGGAGCAGACTTTGGCGGAGCCATCGCAGGCTCCAAAACACAGAGTATGTCCGCCATAAGTGTCTAACCAGTCACAGCAGGGAAGTGAGCAGCCTGCCTCTATCTCTGCTGAAGCCACAGCAGTTGCATATCGTAAAAGCACTCAGAAAAGAAAACAGACACAAAAATAGATGCACAAGGGTATGCACATGGTGTCTTGTTTTGCACACTTTGTACAAAAATAATAAATTGCAGGACAACGGAGTATTACAGTTTAAACTCTTTTATGAAGCATTAGGTCTGTGAGCTTTCTCATACAGCACAGTGGGGACAAGATGCAGTTAGGACTCCTTACAGATGCCTGCAGGCCAATGACAACTCAGCATGTGATCACATGTGAATATAATAGGTATTCCTTACAGATGCCTGTGGGCCAATGATAATTCAGTATGCAAATGTGACATCCCCTTTCTTTTAAAAGAAAAATGTTATGCATTACTTTTAAACCTTTCTTCTACATAATGTTCTCGGTTGCATAAACATATAAGTAAACTCAGCATTTAACTAGCACTGAAAACATCTCAACATTTCAATAACGATGTACAGTTATTTTTTAGGGCAGCGATCCGCCTACACCCTTTGACAGTTTACAAATCAAGGATAACTCTAGGCTTGACCTCTCATCCCGACCTTGTGTGGTATGGAACTGAGCATGCTCCTGAATCGGTCAACAATTCTGGTTCAGGTTTAGGTTCAGGTAAGTATGATGTGTTTTGTGTATTGCTCTGTTCATCACACTCTGTTGAACTGATCCTCTCGTCGGAATGATGGTGTTGTTCCTTGGTGTTCAGGAGGCGCCTGCGATTGCGGCGGTACACCTGTCCTTCTGGGGTGCGGATGTGATACGATCGCTCAGTGTCAGCTGGCTGGGTGACGACTGCTGGCTTCCAGTAGTCATGCTCCTGGATTCTGACGGATTCTCCATTGTGCAGTGGTGGCAGTAGTCTAGCTGACCTGTCATAGTATCTCTTTTGGTGTTGCTGTCTCTGTACATGTTTTGCATGCACTTGCTTGCAGCTGACGACGTCTGGCTGCAGCTGCTGGTTGGTGCTTGGAAGGATTGAGCGAAGTCTGCAGCTCATCAACAGCTGTGCTAGTGACTTGAAGTTGTCAACCGGAATGTTGCGGTACTCAAGGAGACTGATGTAGGGGTCTCTTTTGTCCGCTTTGGCTTTGTCCATGAGTGTTTTTGCAATCTGGACAGTTTTTTCAGCAAGGCCATTACTTTGAGGGTAATGTGGGCTTGATGTGACATATGTGAAATCCCATGCCTTGGCAAACAACTCGAACTCTTTTGATTTGTATTGGGGGCCATTGTCTGAGACTAAGGTCTCTACAATGCCATGCCTGGCAAAGGCTGCCTTTAGCTTGTGGATCACAGCTGCAGATGTGGTGCTGTGAAGCTTGTCCAGTTCAAAAAATCTGCTGTAGTAATCAACAGTCACTATGTAGTCCTCGTTGTTCCATGTGAACAGATCCGTTGCTGCGACCTGCCAGGGCCTGTCTGGGATACGATGAGGTATCATGAGCTCTTTGACATTTGATGGGTGGTGTTCTAGACAAATGGAGCATTTTCTGACAATGTCCTCAATGTGTTTGCACATTTCGGGCCAAAACATAATGTCACGTGCTCTTTGTTTGCATTTTTCCATGCCCATATATCCAGCATGAATTTTTGTCAACATCTCTTCCCTGAGACTGGTAGGAATGATGATTTTCTCCCCTTTGAAGATGATTCTGTTGATTTGTGACAGTTCGTCTCTGTGGTTCCAGAATTCAGATATGCTCTGAGGGCATTTTCTCCTTTCTTCAGGCCATCCTTCATGTATGACTTTGCTCAGCAGTGTGAGTTGTACATCTTTCTCTGTTCCTGCTCAGATCTCCTTCAGTTTTGAGTCACTCACAGGTAAGCTGTTGTACACCATGTGCACCTGCACATCCATGCCTTCACTGAGGCTGCTGTCCTGGTAGCTAAGAGACTTTCTGGAGAGCATGTCTGTGACAGGAATGTCTTTGCCTGGATGGTGAATGATTGTGAAGTCGTACTTCTGTAGCTGAAGGATCATTCTCTGTCGCCTTGGTGGGGCTGCGGCTAGTGGTTTCCTTATGATTGACTCGAGGGGCTTGTGGTCGGATTCCACAATGACTTGTTGGCCATAGACGTACTGGTGGAAACGCTTACATCCAAACAGAATTGCATGTAGCTCTTTCTCGATTTCAGCATAGTTGATTTCACTGTCTGTGAGAGATCTGGAAGCGTAGCCGATGGGCTTTCCTTCTTGCAGTAATACTGCACCTAGTCCGTACTTTGACGCGTCCACTTGTAGTCTGAGCTCTTTGTTGGGGTCGAAGTAGGCAAGAACTGGTCCTGGTTCTCTGGTGATTAGGTCTTTCATTTTCTGAAATGCTGTGTCATGTTGTTTGTCCCACAGGAACTCATTGGATTTTTAAGCAACTGATGCATGGGTGCGTTGATTTTGGAGAGGCTCGGGGCAAACTTGGCTAAGTAGTTAACCATGCCTTGTACTGTCTCTAGCTCTGTGCGGTTCTTTGGCGGCTCCATCTTCTTGATGGCAGAGATTTTCTCTGGATCTGGCTTAATGCCATCAGTTGAGAGGCGATGCCCGAAATAACTGATCTCGGTGGATCCGATTATGCTTTTCTCGGGGTTGAGCTGGATACCTTTCTTCCGTGATCTTTGTAGCATCGCACGGAAGTTCCTGTCATGTTCCTCTCTATTCCTGCCATAGATGAGGATGTCGTCTACGATTGCGACTACTCTGTCAAGGCCTTCAAAAGTTTCGTCGATCTTCCGCTGAAATTCATCCTGAGCTGAGATAAGACCAAATGGTAAACGCAGAAATCGGTAGCATCCAAATGGTGTGTTGAATGTTGTTAGCTTAGATGACTCTTCTGTGAGCTTGATAGTCCAGTATCCTGATCGTGCATCCATTACGCTGAAGTAACATGCTCCCACTAGCTTGGGTGTGATGTCATCTAGCGTTGGTAGAGGGTAGTGAGGGCGTTTGATAGCCTTGTTCAAACCGGTGGGGTCGAGACAGACTCTGAGCTTGCCTGTACGTGGTTTCTCAACCACTACTAATGCGTTGACCCACTCTGTCAGCTCTGTTTCCCGGACGATGATTTCTGTATTCTCCATGCTCTGCAGCTCCTCCTTCAGGCGACTACGTAGAGCAAGGGGTATCCTTCTCGGTGGGCAAACCACAGGGGTTGCTGTTGGGTCAAGGTGAATAGTGCATTCACCTGGGAATAGTCCGATTCCTTTGAAAACATCAGCAAACTCCTCCATGACTGTCTGCTTCTCAACTGGTGCTGTCAATGATAGCACTAGCTTGATGAGGTCCATGTCTAAACATGCCTTTAGACCTAGCACTGGAGGTGCTCGAATGTCAATAATGTAAAAGTCCAACATCATGTCGCTTTCTTTGTACTTGCATTTCATCACGCATGTGCCTTTTACAATGAGCTGCTCACCCCCATAGGCTGTAGCTCACACTCATCCTTCAAGCTGTGATACTCACTCAGAGGAATTACATTAACATGAGATCCAGTGTCTAGTTTAAACTTAAGCTCTGTGCCCTGTTTTCCTATCTCAATATCTGCATAGGCTTGCTCAGTCTCTGAAATCTGTTTTTTCTGTGACACAGAATCAATAAACAGTTCCTCTGCATTTGGCTCTCTATCTGGCATTTGGCTGTCACTCACTGTGTATACTGCTATTACAAAAGCAGTCCTGCAAACTTTAGCAAAGTGGTTCCGTTTACCACATTTAGCACATTGCCTTCCTTTGGCAGGGCATTGCACCTTTTCCCCGTGCATCTTGTTTCCACAATATCCACAGTTTTTGAAGCGTTTTATGTCTGTGTCGCTCATTTTTAGAACTCTCTCTGTTCTTTCTATTCTGAAACATGCTCTCTGGGCGGTGTTCTTTGGTGTGTGTCTATTAACTGCGTGTACTGTCTGTTCACATGTGCTGCTCGTGGCGCCAGTTATGGTTTTCAACTCGTGCGATCTAGCTATGTCCATAGCTTTGTCCAGCGTTAGCCCGGACCCAACATTCAAAAGTTTCTCTCTCACTTTAGCTGAATGTATTCCAAACATGATGCGGTCTCTGACCATCTCATCTTTATCTGCATATTCACAGTCTTTTACCAGCAGTTTTAACTCAGTCACGAACTGTTCAAACGACTCACTAGCTCCTTGTACTTTCTCCTGAAACTTGTACCTAGCGAATATCGTATTTGTCTTGGGCATCACATATGATTCAAAACGGTCAAAATAACTTTTCAGTACCTTTGCTTCATCCGCGGTGAGAGGCCATGTGTTAACAATGTCTCTCCCTTTTTCTCCGATCCACAGGAGTAGGTAGCTGAATCTTTCTTCCTCCCCTTTGCTTTTCAACGGACCTGAGAACATTAACTCCACGTGTTGCTTGAACTTGCGCCATTCTCTATGTAAGTTCAAAGATTCCCAATTCATTCGGGGTAAGGGAGCTCCAACGATGTCCATTTCAAATCCCTGTTCTGACACCATGTCTTGTGTTGCACACTTTGTACAAAACTAATAAATTGCAGGACAACGGAGTATTACAGTTTAAACTCTTTTATGAAGCATTAGGTCTGTGAGCTTTCTCATACAGCACAGTGGGGACAAGATGGAGTTTGGACTCCTTACAGATGCCTGCAGGCCAATGACAACTCAGCATGTGATCACATGTGAATATATTAGGTATTCCTTACAGATGCCTGCGGGCCAATGATAATTCAGTATGCAAATATTACACATGGGTGTATGAAAAACCGTTACTGTTAAGTTTCAGTTCCTTTGATAACACAGATAAATGTATTTCTTTGCAACACTTTCCAGTCTTGTCCATTTTTGCCTGCTACCTTGGAAGTGGCTTTGTTACTTGGAGTGAATGGTGAGACATTATTAAGCTTGAGCACTGGGGGTTTGCATGAGAGGAATGGCTTGTTCATAGTAGGGATGCTTTATGGTGTTGTTTGGGGGGTGGGGGGATCTTAGTACGGTATGTGGCAGCTATATGGGTGCATTGGATCAAGTTAAGTAAATCTGGCCATGATGAGGCCATCTTGGGCCTCCCAGACAGCAATGTACGCCGCTGCTGGTGCTATCTTCACCTCAGGTTCCTCTTCCTCCTCGTCCTGTTCGTCTTCCACCTGCTCCTCCTCCTCCTCTGAAGAGGCAGTGTGCTCTGCACCTTGCTCCGCCTGCAGCTCCAATCTTCGCTGATGCGCTATGTTGTGCAGCGCGCAGCAAATGACGATGATTCTGGAAACCCTGGCTGGTGAGTACTGAAGGGTTCCTCCGGATCTGTCAAGGCATCTGAAGCGCATCTTTCGCATGCCTATTGTTGCTCTACGGCACATCTGGTGGACATGTGTCTCTCATTATAACGCTCCTCGGCCTCAGTAATTGGCGCCCCCAAAGGTGTCATGAGCCACATCTTCAATGGATAGACCTTGTTGCCAAGCAGCCAGCTGTTAAGTCTGTTTGGAGGTGCGAATAGCTGAGGGAGGGTGGACTGGCACAGCACAAAAGAGCCATGACAGCTGTCAGAGAATCTGCCGCACACATGCATGATCATTCTTTTATGGTTGCAGACGAGCTGCACAATGAGGAAGTGGAAGGCCTTGAAGTTCACAAACACTCCTGGGTGATGAGGGGGTGCCTTCATGGCCACATGTGTGCAGTTGATGATGCCCTGTACCTATGGGAAGTCAGACAGAGCTGCAAAACCGAGCACCCGCTCAGTAACACTGGCCTCATCAGTGGCAAAGTTGATAATAATTGGCTGACTTGTGAAACATGGCACTGGTCACCTGGGTGATGCATCTGTGGGCAGCCGACTGCGAGAGCCAGCAAAGGTCTGCTGCAGACCCCTGGAAAGAGCCTGATGTAAAGAAGTTGAGGGCAGTCGTGACTTTGACAGCCACTGTTAAGGAGTGCCCAGCAGGACCTCTGGGCTGCAGGTCTTGTTGCGGTAAGTTACAGATGGCTGCGACCAACTGGCACAATATAGAAACATAGAAGATAGGAGCAGGAGTAGGCCATTCGACCCCTCGTACCTGCTCCGCCATTTAATGAGATCATGGCTGATTATCCAAATTTAGTACCCTGTCTCTGCTTTCTCTCCATATCCCTTGATCCCTTTAGCCTTAAAAATATATCTAACTCCTTCTTGAATATATTTAATAAGTTGGCCTCAACTGCCTTCTGTGGCAGAGAATTCCACAGGTTCACCACTCTCTGGGTGAAGAAATTCCTCCTCATCTCAGTCCTAAATGGCTTACCCCTTATCTTTAGCATGTGACCCCTGGTTCTGGGCTCTCCTGCCATCGGGAACATCCTTCCTGCATCTAGTCTGTCTAGTCCTGTTAGAATTTTATAAGTTTCCCCTCTCATTCTTCTAAACTCTAGCGAATATAGAAACATAGAAACATAGAAGATAGGAGCAGGAGTAGGCCATTCGGCCCCTCGAGCCTGCTCCGCCATTCAATGAGATCATGGCTGATCATCCAAATTCAGTACCCTGTCCCTGCCTTCTCCCCATATCCCTTGATCCCTTTAGCCTTAAGAAATATATCCAACTCCTTCTTGAATATATTTAATTAATTGGCCTCAACTGCTTTCTGTGGTAGAGAATTCCACAGGTTCACCACTCTCTGGGTGAAGAAATTCCTCCTCATCTCAGTCCTAAATGGCTTACCCCCTATCCGTAGACTATGATCCCTGGTTCTGGACTCCCCAGCCATCGGGAACATCCTTCCTGCATCTAGTCTGTCCAGGCCTGACAGAATTTTATAGGTTTCGATGAGATCCCCTCTCAATCTTCTAAACTCCAGTGAGTATAAGCCTAAACAACCCAATCTCTCTTCATACATCATTCCTGCCATCCCAGGTATCAGTCTGGTGAATCTTCGCTGCACTCCCTCCATGGCAAGAACATCCTTTCTCAGATAAGGTGACCAAAACTGCACACAATACTCAAGGTGTGGTCTCACCAAGGCCCTGTAAAACTGCAGCAAGACATCCTTGCTCTTGTACGCGAATCCTCTCGCTATGAAGGCCAACATAACATTTGCCTTCTTAACCGCCTGCTGCACCTGCATGCTTACCTTCAGCAACTGGTGCACAAGGACACCCAGGTCTCGTTGCACTTCCCCTTTTCCCAATCTATTGCCGTTTAGATAATAATCTGCCTTCCTGTTTTTGCCACCAAAGTGGATAACCTCGCATTTATGTACATTATACCACATGTGCCATGCATCTGCCCAATTGCCCAACCTGTCCAAATCATACTGGAGTTTCTCTGCATCCTCCTCACAGCACACACGCCCACCCAGCTTTGTGTCATCTGCAAGCTTGGAGATATTACATCTAGTTCCTTCGTCTGGATCATTAATATAGATTGTGAATAGCAGGGGTCCTAGCACCGATCCCTGTGGTATCCCACTAGTCACTGCCTGCCACTCGGAAAAAGACCCGTTTATTCCAACTCTTTGCGTCCTGTCTGCCAACCAGTTCTCTATCCAAGTCAGTACCTTACCCCCACCTTACCCTTTTTCTGGCCAATTTATATGTCCACTCCTTGGATCTTATGCTATACCTAATTTCTCTTGTTAGCTATGGTTGAGTCACCTTTTTTGTTTTATTTTTATGCCAAACAAGATGAACAAATTCTGTAGTTCATCCATGCGATCTTTAAATGTTTGCCATTACCTATCCACCATCAACCCTTTAAGTAACGTTCCCCAATCCATCCTACCCAACTCGCGCCTCATACCATCGTAGTTTCCTTTATTTAAATTCAGGACCCTAGTCTCTGAGTCAACTACTTCACTCTCCATCTTAATGAAGAATTCAATCATATTATGATCGCTCCGACCCAAGGGGCCTCGCACAACAAGATTGCTACTTAATCCTTTCTCATTACATAATACCCAGTCTAAGATGGCCTGATCTCTAGTTGGTTCCTCGACATATTGGTCCAGGAAACCATCCCGTATACACTCTGGGAATTCCTCCTCCACAGTATTGTTGCTAGTTTGGTTAGCCCAATCTATATGTAGATTAAAGCCACCCATGATAACTGCTGTGCCCTTATTGCATGCATCTCTAATTTCCCGTTTAATGCCATCCCCAACCTCAGCATTACTGTTTGGGGGTCTGTATACAACTCCCACTAATGTTTTCTGCCCCTTGGTATTTCTCAGCTCTACCCATACAGATTCGACATCATCAGAGCTAATATCCTTCCTTACTATTGTGTTAATCTCCTCTTTAACCAGCAATGCTACCCCACCTCCTTTTCCTTTTTGCCTGTCCTTCCTGAGGAATAACTCTGGATGTTGATTTCCCAGCTTTGGTCACCCTGGAGCCATGTCTCCGTAATCCCTCCTTTGGCAATGCTGCTCAGTCGTGTTGAGGAAGCTCATCCTCTGCCTATATACCATGTTGGGGGTATCGCCTCCGGTGCGCTGTAGCCCTGTGCTGCTCCCCTCTGGCCTGTGGTGCATCAGGTCATTGAGGAGAAGGCTGCTGTTGTGAAGGTCACCTTATCTGAGGAAGGATGTTCTTGCCATGGAGAGAGTGTGGTGAAGATTCACCAGACTGATACCTGGGATGATAGGAATGATGTATGAGGAGAGATTGGGTCGATTAGGCTTATACTCGCTGGAGTTTAGAAGAATGAGAGGGGATCTCATTGAAACTTATAAAATTCTAACAGGACTAGACAGAGTAGATGCAGGAAGGATGTTCCCGATGGCGGGGGAGTCCAGAACCAGGGGTCACAGTCTAAGGATAAGGGGTAAGCCATTTAGGACTGAGATGAGGAGGAATTTCTTCACCCAGAGAGTGGTGAACCTGTGGAATTCGCTGCCACACAGGGCAGTTGAGGCCAATTCATTAAATGTATTCAAGAAGGAGTTGGATATATTTCTTGAGGCTAAAGGGATCAAGGGATATGGGGAGAAAGCAGGGACAGGGTACTGAATTTGGATGATCAGCCATGATCTCATTAAATGGCGGAGCGGGCTCGAGGGGCCGAATGGCCTACTCCTGCTCCTATCTTCTATGTTTCTATGTGATTGCTGTTGCTGCTGGTGTGGCTGCTGCTGCTGGGTGATGGGGCTCATCTTGGTCTGATTTTGAGAACAAAGATGAGACAGTACAAGCAGCATCTGTGCTGATGTAGTAGATGGGAGGTAAAGTTGAGATCAGAGGGCCAATCCCTCAATGTTCTGATACTGAGCAGCAATGTGGTGAGAGCCTTCTGAGGTTGCAGAAATGACCTGCAAACTGCTGACACCTAAATCTGTGGGCAAAATGGAGTCAGCAAGAGCCTTTCCATGAGGCAAGTAATGAGGTGTATTGTTGGAGTATTTATGTGCTTTTCCCAGCTGTCAATGAATGAACTTGCCAATGGCCATTGGGCTTCCATCTCCCCATCACTGGCAAGGTACCCGAGCTGCGTGAATCCCGTGCTCCTACAGTAAAAGTCAAAAGCTGTTGTTAAAAACCCTATTAACGCTCTCTCAACAATCAGTTAATGACTTAAATGAGGTTGCACGCCTCTGCCAATCGAGTCCGTATCGCGCCTTCAAAGCCGCCCGAGTTAAATGCGCGAGGTGGTGGGATGATGGCGCGTTCCCAACGCGCTCGCAATTTCTGGGAGTTTTACTGCCGAACCACCCCAAACCCGCATGCTTGACAACAGGAAATTTCCGGCCAATGTGTTTCAGAGTTTGTTTAACATTTAAATGGGTCTCCCCACAGAAAGCATCATAGAACCCTTGGCATTGGTTCAGTAATGCAAAAGGCTGGAATAACACACGAATGTTGGTGTGGTAGACTGGATTTCTACCATAGTTAAATGCGAGTGTTTGAAGACCAGGACCTCAAACCCAGCACTAAGCTCACGGACTACAGAGCAGCAGTGATACACGCCCTGCTGTATGCCTGAGAGACATGGACCATGTACAGCAGGCACCTCAAAGCACTGGAGAGGTACCACCAATGCTGCCTCCGCAAGATCCTGCAAATCCATTGGCAGGATAGGCGCACCAATGTCAGTGTTCTTGCTCAGGCCAACATCCCCAGCATCGAAGCTTTGACCACGCTCAATCAGCTCAGATGGATGGGTCACATTGTCCGCATGCCTGATACGAGACTCCCAAAACAAGCGCTCTACTCGGAGCTCTGGCACGGCAGGAGAGCCCCAGGTGGGCAGAGGAAATGCTTCAAGGACACCCTCAAAGCCTCCTTGAAAAAGTGTAACATCCCCACCGACACCTGAGAATCCCTGGCCCAAGACCGCACAAAGTGGAGGAGAAGCATCCGGGAAGGCGCCGAACACCTCGAGTCTCTTCGCCGGGAGCAAGCGGAAGCCAAGCACAGGCAGCGCAAGGAGCGCACATCAACCCAAGCATCCCACCCGCCCGCCCCTTCAACCACCGTCTGCCCCACCTGTAACAGAGACTGTAGGTCCCGCATTGGACTCATCAGTCACCTGCGAACTCATTTTTAATGTGGAAGCAAGTCATCCTCGGTTCCGAGGGATTGCCTAAGAAGGGAGAAGAAGGTAGCCTGGATTTCTACCATTTCATATTTACTTGAATAATATCCTGAAGCATTATTACTATATATATCACCTTAATCAAAATAGAATGCTCATATTTAAAGTTCAACCAAGGATTCGTATCTGGTCCCAGACACCACAACCATAGTGTGTTGAAGATAATTTAGGGTCAGTGAACTGGTAGACTAAGCATTGAAACATAGAAACATAGAAGATAGGAGCAGGAGTAGGCCATTCGGCCCCTCGAGCCTGCTCCGCCATTCAATGAGATCATGGCTGATCATCCAAATTCAGTACCCTGTCCCTGCCTTCTCCCCATATCCCTTGGTCCCTTTAGCCTTAAGAAATATATCTCTAGTAGGTCCAACTGGAGACCACAAGGCATACTACCCAAGTCACTTTGTAATGGGGTTACCAAAGATTCTCTCCACTCCACCCCCTCCCCTCCCAGAAAATAACGTGGCAAACAGTTTATTTCAAGCAGAAAAGGTAATGCCTACCGCAAAATACATCAATAAACAAAATACAAGTTGATCAGTGTTTGATCTGCCGTGCTAAAACATTACATTTTAAAAGATACACGACCACTGTAAAGGCATTGGCACGCTTAACTATAATTGAACTTAGATAAGCCTTCAACATTGTCAAAGAAAGAGAAAAACACTTCGAATGAACATTTTCCACATACAGCACAGTGCCAGGAAGTAGCTAACAAGTTCAACAAATTCATCAGATGCAGGAATATGGACTATTCTAAAATATCTTGGAGGTTGCATCCTTTGATATTCTAATTTAACTCCCACATTATGCAAGTATGTTGACAAGATAGTTAAATATGTGGTTAATTCTGCTGGTTTCATCTACCAAGTTCAAACCCATCCTAAATAGGATATATAAAAAATCCCAAAATGCAAGTAACAAAATCTCATACAAGTAAATATGTAACTCAAACAATACAATAATAATTATTCTATATCCCTTTTTTGTTGGAAAAATCTGTTTGCAGAAATAACTGAAGCACATATTTTTGATTTTTTAAAAACATACTCCTTTCTGGATCAAAAGTGATCTTTGCATTTCATAATGACAGAATAACAATGTGAGTATGTTGAAAGAATTTACCTACAACTAGTCAGTATTTGATTTTCAGATTAATGTAGGGTGTAACAGTGACAAGTAATGCAGATGGGAGCAGCAAGTTGCAAAAACACATTGATGGATTAAGTAAGTGGCCAAAACTGTGGCAGACACAGTTCAATGTAAGGAAGTATGAGGCCACCCACTTTGGACCTAAGAAAGACAGATCAGAGTATTTTCTAAATGATGAGAAGCTAGGAACTGTGAAGGAGCAGAGAGATTTAGGGGTCCATATTCAGCAATCACAAATCTGATGGACAGATACAAAACAATAATTAAAAAGACTAATGGAATGATAACCTTCATCTCAAGGGGGCTAGAATACAAAGGGGTGGAAGTTATGCTACAGTTGTATAAAGCTCTAGTTAGAATGCATCTGAAGCACTGGGTTCACCGCACCTCAGGAAGGATATATTGGCCTTGGATTGGGTCCAGCACAGATTCACCAGAATGATACCGGGGCTTAAAGGGTTGAATTATGAGGCCAGGTTACATAGACTGGGCTTGTATTCCCTTGTGTATAGAAGAGTAAGGGGTGATCTAGTTGAGGTGTTTAAGTTGATTAAAGGATTTGATAGGGTAGATAGAGAGAAATGATTTTCTCGTGGGGTGGGGGGGGGGGGGGGGGTGCGGTGGCGGGGGTGGGGTGCGTCCAGGACAAGTTAGTATAAACTTAAAGTTAGAGCTAGGTCATTCAGGTGTGATATCAAGAAGCACATCTTTGCACAAAGGGTAGTGGAAATCTGGAACTCACTCCCTCAAAAAGCTGTTGAGGCTAGGTCAATTAAAACATTATAAACTGAGATAGAAAGATTTTTGTTAGGTATGGATATTAAGGGATATGGAGCAAAAGCGGGCAAATGGAGTTGAGATACAGATCAGCCTTAATCAAATTGAATGGTGGAACAGGCTCGAGCGGCTGAATGGCTTACTCCTGTTCCTATGTTCCTAAGGGTATTTATACTAGTAGTACAGTGGCATCCTGTGGATAGTTTTACATGGATTCTCACTTGACTCTCAATAGCTGCTTGTGCATTAAAGATGGGCAACTATCTCAGCTGACAGTTGAGACTAGATCACATGGAAACTCCTGTCATTTCCCTGCTTGGCACTCCTTCAACATGACCAGAGAGCGGTGTGAGAGCAGACCTCTGGGCAACATAGAGATCAATATAATGGATTCAGAAGAAGTAGACTGCTGTAGATTTTTGTTGAAGCACCAGTCAAAATATACATGAGACAAACTAAACTTGAGTTTAGAATCTTGACCAAGGAATGCTCTGCTACAGAAAGCCCTGGACTGGCCACTTCTCCATGACAGTCCGTAACTTAGTCAGGTGATCATGCAAGACTGCTCGGAAGCAGGCTGTGGAATCCTCCATGGATGCTTTCGTACTATACAGACTGCATAACACAGTCTCAAATGACAAGCGCTGATATTGAGCTACCAAAGAATATTTGTAATAAGGTCTTGTGAGGCCGAAATCTGTGCGCACAGCAGCTGAATTGTATCTTGAGATGCTCGCGGATATATTTATGCTTGCCACTATAGGAATAGGGGGCACTGGAAGGTGCTAGGCTGAGGCTATAGAGTTGGCTCTGTCACCTCCTCCTGCTGAGAACCTGGAAGAAGTAGAAGAACAAACTACTTCAAAAAGCTTGCAGTAATACACAGCTTGAAACATAGCTTCATGTGGCAAGAGATTGCATTGAATTACACTGAAATGCTGCAATTTAGGTCTGCGCATGAGGGAATGAATGAATAAGTAAATATAGAGCTCAGCAATGAAAAGCAAAGATACTAGTCATGAGCTTGGGACAAGGCCTTTCAATTCATTATCCTCACTCCCTCTATTGCCTTCATTATTTTTGATGGCCCTCTTGTTATATGAAATTAAGGGTTGCAGCTTTGGTAACAGGCTCCAGTCCCCCCTCCCCCCCCATCTGAAAGTGCTGCCTCCTGTTATGTGCAGCCTTCTCCCACGAGCAGATAAGAAAGGGACATATATTGTGATAGAAGATTAATCCTATCTTCACATTATGTGAGTGTGTTAACATGCAACTTTAAGGAACGTTGCTGTTATTGTACGTGAAGTTTGATACTTGACAGATTTAATGGGCAACATGGGCAGCACTGTGATAATGGAGATCTGGCACAGCGAAACAGAATGACTGTATCTGTGTATTTACAAAGATCAGGTGTTGCCAAAGTGCTCTGCTTTCTCCCTCTGTGATGGTACACCAAATATATAACAATGAGCAATAAATGAGCTTGGCAAGACAACTTACTATCTTGGAAAAGTTACATGCACCAAAAAATGCTTTCTCAACCTGTACTCCAGTTCTGTACTGGAGAAATTGGATTGCTGTGCTCTTCCACCTTCATCCATGTTCCTCTGCTGGTACTCCTTATTGGCGGTTGGTTCTCTGCTTCAATTAATAAACTATTCTGCACCCAGCTTATTTTATTTTGGGGAGGGGGGGAGGTGGTGGTTGGAGGTTGAATCTGAAGCACAGCTGTTTAAAAAAAAATTATGCTCATCAAGGCGAGGGATGTTGGTGCTGCCGATTGGTACTATTCCTATTTCACCAGTCAAACGCGGTACGAAGCTTTGATTACTCTGCCCAAACCTCAGAATAGCACCCCCTGCTGCATTATTGTGACATTTTTTCCACTTTCTATACCAGCTGTCCTTTCACATCTCTGAGTGAAATGGCCATTTAATGCTAAATTAGGGACAGTTTTATGCTGTAGGCCCATGCCGACTAGTAAATGGATTGAAACTGCCCAAACTCATTTCACAAAGGAATCTTACAAACAGCAGACAGAGGAGACTTTCCTCACATCAATCTTGATTTGAACACAAGTTACAGAAATGAAAGGGCAGCATCTAACCCGTTAAGCCTTTTGGTTCCCATGAAGTTCAGTTTTAAGGGCAGCCAGCAACCCTTTAAGAGCTGCTGGTCTCAGAAATCTGTTCCCATAATCTTGGCACACTTCCATCACATCATGTGCTAGGTACTATCAAAATATGGTAAAGAGCTGAATCGACATAAGCTCAGTGGGGCTGAGACACATGTCTGGACAGGGATCATATTATCAACTCCATATTTACAGTTTTTAGTATGTATTATAGTAATAGTATTTGAATAGATTCTAAGTGCTTTGAAAGAAGGGATATGCTGAGCGGAAATTTAAAAAATCAAAGAAAAATGAGAAGGCAAAAGTGCAGGGTAGCAATAGGGGTAATGATAACCAGAGTGTGATAGGAAGGGACAGAGGGTATACACACAAGAGTGCATCAGAAAGAGGGGTCAGAGTAGGGAAAAATTGTAAAAAGCCAAAATTAAAAGCTCTGTATCTGAACACATGCAGTATTCATAACAAGATAGATGAGTTGACAGCACAAATAGAAATAAATGGGTATGATCTGATAGCCATTACAGAGACGTAGTTGCAAGGTGACCAAGGCTGGGAACTGAATATTCAGGGGTATTTGCCATTTCATAAGGATAGGCAGAAAGGAAAAGGAGGTGGTGTAGCTCTGTTAATAAGGGATGAGATCAGCGCAGTAATGAGAAATGATATTGGCTTCGAAGATCAAGACGTAGATCAGTTTGGGTGGAGATAAGAAATAATAAGGGTAAGAAGTCATTGGTGGGAGTGGTCTACAGGCCCCCTAACAGTAGCCACACTGTAGGACAGAGTATAAATCAAGAAATAATAGAGGCTTGTAAGGAAGGTACGGCTATAATCATGGGAGATTTTAATCTTCATATTGATTGGACAAAGCAAATTGGCAAAGGTAGACTTGAGGAAGAGTTCTTAGAGTGTATATGGGATGGCTTCTTGGAACAATATGTTGTGGAACCAACCAGGGAGCAGACTATTTTAGATCTGGTAATGTGTAATGAGGCTGGATTAATTAATGATCTCGAAGTGAAGGATCCTCTTGGGAAGAGTGATCATAGCATGATAGAATTTCAAATTCAGTTTGAGGGTGAGAAAGCTAGGTCTCAAATTAGTGTCCTGAACTTAAATAAAGGTAATTACAAAGGTATGAAGGCAGACTTGGTTAAAGTGGACTGGGAAAATATATTACAGGGTAAGACTGTAGAAAAGCAGTGGCAAACATTTAAGGAGATATTTCATAACTCTCAGCAAAGATATATTCCAGTGAGAAAGAAAGACTAAGAGAAGGATGAACCATCTGTGGCTAACTGTGGAAGTAAAGGAAGGTATCAAATTGAAAACAAAAGCATACAATTTTGCGAAGAATAGTGGAAGGCCAGAGGATTGGGAAATTTTTAAAAACCAGCAAAGGACAACTAAAAAATGATAAAGAGAGAGAAGAAAGCTTATGAAAGTAAACTAACAAGAAGTATAAAAACAGACAGTAAGAGCTTCTACAAGTATATAAAAAGGAAGAGAATAGCTAAAGTAAACATTGGTCCCCTAGTGGATGAGTCTGGGGAATTAATAATGGGAAACAGGGAAATGGCATAGACTTTGAACAAATATTTTGTATCGGTCTTCACCGTAGAAGACACTGAAAGCATCCCAATAATGGATAATCAAGGGGCTATTGGGGTCGGGAGGATGGGGGGGGAGCGGGGGTGTGGAACTTAAAACAATCACTATCATTAGAGAGGACGTATTAGGCAAACTAATGGGACTAAAGGTGGACAAGTCCCCTGGACCCAATGGCCTGCATCCTAGAGTCTTAAGAGAGGTGGCTGCAGAGATAGTGGATGCATTGGTTGTAATCTACCAAAATTCCCTGGATTCTGGAGAGGTCTCAGCGGACTGGAAAACCGCAAATGTAACGCCCCTATTTAAGAAAGGAGGGAGACAGAAAGCAGGCAACTATTGACCAGTTAGCCTAACATCTGTCATTGGGAAAATGCTAGAGTCCATCATTAAGGAAGTGGTAACAGGACATTTAGAAAATCATAATATAGTCAAGCAGAGTCAGCATGGTTTTATGAAATGGAAATTTGACAAATTTGCTGGAGTTCTCTGAGGATGTAATGAGCAGGGCGGATAAAGGGGAACCAGTAGATGTCATGTATTTGGATTTCCAGAAGGCATTCAATAAGGTGCCACATAAAAGGTTACTACATAAGATAAGAGCTCACGGGGTTGGGGGTAATATATTAGCATGGATAGAGGATTGGCTAACTAACAGAAAACAGTGAGTCAGGATAAATGGGTCATTTTCAGGTTGGTAAACTGTAACTAGTGGGGTGCCGCAGGGATCAGTGCCGGGGCTTCAACTATTTACAATCTATATTCATGACTTGGATGAAGGGACCAAGTGTAATGTAGCTAAATTTGCTAATGATACAAAGATAGGTGGGAAAGCAAATTGTGTGGAGGACGCAAAGAATCTCCAAAGGGATATAGATAGGTTAAGTGAGTAGGCAAAATTCTGGCAGATGGAGTGTAATTTCAGAATAAGGGGGCACCCATTTAAAACAGTAAATGAGGAGGAATTTCTTCTCTGAGGGTTGTGAATCTTTGCAATTCTCTTCCCCAGAGAGCTGTGGAGACTGGGTCATTGGATATATTGAAGGTGGAGATAGACAGATTTTTGAATGGTAAGTGAGTCAAGGGTTATGGGGAGCGGGCAGGGAAGTGGGGTTGAGGCCAAGATCAGATCAGCCATGATCTTATTGAATGGTGGCGCAGGCTCGAGGGGCCAAATGACCTACTCCTGCTCCTAGGTCTTATGTTCTTATGTAAATTGTAGGGAGATTTAATAGAAATGTGTAAAAGAAAGACGTTATATAGCACCTATCATGACCTTAGGATGTCCCAAAGCGCTTTACAACCAATGAAGTACCTTTGAAGTGTAGTCACTGTTTAACGTATGGATGTTGTAGTGCAGACCAATTGCTTTAACTTTTTTTTGGCTTGCTTAGCCACAAGGTGTCATCAACAGTGCTATCAAGCCGCACTTACTCATCAATAACCTGCTCACTGATGCCCAGTTTGGGTTCTGCCAAGACCATTCGGCTCCCGACCTCATTACAGCCTTCGTCCAAACATGGACAAAGGAGCTGAATTCCAGAGGTGAGGTGAGAGTGACTGCCCTTGACATCAAGGCAGCATTTGACTGAGTGTGGCATCAAGGAGTCCTGGTAAAACTGAAGTCAATGGGAATCCGGGGGGAAACTCTCCACTGGCTGGAGTCATGCCTAGCACAAAGGAAGATGGTTGTGTTGGTTGAAGGTCAATCATCACAGCCCCAAGACATCGTTGCAGGAGTTCCTCAAGGCAGTGTCCTAGGCCCAACCATCTTCAGCTGCTTCATCAATGATCTTCCCTCCAACATAAGGTCAGAAATGGGGATGTTCGCTGATGACTGCACAGTGTTCAGTGCCATAGGTATGTGAAAAGGAAAAGACTGGCGAAGGTAAATGTAGGTCCTTTACAGTCAGAGACGGGAGAATTTATAATGGGGAATGAGGAAATGGTAAAGAAATTAATTAAATACTTTGTTTCTGTCTTCACGGAGGAAGACACAAAAAACCTTCCAGAAATATGAGAAAACCAAGGGTGTGGCGGGAATGAGGAACTTAAAGAAATTATTATTAGTAAAAAACAGTACTGGCAAAATTAATGGGACTAAAAGTCGATAAATCCCAAGGACCGGATGACCTATATCCTAGGTTTTTGAAAGAGGTGGCCATTGGGTTAGTGGACGCATTGGTTGTCATCTTCCGAAATTCTATAGATTCTAGAACGGTTCCTGCAGATTGGAGGATAGCAAATGTAACCCCGCTATTTAAGAAAGGAGGGAAAGAGAAAACGAAGAACCACAGACCTGTTAACCTCACATCAGTAGTTGGGAAAATGCTGGAATGTATTATAAAGGATGCAATAACTGGGCACTTAGAAACTTGGGCAGATTGGGCAGAGTCGACATGGATTTATGAAAGGGAAATCCTG